>NW_008236965.1:2205671-2233901 GCF_000691975.1 Corvus brachyrhynchos | reverse complement strand
GACAGTTTATCTTAAAATGTAACTTCTTCCCTCCAAGTGTTCACTGGGAACTACTGACTTGGATTCATGGGACATCTGTGTTTCTTGGGTTTAGCTGTCTCTGTTTTCCCTATAGGGAAGCATTAGTATGGAAGATCTGCCTCATAAGCCCCTCAAATATTGCTCACTGTTGAGATCACAGGTGGTTTTTGTGAAATGTCATCCTTTGATAAGACAAGTAAAGACTTTGCTGTTTTTAATGTTTTTCCTGGATCATTGCTTTTTCAGTAGGCTTTATTCTGAGATGAGCCTCAAACTGACTTTCAGTCCATTTTAGTCTACCCAGTTTTTGAAGACTCATTACTAGCCAATATTTTTCCTGTTCTAATCATGTAGAATTTCTGTATTGGTAACAACTTTTTTGGTATTTTCTTCTAATATATGGATTATTTCCTTTTATTAGGAAGATAATTGAAAATCTTGTCATGTCCTTGAAAGATCCTGTAGAAGTCTTTGGTCTTCTCCCCCCTCCCCCCTTCTTTCACTCATGGTGTCTTCTGCTGCACAGTGGAAAGCCTTAGGAGAAAAGGATGCTTGAAGTATATGGAAATTAAAATGTTTTGTACCAGAGACAGCAGATGTTCTCTCAAATTAGGCGGCATCTTTTGCAGAAGTCCCAGCTGCACATGGTGTTGTGTCGGTGCTGAGGATTTTGTAACCTGGTGAAAGACAGGTCCATTGCAAATCACCAGCTTAGCGTGGAGATTTTGCTTTGCCATTGTTGGAGAATGATGTTGTTTTAAAGCTTGAAAACTCAACCACCAGCAGTGTTGGCAAACCATTTTCAGAATCACTCTAGAAGTTGGTATGCTACAGACTTCTAAAGTTTTTTTTATTGCTCCGCTTCCAGGCAATTTAAATATCTTTTCTCCTCTATCTAACCTGATAAATTACCTCTCTCTGTTAGGGTGAGTGTACCTCATTTAGTCAGATGTTACTTAGTTGATGATAGGACTGCAAGCACATGTGGAAGAATGTGGGGAACATGTTTTCTGCTTGATCTGAATGCCTCTTTGTCTTCTGTTTTCTCTTTCCTTCGGTTACTGTTGGTCTGCCAGGTGTGCCTTTTTGAATGAAAATGAGAAACTTCTTTAGTGTAGAACTCTTACTGTGGTTGGGATGAGGCTCATTTGAAAAGCTTTGAAATTAGATGTTAATTACCTTTCTCTTCTACTGGATAATCTTCTGTACTTTAACCAAATAAGGATAATCTTCTATACTTTAATCAAATAAATATTCAAATACTTTGAATTTGCCATATTTCAGCTTTTTGACAGTTTCTTATGTGATGGATTGTAGGAGAGCAAGTGCTCATGAAAAGGCAGAACTTAAGCAGAAAAAAAATCATAGTAGTTCAGGTGGATAGGATGGTTGATCCATTATAATTAGATGGAATTAATTTGAACAACTACATGGTGATCGCTAAGGACAGAACTGTCAAGGTTCGCATCAGCCTTTTAAGATGGTAGATTCCAGTATCATAAAGTTATAAGCCTGAGAAGGCTGCAGTGAAGTCCATTCTAGATCATATTTTAGGGTAAGATTTTTCATTAATCTTGGTCAAATTGTAGTTGGTTCTTGACTTTGAATATTAAATACCTTCCTATAATTGTATGTATACATAGGGTCAAAATAAATGTCCAGGTTTGGAAAATATAAACTACCTCCAGGGTACTGTGTCTCAGAAAAGAACATGATCTGCAGAAGATAACAGGTGTCTCTTATCAGCTGTCTTTCATGTATATTTCCTGGGAAAATGCTTTAAAGTCTCTTGTCTCACAGCTTATCAAGACTTAACTAAAATTAGTGTTACCTGTTTCACAAAGCAGCAATATCTCTTCAGTGTCCTGGAGGTTGGTGGGCAGGTATGTTTTGGTTTGTTTTTACCCAGCAGAGTTAATGTATTTTTTAATACGTAAAAATTTAAGTATTCCTGATTTTTTTTTTTTTTTTAATTTTTTTATTTTAATGGGCACTCGATATTCCTTAGCCCTCCCAAGAAAATATATATGGGCTTTTGTTCATGTTCATTTGTGTCATTTTAGTAGTAGATTTTTTTTGTGTGTGTGTGTTTGTTTTGGATTTCTTTGTTTACTGAGGTGCATAGGAAGATCCATCTGAACAGCAGTAAATACTTTTTTACTGTGAGGGTGACTGAGACCTGACTGAGCTTGCTCAGAGAATGTGTGGAGTCTCCATCTTTATAGATACCTGAAGGTGTCTGGACATGGCCCTGGACAATCCAGCTCCAGGCGGCCCTTCTTGAGCTGGGGAGCTGGGCCAGATGACCTCCAGAGGTCCCTTCCAACATCACCCAGCTGTGGCTTTGTGATTGAGTCTATTTTTTTTTTTTTCTAATTCAAACAAGGCCTTAGAATATCAGCAAATTCTTAAAAGGGTTTTTATTTCTACAGCCTATCCCTATCTTTGCTTCTGTTTTGGGGGTTGGTTTGTTTGTTTGTTATTTTAGGCACCTGTAGTTATCTAAGGGCATTAAAAAGGAGCTTAGCAACATTTGTATCTGTAATAGCAGTGGATCGAATCAAACCACTGTCCACCAGTGCTTGTGGTTGGATTATTATGTTGGCACTAAAACCCAGGGCCCTGCAGGTCTCATTTCAGATATATTTCTAATGAGGATATTGAATGACTGGTGTGACAATAATGTAAATGAGTGCTGGTGCCTTCTACTTTAACTGAAAAGTGAGAGCAAGAGAGAGCTTTGAAAGAAGGTTTCCTTGGCATATGAGTGAAAGCTGAGGTTTTTTATTCAATTCAAACTCCTGTAATCAGAAGTAGGAAAGCTTATTAGCTGTGTTTTTAGATTAAACAAAACCTTTAGGTTGTGATGTTCTTTCTTTAACTTGAATTTGTGGGATGAAGAATTTAAATGAAAATTTCTGAAGCTGAAGATTGATTGAGTTAAAGTATGTAGCATGAAATCAATCCTGTCAAATTGTAGGGAAGTAAGTGAGACATTTCTAAACATTGTTAATGTTTTAGAAATCTAGTTTTGTGCAAATGTATTTTGAATTCTTTACAAATGAGATAACAGTAGGTCTAAATGACAAATTAAAGATTTAAAAAATAATCAGCATGCCTCTCTTGTAGTAATGGATTTATGGAGGTAGCATGCTTAAGTTGCATTTGTAATTAAGGTTTTTCCATCATTAGAATAGAAATGTGTTCCTGTTGAGCAGTATCTTTTTATGTGATTTATGTGGATTGAATGAGTGGCAAAACTCCACTACTTTAATCTGTTATATGGCTAAAAGTCAGTATTAGGATTGGATTCCTAGAGGGTCATGCTGAAAGGCTAAATACATTTGTCTGTTTTCTTAGTCTTCAAATTTCCATATTCTTTACAAGTAACAAACAAATCCATGTCCTGTGGGATTGTACAATGACAGCTTAGCAACTTGGCTTCATTAGTAATGAAGCCATACTGCTGTTAATTTCAAAACTCTAAATACTGAAATGGGTGGGCTGTACGTGGAGTGCTTAACAACAGACTAATTCATAAAGGAAACTTCTGAAACTGTAATTTCTTTGCATAAGTTCATAGTCCTGAAAAATTTACCTATATGCATTGATAAGCCTCTAACTTCTTCTGTTTTTAAAAACAGTACGAATGTCCTGGGTTATGAGACAGACTACAAATGGTATTAAAAATGACCTAGACTACAATTTTAGGTAATTGACCGAGTGACCATTAGCCGCTGAAATCCTAAAGGCTGATAATAAGGTGGTCCCTTTCAGGAATTTGCTTCTGCATGAAGCTAAGCTTTTCTCAAGTGGAGTACTCCCGAAATTGTGTCTTGGAACATGTTTCTGTAGGAGCTCTCTTGACATCAAATATGGTTCCATCCTTAGCTCTTTATGTGATGATGATATATGTGGTATGGTGAATGTTTGTGGATAGGCAATAGCTTCCATTGACAAGGACCCTTTTATTCCTGTGCATCCTTACAGGAAAAATCTGGAAGGTGAAGTTGCCTCAACCCACCCTACAATTCCTATTCCTGACTTAGAGTTGCAAGACCTATTTAACAAGCAATTTAGGATTGTTAACTAGTAATTTTCTTTTGTAGTTAGTTTAAAAATAGTTAAAAAGCTTAAATGAGGCTTTTTTAAAAAAAAGTTATTTCTACATTATAAATCTTGCAGTCATTTGGTAGGCTAGTAGATTTTATTTCTGACATGTGTTGTAAATGTCTACTTTGTTCTAGGAGAGTCTTTCTTGTCCTGAGGAGCTCTGTCTTGGGCTTTGGTTGGTTGTTGGTTTTTTTGTCAGACATATCTAGGGAATTCAGGAAGCTCATTTTTAAGAGAGACTCTAAAAGGACCGTGTCTAACTCTGACAGACTGTCAGGAGCTCTTTCCATCTGTATCCAATCCAGCTTTGTAAAGTGCTGTAAAGGGGTCGCACTGAACAAATCAGAACTGTGACTGAGACTTCATGCTATTAACCATGCATGTTCCTCATTGTATTTTCAAGTCTTTTGAGCAATCACTAGGTTCTGCCTGAAGCAGGAAATGTTAAGTGTGCCATGCTGAAACTGTTTCATAGGATCACAGAATATGCTGAGTTGGACAGGACCCATTGGGTCACTGAATCCCACTTCTGGCCCTGTGCAGGACACCCCACGAGTCACACTGTGTGCCTGAGAGCATTGTCCAAATGCTTCTTGAACTCTGTCAGGCTTGGTGCTGTGATCACTTCCCTGGGGAGCCTGTTCCAGTGCCCAACCACCCTCTGGGTGAAGAATCTTTTCCTGATACCCAACCTAAACCTCCCTTGACACAGCTTCAGGCCATTCCCTCGACTCCTATCTCTGGTCACAACAGAGCAGAGATCAGTGTCTGTCCCTCCTCTTCCCCTCAAGAGGAAGTTGTAACTGCAGTGAGGCTCCCTTTAGTCTCCTCCAGGCTGAACAGACCAAGTGGCCCTCAGCCACTCCTCCTAAGGTTTTTTTGTCCCTGGCACCACCTAAGAAGGCTTTTACCACACTGCTGAAAGAGATCAGAAATCTGCACCCAGAGCTATATCTGAAGGCTTGGAGGAAGTACCCCAACAAGACATGGGCTTATGGGACTGAAGATTTAGATGCAATGTAAGACAGAGTGGCAGGGAGTGATGTTCCAGGCTGACAGCAGAGAGGAAGAAAAGTCCATAAGCATTTGTAAAATAGCCTGCAAGTAACGTATTGTGGAAACATATCATAATTATTTTTCATTATTACTCTGAGGGTAAATGAAAAATTAAAATGGAGCTGGGTTTTTTTAAGTACAGTTGTGAACCCTCTAGGCATTCATATACCCCTGATCTCTCATCTTTTTTGTTTGAGTAGCTTGGGTGGAACCTTGAACATCCCAGTATAGTTGGGAAGCTGAATGTGCAGGAACCTCTCCTTCCTTAGTCAGAGAGGCTCACAATCTGTCAAATCTGAAGCAGATTGTTTTGGAGTCTTTCAGGATGGTCCTTTTCTTCAGAGTAGAGGGCTGACCTAGAAAGTGCAAGAGCTTTGTCTGTAACACTGTCCTGGAGGCACTCCCTTACTCACATGGATATCCTTGAGGAGGGCCCCCTTGTTGCTGGTTATGTGGTCCTTCCTGCTCACAGCATATCCCACCCTTTCCTTGCCATCATGCACATGCACTCTGGCCCCTCTCAGTCCTGGTTCAAGGCTCTCCTTACCAGCCTGGGAAGTCTGTTGGCACAGATAATTTTGTCTCATTTAGGCAAATGGATCCTTGTTCAAGCAATTCTTGGTGCCGACATCAGCTGCAACCATGGAGGATGAATAAGTATTGTTTAACTTCATTAAAACACCTGTCGTGTTGTCTAAATATATCTAATTTAATGAAACAAAATTACATGCTTTATGAAAATCCTGCATGACATTTAAGAAATTAGGTAAGAGAACTTTCTTTGGAGGCTAATTAGAGGCTAAAATACTTTTCTGAATTTGAATAAATGTTGCTTTGATAGACAATCACTTAGTCATAATGAAAGAACAGTTTTAAAGCAGTTCAAACCACTTATAAAGATTTTTTGATGGACACAACATCCACACACAATCTATTTATTTCCACGCCTAGCATGTCCTCTCATCTTCTATAAAATATCAGGATAATTTTAGCGGGTATTACCTGTATCTAGTCAGAGATAGCCTTGTTCTGTTTAGTGTAGCTATTGCAAAATGCCTATGGTTCTTCAAGAAAAAAGGCTGTATTGTTCAGTAGAAGGCCTTTTTCTTTTAAGAATACTTACCAGGTAGCAAGTGTGTTCTGCATCTGTTTTTCTCTTTAGCACTTGCTTGTCTTCTCCCAGGCCTTCTTTTTTCCCCAAGCACACAAATCATGGTTATTACTTAAAAGATACTGATCAGGAGAACCTTAGAAAAGTTTTAGGTCCTGTTTTCTGCTTTTTATTTAAAAAAAAGGAAACAAAAAGGGGGAGGAAGATGTGATTCTCAGGAAGTTTGTCGTCATCTCGGATAGTGCACTGAGTTTATCTACTGCTTAAAAAACATTTAGTCTTTGTAGTATTAGTTTTATTTCTTTTTCATATTTACAGACATACTTGATGTTTTTGAAAAACTGTCTTCTCTACTGATTCTGAGAATTACTCCCTGATTTCTCCAGGGCTTCTAGTTATATGGCTATGAGAGTAACTTTTCTTGGAGATGGGACAGTACTTCTATTTCTGTCACTTCGAGATTGAAAGACATGCTTATATATTTGAAAGATAACTTTTAACACTGTAGTTTTAAACCTGATGTGGAAGATAGTATGGTTATTTTTCCCTACTCTGGTATAGATTTTGCTGTTATTCAGAGGAAAATTTCTGTGCTCTGGTTTAAACCTTGACTGGGTTCTAACTTGTTTGACTAAACAGGAAACCTTAGTTTATTAGTAATTAATTTCAGTTGTTTACTGTTCTTGTCATTTTATTTTTTCTGGTGAAAAAAATAAATGATTATGTTTTGCTGATGTGTTAAACCTGTTCAGTTTGGGAAACAAAGCAAAGTAAAGCTTTCCTGTCTAAATGTTTGTTCATTCCACTGAAACAAATGCTGTTGTTTTCTCTATGGAGAATATACTTGTCTATATGCATTTAAATATTTAATAACTGAACACATATTTTGGAAATAGTGAACAATGCTTGTCATATTCTTTCTTAATTAGAAGTGGTTTTGTTTGTGGTTTCTGATAGTTAGCTTTTGATACAGTTGCAGTTGTCTTATTAGGCAAAGCTACCTTTGCATCTTATATAGTTAAGTACATAGTTAACTTATAGTTAACTTAGAGTTAAGTATAAAATATTAATCAAGCAAAGATTTATTTAGTGCTTTGGAATCAAAAAAGATCATAAAAGTTAATGAGCCAAAATTTGTTTGAGTACCACATTCTTCAAGGAGTTTTAGGTGCTGTGGATCTTGTTTCTTCATGAAGTGAAACCAGGGATCCCTGCTTCTTTATTTGTTTTAGGTGTTCAGTTTTGAACGAGTTAGAAATAAAGTAACTCCATGGGTGGGCTGTGAGCCCTGGTGCTTCTCTAGAAACTGTCCCTGTATTTGGTTTCTCTGGAGCGTTGGGAGATGCCCGGGCCGTACGGACATTTTTCACAGCTACTTTTCACACGGACATTGTATTCCTACTGCTTCTGGGAACACACAACACTTCTGGGAAGTGGGGTCAGGGCCGGGTCAGTTACCTTCTGTGCACTCAAGTGTTCAACTTCATTGTTGAGCACTCCGTTTCTGTGTTTCCAAGACGGTAAAACTATCTCCAACACAGAAGTTTTTGTGTATGGGGGGGGTTTTGTTTAGTTTGTGTTGGTTTTTTTCTTTTTTGTTTTGTTTTTTTTATGGGTTGGTTGGTTGGGTTTTTGTGTTTGGCTTTTTTTTTTTTACTTTTGTTCAGTGCTTTTAAGAGTATGTTTCATTGTTCTTTCTTTTATCCTAATACCAAAATAACTGTTTCCAAAGTAGACAAAATTTGCTTTAGTATAGCATGGTTTGTAATATATTTTGTAGAAAAACTAATAATTTCACAACTTAAAACAGTTCTGGTTCTCCCATTCTCTTCAGTGAAGCTCACCGCAAATACTTGAAATAGAAGTACTGTAGAATTTTAAGGATGTAATTGTTTCTGGAACTAAGGAAACATTGTCTTCAAATTTTAATTTGAATTGCATCATCATCATCTGTGTTTTACTGTCATCTTTGCATTCCATGTCAAAATATGACAAAGATACACATAACTTTTTTGTGTTCAGCACATTTCTGTTGCTGCCTTTTTTGTGTTACTGTTGTTTGTGAGGCAAAAGATTCTACCTTTTGTTGTCATGCAAGCACATGTCCCTGGATCTTTGTGTACACTGCTTCAGCCCTTGGAACCATTCTCCCTTTGGTTTTGGTGCTCCATCCAATACTGATGTTATATACAGAAGCTATGAAAGTTGTATTACTGTCTGTCAGCTTTCTGGGTGGAGTATGAACATGTAATTTCAGCATTTCTGAAGAAAAACAAAACCAAAACAACACAGAAGGGAAAACTTTGGCAGTTTGGGGTGTATTTCTGATGCTGTTAATATTTCATAAGAACGTACATTTTGGAGAAATGTAACTTTGAATATATTGTCTAAGTACAGCAAATACTCAGTAAAAGCTCTTTGAAACAAGCTTATTAACTACTTGAATCTGATCACTCAAACTTTTCTAAATCAAGTCCATTGGCTTATGAAAAGACTAAATTGTGATTCTTCATTATTTGTGGCAAACAAGGCCTCCATCTTTCTTTCGCTTATGCTTAGGGCATATGTGCCTTTTTGTCCAGCAATAGAAACCTTTTCTGAAAATCTTCCTTACTAAAATCATTTTACAGCATCATGTGACTGTAGCTTAGCAGTGCTAAAGTCTACTTAAGACAATATCCTAACAAAGCTAATGAATAGGTTGCAAAAATGCAGAGGTTCAGAAATACTTAGTGAGTGGTGTTACTGGAACACAGTTTTTCCAGCCCGTTTATTCCTCTGTGCCATGGAAAAGACTAGTTAATATGAATTACTAAAGCAGGTGACACAATTATTTTCTTACTATATAATTGCAGAAGTAAATAAATGAGATGGAAAAATATATCAGGTCTACTCCAGATATTTACAGATAGTTTTGCCTCAAGGCTGCTTGTTTTTCTCCTTGTGCAGAGTGAATGGACAAGGGGTGTTTGGTTTGGTTTGAGTTTTTTGTTGTTTGTTTTGTTTGTTTGTTCAGGTTTTTTTGGTTTTTTTTCGTTTTCTTTTTGGTGGGTTTCTTTTTTTTTATTTGTTTGGTTTGGTTTTTTGTGTATGCTTCTCTGGTATAATGTTTTTGTAGTGACTGTGCTCATTCTTTTCAGTCTGCTCTCAAGTCTTGCTTTCTGTTCCTTCATGTCTGTTACCCCAGGATTCTGCAGAAAATGTGTGTTTTCAGGAGAAGTCTTCGCATCAGCATATTAGTTTTGTATCCTGTCTCATTGGTTTCTAACGCTTGTATTTTAGCTTGTTTCCACAGAAGCATCCTCACATCAGAAGGTACTCTTCAGAGGTTTTTAAATAAGGAATCTTTAAAAATACTTGATGTAATAAATAACAGTAAGGCTGTTCTTTGTATATTTATTTAATTTTAATCATTCCCTGTCTTAAATCACAATCTCAATTAATTAATTTGTGAGTTGGGGTAGGATTAGAATAGGGAATTTTGCAGTTTGATGAGTTCTCATCTGCAATTACAGTCTTTTCAGTTTATATTGACTTGCAGTTCATGGGTGAGAGAATGTGTGTTGCTAGTCTTGCTTTTACAAGAAAAAAAGTTTTATTTAAAGAGTTTCACAGATGTTCACTGTGCTGAGAAGTTCACACGTTTTTAAAAGTGTATGTTTGTTGGGGGGAGGGGGCATGGCTGTACAGACGGGTTGCCAGGCAATTAATTCTTCCTACTTGGATTGCCTGCAATAGGAGACAATCCAGCTCTCATAAGCAGTGCAGTATTATTTGCAAAAGGAAACTACCCTATACCATTTTTCCTATTCTCCTCCTTCTTTCTTCTGTCTTCCCACCCTTCTTCCTCTGCTGTGCATTTCTGAGAAACTGCTCAGGATTGATATGATAGCAGAGCTGTCATTCTCTTTAACAAAAAAAAAAAAGTCACTTTTATTCTAGGTATTTTAATAGAGTCCCATTAAGGATGTATTGCTGACTGAAATATTGGCATGAAGGGCTCTCACTGAGCTGAGCCCAGGAATTAAGAAGTCAGGAAATGGGCTGCTGCATTGCTAAAGAACCTTGTGTGACACAGTATCTCCTGATTGGGGCGATCATTACTGCTATTATGACTCGACTTGCGTAGGAATTTTAAATTTCATCTGAATGTCAGTAATAACCCTCTTAGCAAATTATCCTGAATAAAATCACGAAGGCATTTTATATAATAGGTGTTGAATTACTGGATAGATTTGCTAATTAAATACTCTTTGTTCTGCTGCAGTTGACATTACAGGGTAAGATCTTGAACAATTATTCTCAACAGCTGTACTTTGTTAAGGGAAAAATTAACTACAAAGTTTATTTTTTTCCTACACTTGAAATTGGCAGATTTTTGAAATGTGCTTGAAAAAATTCCATCATCCAGTTGGTAATGAGAGGATAAATATGCAGGTGTTGCTGTGAAATCAGATAACTACTGACTGCCTTATTAATGAATTTAGCAATACTTTATAACCTTCTGTTTTGTAGCTGTTGGCACTTACAAGTGATCTCCTGTCAGAATGGGTGGCACTAGCATATGCCAGTCACTTGATGAAGCCAACTTGTCTGTGACCCTCTTGTTGTGATTACCTACACTCACTGCTGTCCTCAGGGACAATTGACAAATGGTTTTTGCACAGCCAGATAATTTTTTTAGTAGGGGGAATTCCTTTTTTTTAAAAAAAAGTTATCTTTCTCATTATTAATAGAATTATTTCAGAGAGTGAAGTAGAAAATGCCAGAGATTATCAAGGGAAAAATGATAGACCTTCCTTTCTTTTCAGTGTAAACTCTTCTTTTTGGTCCAATTTTCCAATTTTGTTTCAGGGACTCCTGCTTGTGTTTAGAGTACTAAGGGAGAGGTAAAACCTTTCTCTCTAGGAGTTAGCTTATAAGTGAGAGGAAGGGTTGTGGGGTGGCGAATATGGTGGAATTTTGACTACTTTATATGAAATTTGATATCATGTACCAGTGATGTGTCTTTAGAATAATTTCAAAGCTCCATTAAAAGGTGGTGGGGTTGAATGTCTGAATCACTCACTAGGAGATGAATAGGAGTGGAATACCTTTTTTTAAAGCTTCCAATTAAAATGGAATTGTGTGCGTCTGATTCCAGGTAGGTACAGCCTAGCAGGAATCTGCAGTGAAGGCTCACCATTTTTCTGTTTTATAAAGAAGACTAAGGACAGCTGAGCTTTCTGCAGTTTTGGACTTCAGCATCACATTGTCTGAGTGCCTAGTTGGAAGCATCAGTGGATGGTCTTTAAATCAACTGGATGTTTTGAACTTGACCCAGAGTGTGTAAATCCATAGATATCCATATGTGCTTGGGGAATAACCATAATAAGAACATTTGTTGTGAGTCAGCTGTGTCAAAGTTACATCATAATCTGGAACTGAACCTGTCCTTAAGGGGAATACAGCTTTCAGTGCATAACTGAAAACAAACTGAAAAAGCATCAGACTTTCACTGTGGTTATATAAAGGTTCTGAAATACTGAAGAAACGTGCCATTAGTGTTAAAGGAATGACAGTTGTCATCCTGTTTGTTGTGTAGAAGTGGAGATTCACCTGTTTCAGAATTCCTTGCTGTGATAGCCATAGTCAGCATCACGATAGTCAAGACTCTTGGCTTCTGCATAGACTCCTTGGCTTTATGAAAATAATGAGATTTTCATGAACATGATCTTATTTCCACTGAGCACAGACAGCTCTTGCTTGTTAGTCCCTTTTCTTTCCTCATCCCTGCTGATTTCTACTGCTCAGCTCCTTGTCACAGGCTTCTTGACTATGAGTCTTAATTCTACCTTTTGGCCAATGTGGCCAAAGAGTATTGCAATTTAACATGTGAAAATAGTAAAACTGAGACGAGGTTGCTAAATATGATATAAGCTGTTGAAATAGTGTATTGCCTGTCTGTCTTTAGAGTTCCAAATTGTTTGGGTTCCTGACAAGACTCTGATCTATCATTGCTGTAACATGTGGTTCAGATTAATCCTCAAGAAAATTTAAAGTATAAATATATATGACTAGTAGGATTAGCTCAAGAAAAACTGAGGTTTATGCTGAGTGGCATTGGAAAGGACTGAAACCAGGGAAGTGGAATCTGGAGCTATGTGCCAGAGCACCAGGATGTTGATAAGAAGGAAATGGGGAATACAGTGGAACTGTGGCCAAGTGGCTGAAGGAGTGGACCAGATGTTGGTTCTCATGCAGCTGTGCGGAATTCACCAACCTCTTCCTGCTGCTGCAACTACACATCTTTTTCGTTAAGCTCATTTGATTGTCCCTTTTCTGTGCTACAGCTGAACCTGTGGCTTCAGATGGTGTGCTCTCCCCACCTTCCACTGTGCTGAGCACTATTAGAGAAGGAAGCAGGAGCCTAGTCACATGAGGTCTCTACAGCTGTTTCTCAGGTTCAGAGAGGTGCTATTCAGAGCATTTGTGGAGCTTGGGATGCACTCCTGGCTGAGGAACAAGCATGGTTACACACAGATTTGCCCATTGATTCAACATCTGTATCCTGTCTCTATCCCAGCTCCTTGTCCCAGTTCTGGTTTCTGTAAGGAGTTTGCTTTTTGATGATGTATTTTGAGACCACAAGGGTAATCAACCTTTTGACGAAGTCTTGTTCAGTGAGCTCCATCCAGGCTGGACTGAAAAAGATGGGATGCTTTTGGGAAAAAAATTCAATGACATCAAGAGATAAGATGATGGATATGAAGGCGACAACTGACCTAAATTACTGAAAGAGACTTAATTCTGGCATTTGCTGATTAGGTTGTGTTTAAGCCATCTGATTCAGTGTTCTTTTTTTCCTAAGGTAGAATGTGTGCATGCACATGCAATTTTGAGATTTGTTTTAATCTTGTTTTAGGGGAGTTAATAATAGCATTAATACAAGGTCAAACGAGAATTTACTCATGTAATAGGAGTATTGAGGTGACTGTGTGTTGCCAGGAGAGAGGTGGTTTGCTTTGTTTTGAAAGGTGAGAGCATTTGGAGTTAGCAACCTAATGGATATGTTTGCATGTGTTAGCCTGTAATTATATCATACGCTAATCTTTGATTATTTTTTTTAATTTCAGATTTTGATGCATACCAAGGAGATGGTGCAGAAGGTAATGCTGAGCATTTTCATTAAACAACAACACTTAAAGAGCACACCTGGTGAAATTTTTTTATTCTAGGAGAACTGTAACCCAAACAGACCTGAAATCACTTCTTAGGATGCCTGGTTTACAAATGTAATCCTTCCTGATGGATTATAGCTTTTTTCTTTTCCTACCACAGATATGATCTGGACCCTGCTTGAAGCCTATGTGGGACTGTTTCAAGCAAATTAGCAACAGTGCTAATTAGAGTTTACTCACAGACCTGTTACACCATGTGTTCTAGCAGCTAGTTATGGTTTATTTTTTGGCATCCTTTAAACTCTGTCACGGGGTGGTTTTTTGACTCTGTGGAGTTTAACATGGACATTGCCATGTTGCAGTTTTTACAGCTGCATTGATTTTCTACCACTGTAAATGTCAGGTTTTCTTTTTTTTTTTTTTCCTAATTAATATCATGCAACTAGATGCATCCGCCAGTTTTTTTTCTGTTGTGACATTTACTGGTGTTGGCAGTTTTTCTTTTCACCTTTTTTCTTGCTATGCCTTTCATATGCGCCTCAGGCTTTTTTATGTTCCTCAGTTTGTCTAAAATTTGCTCCATTATCCCAGAGTATTATGGAAGTATGGCTGGTGTTTGAATACAGTCTTCTCCAAGTAAGGCATTCAAATTGTTACAAGAATGAGAATCAGAAGTGATATGAGGGGCAGAGTGTCAAAGAGAAAAGGTTCAGTAAATGTTTGTGTTCATATCTGGGTGTAATTGTTCAGTAGTTCAACCTGGGAATATAAAACTTGAGGGTCATAGTAGCTGGATCCTTATCCAAAAGGAGCATTCCTTGAAAGATCTGCTGCCTGGGGAGGATGAGCACAGGTGGTTGGATTAGCAGAAGTTAAAAGATGGGAGTGAGAAGGTGGAAATATGAAGCCATCTGCACAATCTGGAAAAGTTTAAGAAGAGCAGCCTGATCTGGACAGTGCTGTGGTATTCTCAGTTGCTGTCATCCACTAGCCAATGCTTTCACTGGATTTGTTTGAAATAGAGAATCTAAGTTCTTTTTTTCTTTTTTTCCCCCAGTACTATTGTGCTGGCTGCAAATGGGATGTGATATCTGACTGTGGCATTACCTTTCAAACACTTTGGCTAAATGCCTTGCCTGAATTTGTCAGCAGTCTTTGAGTGGAAGTGATCTTCTTGTGTCTTAGCAGTCCAAAGTTATTTCTGATCAGAGTTCCTGCTGTTTCTCAAGATCAGACTTGTTCACTGACTTCTTTTTCTAGTATTCATTTAGTAAGATTTTACCTAATTATATTATGTACATAACTGGACAATGCTCTTTTAAACATATCAGTGGCTTAAGTTTCTTTATTCTCTTTAAATTCAAATGTTCTAATGAAATGTACAGACCTATCAGTAAAAATCTATTTTACGTTTTCCTGCTAGTATGCTTTTTAGTGTTTAAGGGACAGTATATTTATGATATTTTTGAACCTTGAAAGTTATGTGGGACTTGTCGAAGATGGGGTGGTTCTCTTTTGTTTTTCAAAGCAATTCTTTTCATTTAGATGAACCTAGAAGTGATTTATGGAGACACAGATTCCATTATGATAAACACTAATAGCACCAATTTGGATGAGGTCTTCAAGCTGGGGAATAAGGTGAGGAACTTTTTCTTTTTAAAGCTTTCCTACATAGCTGTTTTTACTCTGAGTAGAGAAGATGGTATTAAGAGAGGATTCCGTGGCATAAGCAGAGAATATTCCATGAGAAAAAACTTCACAATGTATGGAATCTATGAAGTAGTAAAATCTCAGAGTGCTCTTTTTCAGGTGTGGCTATTCTGTGCATTTTTAAAAGTGATTTCATTGCATAACAAGTTTTATTTACTAATCCTAAAATAGCAGGAGATTCTCAATATTTGGTGAACCAAAATGTAAGGTACAATTTCTCCTCCACATTAATTTCAATTACAACATGAACAGTTCTGACTTTTTTTTTCACGAGGGATGTCTCTCAGTTTAGTTTTGTTTAGTTATGTAATTTGTAACTTAAACAAAGATGTTACCAGATTTCCAGTGGCAAGTTCAAATACTAATTTCCATGGTATACCAGATACAGAAGAGATTTGATTGATTGGGAGCTGGCAATAGATGATGTGGAAGTTTCGTGGCTCTCTGAAATTGTGGAAGAGAAGTGAGAAATGTGTAAGAACTTTCTAAAGAAAAGATGTAAATGAAGCTGTTTTTGAGAGAGGAAAGAAACTGTGATGAAAATGAGAGCCATGGAAAGTCTAAAATACCAAAGAAAGCGTAGATGTTTTATTCAGTATAGTATTAAACAAAAGTAATTTAATTTTAAGGCAGGGAGTGATTCTGGGGTTTTTTAGAATACTTCTACCTTCATGCTAGTGGGTACATTTAGAAGTAGATGGGTTCAGGAGCAGAAAATGGGATAGTATCTTGATGTCATAACTGAGTAGCAGGAGGGCTGCTGCCATGGTAGAAAGCAATCTTTCTTGTTTGTTTGCCACATGCAAGATTATATAGAATTTCAAGTGTATATACAGTAGTGTATAAGAAAGCTTAATCTTACTCCAGTCGAGTGTATGTGGTTCCATTCTGGTTTGGTTTTTGTCCCTGTGCTCCCATTTGGTGGCTAAACATTACAGAGGATAGTTAAATAATAATAACTTTTATGAAACCTGACAGGATAAGCATAATAAGTTAAATACTTCTGAATTAGAGTCCGGTTTTCTGAGAGAATTGGTAAGTGTTTGAACTTGTCAGCTGCTGAGTAAAATCTTAAGCTTTTTTAATCCATTGTAGTTCTGTGTTATGTATCAGTTGAGGGTTTTTTTTAATTAAAAAAAAGGACGGAAAGATATGTTTTGATTAAAATCAAGTACAAAATACGAAAACTGTAAAAGTGAGTAAACTTATACCTGTAAACCAGCACAATCAAACCTAGCATCAAAATTGCGGGAGTTGTGGCTTTCAATAGTCTTTCTGTGGCAGAAAAAAGTGATTAATATTTGTCTCATTTCACATATTTCTTGTTTGTTTGTTTGTTTATTCCCCAAGAAGGTGAGAGTTGCTTTTTTTGTAAACACTTTGATCATTTACATTTTCCTTGTTTTGAGTAATTCCTATTTAAAAAAAAAATCAGGATAAAGAATTGTCTGTTTTGATGAGGAACACTTAAGAAATGTCTCTGCTCCACTGCATAATAATTTCGTTCCCAAAGTCTCATGTTCAGAGGTGAGGATTATTTCTATTGCTCTCACTGTACTATTGTTTTAATGTAGACTGTATGGAAGGCACACAGGTTTAATGCAAACAATTACAGTGAGAGCAGTTAGTGAGTGTACCCTGTTCTGATGTAATGTGTGAATTTATGGGTTGTCTTCAGCAGTGAAGCATTCTTCCCAGAGATTAATTTTGGTTTTTATTGGAGGAAATTCTCTCACATCCTTTCTGAATTCCCCCATCTAACATGTGTGTTCTCTCCCACCCTTAACCTTCCATTATTTATATCCATGCCCTTTTTTGTCATTAGTCAGCAGAATTTATTTCTCATTTTCTGTGCATCCTTGTGAATCAGATTTGCCAGTACATTCCGTACTGAACTGTTGCTGGTTTTGAGCACTTGTTTAGTATGATATAAAAAAGAAAAATTGAAAATACTTTAAAAATTGCAGAAAAACATTCAGAGGAATTGTTTGACTGTTTTAAGAAAGAAAGTATGAACCTCTTAGCAAAATGGTTTTGCCTCATGATGTCCTTCAAAACTTAGAGATATACAGGAGGTATCAAAGTAATGGTAATTCCTACAATAGAAAAAACACAGATCCAAGTGAGAAAAATTAAGTACGCATATATATGTATACACAGAAATGGAAAATGTGTGAGGAGGGTTTTGGTTAAAATGGTAATTTGGGTTCAAAGGTGGTTAGAAAAGCGGTGAGATTTTATGCTAAATGTACTGTTCTTGGTGAGGGCATCTGTTAGATGGCAAAAGAACTTGAATCCATATCAAACTTCAGTGAGACACAAGAAAAGGATAGTTCATAGTTGGTGGTAAGAGTGAATATGGAAATACTGAAAATCAACTGGGAAACTAAGTTGTAGGGGAAAGAAAGTAAAGAGTAGAACATGAAGACAGAACAGGACACCTGGCATATGCAGATACTGTCAAAGAATGTACATGTCTTAGTTTGAAAGACAGGTGTCTGCTAAGGAAGGCCGGAGCCTTGAATAGAGCAGAAAAAGTGCTTCCTGATTTCAGACTGAAGAACCTGCTATATTTTGGATTGTCACTGTGTCCTAGTTTGAAAAAAAAACAGTGGGAGATCACTAATCAGAATTATAATTTAATAGGAAAATTAAAATAAATGCAATAGTACAAGAACACTAACAGAGTCAGGATACAGCCTGACACCATGTTAGTCAGGGTGGTAGTAGCAGACTAGATGAAGTGGTCCTGTTGAAGCAGTGATCCTGTAGAAAAGGGTCTGGTCTTCACCTGAAGGTCCAGTGATGTAGCTCTCATCCTCCAGGAGTCCCATAGGTAAGGGCTGCTTATACTGTTCCAAACCCCAGATTATATCAAGGCGGGAATGCTTGGTTCCTCCCCCTGGGCGGGGCATCTCACAACGGGATGATGTCATTTTATGAGTCATGCAGTGAGGCTGGATGGCCCATTAACAGCAGATATACCCCAGAGGGAGTTATCAGGGATGTGTCATGGAAGAGATAAAGAACACTGCCCCACTTGGTTTTAACAGATGGTGATAAAATATATACTTTTGGTTACATCTTACATTGTAACCTAAGACAGTAAAGTAAAAACATATGAAGAGAGAAAAAAGAAAGAAGCAAGTGGGAAACTTTTAGCCAAGCCAGTAGGTGGGTGAGTATGTACTGGAACCAAAGTTTGTTGTTTAAGGTTCATGCTTTTTGAGCTGTTGCGCTTCTGTCCCTTTACAATGGAGGTAAGAGATACTTGGTACACACTATATTAAGACAACATATCAAGTGCTATTTGAAGCTTTTGTATATGGATAAAACATAGCCTGTGTGTAGAAAAACAGCACCTTTTCCTCTCAAGGAAATCAGGCTATGGAAAAGGTAGGTATATTGTGGGGAATGGTAAAAGAAACGCTTGCTTATGCATGTTTTTTGTGAACGTGCACGCACAGAGCTCTGGTCTGCAGTCATAGTTCTTCTCCCCTCCCTGGTTTAGGGTGAGAGTGGGAAGAAAGAAAGATGCCTTTGCAGGATAGCTTTTCTTTAAGGCTTTTTGTATTTTCTAAGTGACCATCTCTTATCTTTGCCTAGTAAGTTAGTCCCTGCTGTGGAATCCCTTGTTTGCTTAATTTATGTGAAAGGTTAGATGGAGTAGCTGTCCTGGTAAAATGAGCTGGAGTCAGTTATCTCCAAGGTCCTCCAATCCCATGTTTCTTTACCTTGCATAATTTTGTTAAGGAGTTAGATATACCAACGTGTAGATACTGAAAAAGCCGATGGGTGAACTTTAATTTTAGTAGTAGCTCATAGTTACTAGTGTGTAATTAATTAATGATATCTGATCAGTCTTTAAAATGTGTATGCAAATACACAGTGTATAGTGTAACTTGTTTTAAAACTTAAGAACAATGCATTTAGAGATGGAAGTTAAATTTGTCCATAGTTAAATTGTTGCATTTGTTTTTAATGTTGGTGCATTTGCAGATCAAAAGTGAAGTGAACAAGCTGTACAAATTGTTGGAAATCGATATTGATGGAATTTTTAAGTCCTTGCTGTTGTTAAAGAAGAAGAAATACGCTGCTCTGACTGTGGAACCAACAGGAGATGGGAAATACGTAACTAAACAAGAACTGAAAGGATTGGATATAGTCCGGAGAGACTGGTGTGATCTTGCAAAACAGACTGGAAAGTAAGTTTCTGTGTGGCATTGTCTACTTTGCTCTGTTTTAAACAGTACATGATTCATAAATGTTTGATACCGTGTGGTTGTTTTCTGAAGAGCACAGATTGGTAACTAACATCAGTGTTAGGACTTAGTTGATTTTTTGTAGGAGATGGTAAATGTTACCTTCTGGCATTGGTAACAGGATATACCTGGGCAAGTCCAAATGTCTCCTAATTTCACTATCTGGTTTTGCATCTGCTGTGGAAGCTGTGCTTTTGAGTTGTCACAGTGTTGTAAATGCCATTTAATAAACCAGAGCTGAAATCTTGTGAAGATGGTAGATGCTGTCAGCATTTGGAGTCATAAGTTCTCGGTCAGATTTTTTTTTTTTCCAAGATGAGTCAGGTAGCTGGTGGTCAGCACTTTCAGCACCCTCTAAAAAAATCTGGAAGTGCACTGGATGCAGCCTGAGGATGTGATCCCTTTCCCCAAGACTGCTTCTCTTTCCTTTTGCAATGATACTATGCCATCCTCCTTTGATACTACGATGGATACTGGATTGACTGTTTATTAATTGTCATTGCACAGGGCATTTTAATGCTTTAATTCAGTAGAAGTAATACATTTAGCACCATAGAAAGAAAATTAGAGAGAGTGGAGAGGTGGTCATCTGGGTGCTGACTCATATTGTGTACTGCCTCTTGAAAACTTAAACAGCTCATGGTCCAAATGTATCCAAAAATGAATACTTGTCGCATCTGTGAAAATACACCACACACTTGCTTACTGTTCTTAAGACTTGCATTTTCTAAGAAAAGATGCATCATAATAGAAGCAAATTTTTCCAAGTTAGGAATGTATTAGTAATTAAAGCTATACAAATGTTGGAGAGTGTTCTTTAGTGACTAACTCTTCTGCAGCTGGCACATCTTCCAACCACATTTTGCAGCAATAGGCAAGACTTCGCTTACTTGGTATGTTCTCTTCTCCCCCATCTTAAGATACCTGCTATGGAATAATAAATGGAAAAATGATATGGCAGCAGAAAATAGAAAGTTGCACTCAACCATTCCAAATCACTATTTATCATTAGAACTATTAGCAATAATTGGCTTTTAGTAAAATAAGCAAATAAATAAAACCCAACATAAAATATACTGGCAATTTTCTATAAATTTTTCATCAGACTTCATCCTCAGGCTCTTTAATGTCTAGAGAAAACCTGGGGCAAGAGCAGATTTGTGTCTATTGTGATGGTTTTGCTTCACATGTGTCAAGCTTTTCTTATTTTTTGTACTGTTTTTGCAGCTATGTAATTGGTCAGATTCTTTCTGATCAGCCCCGAGATATAATAGTGGAAAATATTCAAAGGCGACTTATAGAAATTGGAGAAAATGTGGTCAGTGGTCAGATCCCAGCTAATCAGTTTGAAATAAACAAGGTAAATGATCTTGCAGCTCTTTTCTGTCTCAGAAAAACTTTACTGTTCCGAGTATATTGACTGCTGACAAAAATATTGTTATGTAGGGAGGTGTTTCACCAATGAATTGGGTATTACATGCCCCTCTTATGCTTCTAATAGAAGGGATTCATCAAATGTCCATCCAAAGTCTCTTTCTTTCACCATCTGGACATCTGTCTGCTCTGTAAGACTGTGTTAATCAGTTAAGAAATGTGTTCAGGTTGTCATATGAATGTAGAGAAACCACTGAATTTTATGGTTGACTTAAAAAAAGAATTTTCTGATGCAAATACTCTAAGAGCACTTAGTGTCCCAGTAAAAGATAAATATAGCAAAATGTTCACTTTAAATTCCTAAAGTTCCTCTGTTTTAATACTTCAGAAAAAAATGTATTTAACCATTAAGTCAAGTATAGAAGTTGTTTCTAAGAATTGGGATGACAGTAAATATTTAAATGTAGCATTTTATTTTATTTAAAGGAAAAACTCATTGTGGAATCTCAGTAGTATGAGATACATGGAAATACTTAAATTCAGTTGTATCCTCTTGCTTAAGAGCTTGTTAAGTACACTTAGCTACATGATATACAGATTTACTGTATGACCTTAGCAGGACCAGGAGTAACAGGGTAATCTCTGGCTCTGTTTTTGTATTTTGCGTAATATTGTCATCTTCAGTTTAGTTTAATTTTCAAACAATTGCATTATGATCATAACTGTTTTGAACTCTAATGCATTTTTCAGATGGTAATTGTCAAAACATTCTTTTGTTTTATTAATAATACTTTAAAAGTTTGGAGGAATGGTACCTAGGGCTTAACATATGGCAAATACATTTGTTACAGTTTTTTCATCTTTGTGTTTCAGATATACTTGTGAATAGTAGAAGGATAAAGATAGCTACTATGTAATCTTGTCTTTTAAAGTTCTGAGCTGTCCATCACTGAAGTAACAGATTTTTCTCACAGGTATGTTTCTGTTTTCTCCTTTGATATTTTAGGCATTGACCAAAGATCCCCAGGATTATCCTGACAAAAAAACCTTGCCACATGTGCATGTTGCCATGTGGATAAACTCTCATGGAGGCCGAAAGGTGAAGGCAGGAGACACAGTGTCATATATCATTTGTCAGGTAAAAATGTCTTTCTTTATAGCTAAATACTAGGTACTGTTTTGAGATGTGGCAAAGAAAACCAGCTCAGCTCCTGGGAAAATATGTTCTGGCATTTCTTTTTGGTGAGGTAGTCTTAAATTTTAAAATAGTTGGTTTTCTGTACTAAATTTAGTTTCATAGAGCCATTGTGATCAGCTCAGCAACTATTTCCATATAGTGGCTGGTAAAATTTCACTGAATTCCTTCATGTTTGGAGCTAGAACTTACTTCAAAGAAAATACCTAGTCTTCCTTTTAAGCAGAAGAAAATTCTGGTGGTAAGAACCTGTCATTGGTGGACAGCTGATTGTTGTTGTTGGTTAAATAGTGTCATTGTTATTTCCAGTTTCAACCTGTGTCATTGGATCTGGCATTACCTCTTATGTATAGACTGGGAAATTTGAGCCCCTTTCTGGTTTCAGGTGTTTATCCTATAAATGCTTATCATTATTTCACAAATATATACTCCACTTTGGTTCTGCTAATTAAAAAAAAAAAGTGTAGGTTGAGTTAGATGGACCAAGGGACCTCTTAGGCCAAGCTGATGAACTTGGCAATGTGACTATTTCAGCTCCTTCATTATTTTAAAACCGAAACATACTGTATTTGACTTAATTGAGAGTTCTTAGCCTGGCATCCCGAAGCTGCCAAGACTTTTGAGAGCTGGGCCACGGGTGCGGCTGAGCAGTGGCACAATACAAGAGAAGAATATACTTGTTGAAAGAAGGGAGCTGAAGGAGTTGCATTGTAATTATTTTTGCAAAGCAGCTGGATGAGCTGAATAGTCCTAAATTAATTTTGTTCTGAATACTAAGTTGTCTGAAAGGAGTAGGAGGGACCAATGGCTTCCAGTCTGTCTTTATTAGTGATGGGTTTTCAGTCCATGGTTGCTGACCCTATTGAAACCAGTAGCTTGTCTTAAATGAAAAAATGAAGGTGTCGTGTATTAATGCATTAGTTTTATTTTGCTGGGAAAAAAAAAAAACAAAACAAAAAAAGAGACTGTACTTAGAAAAAACAAAACCCCAGAGCTGTTGTGGTACTTCCCCCCACCATGCCCCATCCCTCTAAGTGTTTATGTCTATTACGGAATCTTGCTAAAATACTGCTTTAAGTTTTGCTCTAAGATTTTTGGCACACATTAAAAATGAAATTTCCTAGTGCAGTTGAGGACTGGGAATATGATTCTACAGATTTAAATGAGTTACATTTTCCAAAAGAGTACTCGCATCTTAGATTTGATACTTAATTCCTCCATGTATATTGTTTTCAATTTAGTTATTGTCTTCCCAAATTAAATTATTTTCTCCTTATCTTCCTCTCTCAAGTTGGAGAAGAATGTAATGTATATTTTAACCTCTAAATGGTGTTTCTCTCTTGGCTTGGGACGTCACCATACATTTCTTTTGATATTTCTTAATATTTGAGAATTTCCTCTTTCAAATCAACACTGCTGCCTCTGTTGTTTATTCATATGCCAATGAGCGATGGTCCATTCTCTGACCATTCGTTCTATTTGTTTCTTTATAGAATTAAAGAATATAAATTTCCTAGCAAAACAGATATAGTTTTGATATCCATGACTTAGAATTTGCTTGTTGTGCAAAATGATAATGCTGGTTTAGTACAAAGTGAATCCAAAATGCATGCCCTCTGTGTATTTTTAACTGGGCTGATAGTTACAATGTGTTTTCATTGTGCATTTCAGAATTGACAGATGGGACTGTTTACTCTGTCTACTTGTACTGATTTGCACGTGTAGGCTGCAATAATACAAGCTGGTTTTGCATTCTTGAACTTGCTAGTTGATGCCAGCATCAGCAATGCAGTTTTTTTACTACTGCTGGATTTGTATTGGATGCATAATAAATCAACCAAAAAGAGTGTGTAACAATTTTGCATTAAAATAATGCATAATATTTGAAACATCATCCTTTGTATAGACTTTTTTCACACTTTGTTTTGTATGTGTCTCCTGTCTTAGGATGGATCAGATCTCAGTGCCAACCAGAGAGCATATGCTCCGGAACAGTTAAAAAAGCAAGAAAATCTTAAAATTGATACTCAGTACTACCTGTCACAGCAAATACATCCAGTAGTTGCTAGAATATGTGAGCCCATAGAGGGAATTGATTCTGTTCTTATTGCAACGTGGTTAGGTAAGTATTCTAAATTCAATTTATTTAAAGAATTGCCAGATCCAAAGTGAGAGGTATTAATGTATGTTTCTCAGCAGAAATGCTTCCCCAAATCAGTCTTTTTACATTGAGCAATAGCTTGTGTTACACAGCCTGTAGAAAGCAGTGTGGACTCTTAAGTATATTTATGACTCCTGCAGAATAGTGTTTTTTCAGAAGGTGATCACTAACATAAATTTAATCTTACAATCCTTGTTCAGAGTTGCAAAAACCTGCTTTTCAGAAATGACAGTACTATTGCATGTCTTTGAGATTTGCTTAAGTTACTAAAGGGGGTCTGGGGTGTGTATGCAGAATTAACATTTTTCCAAAGAGAAATGCTGGCATCTCTGGCATCTTCCCAGGAAAAAAACAGTCATAATTATAATGAAAGAATACAAGTTTTTACGAGGATGTAAGTTAAGACTTGATTGCTAGAACTGACCTAGTGGATAATAGAAACATGAAATCTTAATAACAGTTTTAACTGCTTCATATGAAGGAGTTAAGTCATCCCAAAACCAAGAAGTGCTGTCAAAAAAGAAACCAAACTAATGTTAGTGATAAACAGAGTCAACAGTTTTAATTCAAATGAGCAACGGGGAATTGCTCTTGTTAGAGTAGTTTTTCCTTTTAAAAGGACGTCTAATAATTAGAATTAGAGATTTTTCTGCCCTACTGTGATTGCCTCTTTCTTTTCTAATCCCTAGGCTTCTTACCTAAAAAAACTGAAAGGTTGAAAACTTGTTAACAGTTCTATTGGGTCTCTTCTTGAAAATGCTATGCTCTGTGTGTGTATTCCTTTTAGTGTTGTTTCCTCCCCAGAAGTGATTAACCCACAGACTTGACTGATCTATTTGATAAACAGAAATTTTGTGATTTGTATCCCACACGTAGTTTGTTATTTTTAAAACTGTTACTCAAGGACATGAGAAAGTTGTTAATTTTGCTGGCTACAAAGTTCTTGACAAGACTGCCTTTTCTCTAGGAGAACTTCTTGGGGAGTTGTGCTGTGTCAGTTTAATAGTCTGTTTATGCTACGCCCGTGCCTACAGGAAGTTCAGACCTGCAGAAATTATTTTATTCAGAATATTGGAATGCTCAAGGGAAGAGCTGGTCGTCAGCATTTTGTGTTTAGGTAAAGGCCAAGATCCAGGATTTGGCTACTTAAAGTCACCTGGTAGCAGGTTGCCTCAGGACTCTTTACCTGTGTATCTGCATCTTGGTAGCTCCCTTAGGAACAGCTGATCAGCTTCCAGATTGTACTTAAAACGTGTGCAAGAAAGGTCCTGCCTTCTTGTTTCTCAGGAAGGGTGATGATAGCCATGAAGGATCTTAATCTCCCAAGGGAATCCTTGTAACATGCAGTGTTTTTCATTTCTATTTCTGAGTTGTTGAGAAGGGGTTGAAGACAGAAATTCTGCTTTTTCTGAGTCAGCAAAGGTGTTTCTTGGAGGCATTTGATGTTGCCATGTGTCCTCAGCAGCTCTCATGCTTTGAGGAGGTGTCAGCCCTGCTCCACACATGCAGGCTGACCATACAAATCATCCTGTTTATTATGTGGCAGGGCCTTGGTATCCAACTTTCCCTTGATGTCAGAGTCGACTGTGTGGTATGCCTGGCTGAAAAGGTCAAGCATACTTGGTTAGGTTGAAGGGGTTTAAAATAGGCAGCAAACTTGTACTTCATTTAGGTGAAAGACAGGAAGGATTTCTGAAGCTAGTTTATTTGGCAAAGATTGTTAGTCTTGTAGAGTTAAGCTCAAATTCAGAGTTCTTATTCACAACAGGTTAGATTTTCAGAAGAGACTGGCTCCCTTCAGACACCTAAATTAGCTACCCAGATCTTAAGAGCTCTGTGCTGCTTGATAGCACCTACTGTTTGCAAAAGCCTGTGCTGCTTTTTGCACTGTAGTACGTTCCAGATGAAAATTTCTTTTATGGTCTATAATAGCATCATGCAGCTGAGCGTTTTTTAATAGTCCACAATTGTCAGTCTGAAAACCTGTATGTATCTATTACAATCTTAGATTTGAAGTGTGTTCAGTTTGACCTTGCTGTACAGTCAAAATTTTATCACCTTCCCTAGCTTTGTTTTCTTTGGAAAGCTTAAATTGAGCTTGAGGGTAAAGGCAGGTCTTTTTCAAGACTTCTGATCTGCTTAGGTTTTTATATATAGCACTTGATCAGAGTTGTACATAAGTTATTGCAAGCTGAAGTTATCTTACAGGGTTTTTTAATGGTACTGGAGGCATGGTCAAGTGGTTTTCTTTCGAGAAATCAGAAATCCTTTGCAAGATACAAAGGAGTACAAAATACTTGAGTCCAGCTTGCTAAAACAAGCAAGTATGGAAGCTGTTTACTGTTCTGGGATGCTAAGTTGGGCTTTTTACTTAGTATTTTCATCGTGATATACATCCAAATGCCCATTGTTTTTCCCATCTTGTTGCAAAAAGGTGCATTTTCTGGTTCTGGACGATATATAAGTAGCATATATGTGGACCAAAACTTTCTTGCATTTTCACTGTTTGTGTCTTCCTCCACTGATCAGATTTATTGTGTTACATAGAATATGTGTCTGTGTAGGGAGAGTGGTTGTAGGAAAAAGATCTTGGCTGTATGTTTAACAGAATCTATAATCAGGCTTGTTTATAAGGTGAATGTTTTATGTCACCCTGCTAGTCTGAGTAGATAAAATTGAGCTCTGCTTGGGGAGCTTGGCTCACATCAAAGTGATGAAAAGTTCTTTGTTCTGTCTGTGCTCAGAGCAAGTAATTTTAAACTATTTTAGACACAGAAGAATGGGAGCAAATAATGCAACTTAAAAATTGCAGAGAACCCCTTAAATATCATATTTATTCACTACGGAATCAAGTTGAAAACTGCCTTTTGTTTTGGGGCTTAGTAGGAGGTCTGCCTAGCCTTTGAGTGATGGAAGTTTATCGTTCTTAAAAAGGAGAACCTCATGGGCATACTCTTGCACTCACTCTCTTTGTCGTGAAGTTTCTGAGGAAAAGCAGTGACAAGGTGAGGATTGTCTCGGTTTGTAAAACTGAATAAAGTGTGCAGTCTGATCAGTTATATCATTTAATAAATCTGATCTTCCTAAATCTTGGAGACCTTACTTCATCCTTAAGATACCTAGCTTTTAAACTGGAAGAACTGTATGGCAGAGCAATTATCTTACTGTATTTCAAATAAGGGGTTTTTATTAATACGTAAGTACTGCTTCTTGTCTCAAAGAAAAGTCACATCTTATTTGTGTGTTGTCAGAAATATGCAGACATTATGAAAGCAGAGTCATTTAACTGCGGGATTTTTGTAGCTGTTACTGTGTAATATTATTTGCTTCATGATGGAAGTTGATGACTGCTGTCCTAGACAGTGTCATGATGTTCTGAAAGAGGTATGTGCTGCTGCCTTACAGAGGAATGTGCACATCGGTGCTCTGCAGGTTGCTTGGCATTTGGGCATTTCTTAGGAAGGCTGCCTGATTTTAGGGAGTCACTACTGGGTCCTGATGAGGCTTGTCATTAAGAGTACTTACCAGTACTGCTCCTTGCTTTGATGCAGTGTCTATGTGTTAGCTGCTTCTTGTAAGGAAACACATCAGCACCGAATATATTGTCTTTTTATATTGTCCTTTATTATTATTATTATTAGATAATCGTTTAATAGGTGTTTTTAATACAGTGTTCAGCAGCTGGTCAGTCTCCAGACAGAAACCAGGATAGATGCTCTCCTTGTGGCACACAGAACTTACCTCAGGTTCTGACTTTTTTGTTGTTTTCCTCACATTAGAGAGTGAAGTGAAAGGGCAGTGATGAAAACTAAGACTGAAGTCATGACGAATTTCATGACGATACGATGACGAGCCCTAGAGCGTGTGAACTTTGCTGTTTGTGGTCTGGCTGGGTGTTTTTGAGATGCTCCAGACCTGCTCAGAAACTGAGAATTGCTAAAGCGCGTTGGGCGCTCTGAATGAATAAAAGAAACAGCAAAAATATGAATGAATAAAAGAAACAGCGCTAAGATGAATGCATAAAAGCAGCAGTACCGATGTGAATGAACAACCGAGCAGCCCGGCCG
>NW_008236965.1:2160995-2205626 GCF_000691975.1 Corvus brachyrhynchos | reverse complement strand
GGAGCTGCCCCGGGCCCCGCACCGCTGCCCGGCTCTCCCGCGGCGCCCCGGTGCCCGCCGCAGGGCGGGGGAAGGACGCGCACCAGTGATCCGCAGAAATGCTGCTTTTAAAATACTGCTTTTGGTAAAAATCTGACCGTTTTTTCAGGTTCTTGAGTGAGCTGCTTTGCTTGCCAGTCAGTAAATGTTTTAATTATTAAATAATTCAGGAACAAGTCCCAGAACTTAGTTGTATCGATTGCTTTGGTCACACTGCTTTCATCAGCACATTTGTAATGTTGCGGTGCTTTGTCCTGCGTCCAGCCTCGTAGTTTTGGTGAGGTGGGAAAGCTTACCTGCAGTGCAGGTAATTTAATGATAGCCCTGAAGACTTCTTGCTGCCAGAGTAAGTCAAAGTCCCTTTGATTTTTATTTTTTCTTGATGTAATAGGGGAAAAAAAAAAAAAGAGTTCAAAGTTCACAGATTAGTCTCATCCTAGTCATTTAAAAATTACCAAAACCAGATATTATTTTTTTTCAACTGCCCAATCAGATAGCCCCTGTTTTGTGTACCAAGTAAAATAGTGTGGCCAGTGTGACCTGGTCTGAGAAGATGCCAGTTAGTGTGCTGAAATGGATTAATTGAGCCAACTAACTATTCCTGTAAGGAGATAATATATAAAATAGGTCCCAATTCCACAAGATAATTAAGGTAGGCATGTTCTTTAAAAGCCTGATTTGTACTCCCTTTTATTTCACTGTGGCAGTTTGCACACCAAAAGTTAGGTGTATGCTTAATTCAGCACAATATTTTTTCTGTTGTTTTTCCAGCCAAAACAGCTAAGTTCAGAGATAGGTGTGATTTAAATTCACACAATGATTTTTTATTTTTCTGTTAAACTAGTATTAAATGACCAATATTTACTGTCACTGTTTTTGACTCAGTGTTGGAACACTGTGGTTGTCTGAAGACCAGCATTTGTCTCCTTTTATCTTTTTTAGTGAGCTACTTTGCTCCATATTTGCCTTTTGGGAAACAACCAAAGATAAGTTTCTAGCCGAACTGTAGTGGTATCTGTATCAGAAAGTTGCAATGATGTTTTTGCATTCCACTTCTGAACTCAAAGTAAACTGAGAAATTTTGTTTTCACCATTACTACCTTAGATTCAACCTACTGCTTGCTTTATTTTTTTAAAAAATCTGAATACTGAACTTCCTAAACCTTTTATCTACTACCTGCGTGCTGCAGAACATACTCTCTGTTTTCTAAAACAGCAAATATATTACCAGCCCTTTTATTAAAAAAAAAAAAAAAAAAAAAAAAAAAAA
Organism: Corvus brachyrhynchos; assembly: GCF_000691975.1. Taxonomy (NCBI): domain Eukaryota; kingdom Metazoa; phylum Chordata; class Aves; order Passeriformes; family Corvidae; genus Corvus; species Corvus brachyrhynchos. The sequence continues at coordinate 2,204,317 of NW_008236965.1, read as the reverse complement.
AACCAAAAACAAACCAAAAAAACCCCCCAAAACAAACCAGAAACAAACCCTTACAGCCTTTTTTGGGGGATACCATATGTATTAAGCTGTAAAATATGCTATTAGCAGTGTATTTTGCTTTGTATGCTCTTTCTTTTAATGAACAGTGGAGAACTATATTTGAAGTTTAGGAACCTCCTGGAGGTGAAGTGTTACCTTTATGCGTTGTCATTTTTTTCTTTTGACAAAATTGGGAAGATTGAATAAATTTTAGTGGAACCCATATTCTATCAAGAACTAAATAAACTTATTTGGCAATGGAATTTTTCCTTGTCCTTGAATTTGTTTTAAGACTGCAACATAAAAATTCAGAATAGTGGTATTAAAGTGAGACATATCAATTCTTTTATGTAAGGACAATCTATATTTGCCTGTATAACACAACTGTTTTGTAAGTGCAATAGTATTTGTATCATTTACCTGAATATTGTTCCCAAGCGTTGTCTTTAAGTGTAACGGTAGTTATAATAAGGTGAAGCTTCACTTTCTATTTGTGGTCTTTGTTACATTTCTTATAGGAATTACTACATTTTTGGAACTGAAATTTATACAGGATATAGATTAATACATGGTAATGTGGTACTTGGCCTAATGTCTGTTAAAAATATTTTTTGAAGTGCTTCTCTGATCTTTTTGTTTTACTGGTAAAGTGAGCCACACTTTTCTGAAGGTTTTTTCCTACATGCTCATTCGATTAAGTTTTTTTCCCCAACATGTGTTTTTTCTAAAGTTAACAAAAAAACCCTGTAAATGAGATGCATGGACTTTTAAAATGTTGCACATGACAAAGGATGACAAAACTTGAGGATTTTTATTAAGTTTACTTTGGCAGTCTTATTCCCAGAACAGTGAACTTCGTGCTTGCTTGCTTATTTACTTATTTGTAGTTGAATCAGTATTTCTGGGATCTCTTTTGTGTATTTATTTGTTTAAAATCTTGAGTTCTGGCAATCAAAAATAAAGCACTTTGTCTCCAGCGCTGTGGTTTTAAATGCTGCTGCTGAATTTTAACCACTGCATTAGATTGAAACCTCCATGCTGTTAACCACTGAGCCAAAATGAAATCGACCACTGCATTGAAATCAGAGTTGGCAGTTGTGTACGGACTTGAAGGAGTTGGTAATAGCAGTGCACCCGCGTTTCTTTAATGGGGTTTTTATTCTCTGTTTTTGGTTTTAATGGTGCCATTTTGATTTAAAGACTGTTTCTTAAGAACGATGCACATTTTTATTGAAATATTTTCTATGTAACTTAAGAAGAAAATAACAATAAAGCTATCCGTTAGGAGTGGTTTCCTCAGAAACAAAATGTTCTCTTGCATACTCCCATGATAATGCAGTGTGCTTGTTTTATTTATAAAGCAATCTTGCGTAAGAAGATAAGTAAGATGATTTCTTCATGTCTCATGAACCTTTATTCATGGTTAAAAATTGTAGAATGTTTTTATGTTTTATAGAGGAAGTTTTGCTAAGGAGAGATTTTCAGCTTCTGAATTTACATTTTGTAACTTTCTTTTGAATCTGCTTCACCAAGCATACGAAAAATAAGCCTGCTTGCATGGTTGACCTCTTAGTCTTTTGAAATTTTTGTTTCTTATTAATAGGACTGGATCCCTCCCAATTCAGAGTCCATCACCGTTACCATAAAGATGAGGAGAATGATGCCTTGGTTGGTGGCCCAGCTCAGCTCACTGATGAGGAGAAATATAAGGATTGTGAAAGATTCAAGTTTTGCTGCCTCAAATGCGGAACAGAAAATATTTATGACAATGTCTTTGATGGTTCGGTTAGTTGGACTTTTGTTTGTTTCATTTCTGTTCATTGGTGAGGGAGAAAAATGCTTGTAGGGAGAACAGCTTTTCAGATAGGATTCATATGATGTTGGAGAAGATACCATAGTGTTTCAGTCCTGCTATTTATAGCTTTGGAGCAGATAATTGCTGATAGGATGGTGCTGAAATATTTTTCCCATTTTTACATTTCAGCTGCGTCATCTCACAGAACTGTGAGATTATCTGGCTTCATTAATCTGTTTGCCCACAGTTGTGAGTGATTGTTGCTGTAACTTTTTAAAGGAATCCTTATCTTAACACCTTAGTAACTTGTAGTTCTCTATTTAATAAATTTTTTGTATAGCAATGACATAGTTTCTTATCCTAAATCATATTAATTGGAACAAAGTGCTTTTTAAACTTGTGTTTATCTTGCTACATCCCACCTCCCTACTTGACAGTAAGGTTTTTCTATGTTATCTTCCCTTCTGTCTCTGTGAATTGAATAAAAAGTCATAGGGATACATTCTTGTTGAGAAGTTCTGCCAAAAAATGTATCTCTGACCTTGGATCACAACTTGAAATAGGGCCAAGTATTTAACTCTACAGCATGTTATGTATGTATTAGTCATCGGGAAATTAGCGAGCTTCAGAGTAGTGAAAACCTTGAAACTGAAAGCAAATAAATCTTTTATCTAAATTAAAAGTAATTATTTTAAGTTAATTTGGACAAACAGCAGATGTTTTGCATTTTTTGAATCAAAATAAAGCAGTCTTTGGAAGCAAGTAAGAGGAAAAGACACACAAATCGAGTGATACTTTGTGAATCCTTGACTTTTGTTCCTTGCAGCTGTAAATAAGACAGTTAATTGCATGTAGACTTGACAAGTTGCAGATGGGCTAACTGGAGAGGAGTGGATGTCAAACTCCTTAAAAAAATATATATCCCTACCACCAAACAACAGAAGAAATCCTGAAACCAAGCCAAAAATCTCCTCTATTTCACCTGGAATTAATTAGTGTTGTGAGTGGGGGGGTTAGCCAAGATGGCTCACAGCAGCTAAGTCTTACCTTGAAAGAAAGGTTTTCTGAAAGCTGTATGACTGTCCAGCCTACCAGACTGTTGCTGTATTAAGGAGAATTCCACTAACTTAATTTCAGCTGTTCACACAACACTTCCAGGTTCTGAAATTTTAATGTCAGGTGTTCAGAAGGTTATGAAAATAAGGGAATGAGATAGTGCAAAACCGTAAGAGCTATTCTTTGAACTAGGAGAAAATAAAAGATGATCATTTGATTCTTCTTTAATGAGGTTTGTCTCTACAGCCCTGTTGGTAATTTCATAATTAGTATCTATAAGGTTGGTTTCAAAGTTCTGATCAGAGGACTGAGGCAGAACTTTGTCTCTGATAAAACAATAAACCTCTTTTTATTTGGTAGACATAGGGGAGCATGATTTGTCCACAGGTTATTTTTCTTTTACTCAACATCTCTTTTTGAATTACTAACTTTGTGGTGTGTTCTCTAAAAGAGCTTTCCTTAAGAAGAGAATGAAGGTATCTTGACCTACAGTTTTCCCATGTGGGTGTGGCCAACCATGATGGGAAGAAAGAAGGCCCAGATATTATGGGCCCTTTAAGACTGTTACTTTTAAAAACATATGTATTATGTCTAAACTCCTGTGGTAACTTCTGCTGCCATCATCTGTCCTAATGATGCTGTTTTTACACTTCTGTTTTCAGGGGCGATTTATTGAACCCAGCTTGCAAAGGTGCAGCAAGACAGAATGTGAAGAGCCTCCTTTCAGCTATGTGGTTCAAATGAACAACAAGTTACTACTGGATATTAGACGCTACCTCAGAAAATACTACAGTGTAAGTATGCAGAAAATACTCTGCCATATGAAATGAGTTTTTGAAGTAGTGCTGGGTTTTTAGTGACTGTCATGTTACCTTTTTTTTTTTTGTATAGACCAAGGTGGTAGCATACAGCATCAAACCCCAACTTGATGAAAATAAAACAATCAGTGAATTAAAATATTAATTTAGAATGTTTGTTTTCTCAGTTCAGGCTCAAGATAGATATATTTACATTTTTGTAATTGTGTGTGTCAGCATTATTACAGATGTAGTAGCTCTGTGTTTTCCAGATTCTTAGCCAGAGTGCATTATCTCAATGGTTTTAGGAAAATCTGTGGAGTTTATCAAATCAGTTTCTCATGTAATTGAAATATGATTCTCTTTCTTTAACTCAAATTGATGTATATTGTGTTACATTGTGAAAAGGAAACCCAAATGTATGTCTGTAAAAATTCTTTGAGGGACAGTAGGAAGGGAAATACAATGAATCTTTCTTAATAGTGATTGGGAAGGGAAAAAAAGAGGAGACAGATGGATGGTTAATTAATTTGATATAATTCTCTTTTTTTGAGGGGTAGTGCAAGAAATCCAAAGTGCCAGTGGTAGTGGTTGGCTTTGTATGGAATTGTGGGGGAAAAAAGTGTAGTATTTAAAATTCCTGTCTTCTCACTGTCCAACCTTAGGACAAAACCCACCATGCTTTTTAACTTATATCAATATATTTTGCATTTCTAATGTGCTAGAAGGGCAGGAGAAATTCTTATTGCTAATAAGAATAAAAAGCCGTGTAATGTTTTGCTCTGTTCTGTTTTTATTTTGGTTGGTTGGTTGTTTTGTCTTTTAAGACCAAGCTATGAACCAAACTGAAATGTTTAAATGTTGAACATTGCAATTTGCTTACATAAATCTATTAAGTATCTTACTACATGGTATATTGGATAATTAATATAATGAAAAAGAAAATCATTTGTCCATGTAAGTAAAAGCTTCAGGGTTTTTTTAGTACTGAGAATTTACTTTTAAACTAGTTAGCTATAATAAGGTTTAAAACCACTTTTTGACTGTGGAATACATTCAGACTCTGGAAATGTGAGATTAATTTCCAGATTGCACATTAATTTTCTTTTTACAAAAGGGCTTTTCATGGAGTTGGGCAAGTAAACTTTTTGTCCTGTTAGCTCCTAGAAAATCGGATGCTGAGACTTTTAGTTTATTCCTTTCATCCAGTACTTGTAGTGACTGTATAACAGCTGGAGTTGAAATTCATCAAATGGGTATTTGCACTAATATATATAATCCTGTAAGCTGTAAAGACACACCCAGAAGTATTATGGCAAAAACTGTCTGAACAAAACATTTAATGAAACTTTCAGGCTCTTATTAAACAATCTCATATTGTAATAATTGCATCTGAAGGGCACAGAAATACCAATTTGTATGGGTCAAATATATTGTCACTCCATTATAAATTTTTTTTAGATATTATTTTGTTTGTATATCCGTCAAATGGCACATAATACAAAAACATAAAATGCGAAAATGGTTTTTAACCTGTAAATAATGAGCTGCCTTTTATGAAGACAGCCCTATCAAGAGCCTTTCAGCCTGATCCACAGCTCACTGAGATGAATAAGTGTACTTTTTTTTCACTGAGCTTTGAATCAGATTTTTTTTTTAGGTGTTTAAGTGTTCAAGATCTTGCTTGTTGTTTCCTTTAGTCTATTGAAATGCTTTTATATGTGGCTGTATAAAGTGGGGGGGGGGAAGGCGGGAAGTGCCGTAAAATCTAAAAGTAGAAAATCATCTTGCCCTTTTTGGCACATGAAACTGTGTTAAATAAATACATACAATCATGATATACTACATTCCTTTAAAAAGATGCAAGTGTAAGTGTATAAATAGAATTTTGTAAGCCTGCTACAATCCCATTGTTTTTGTGAATAACTCGCCTTTATATGAAAATATCTGCAATCGTTTTTTGCCATTAAACATTGAAATGTTTTATATTTGACTTCCAAAACCCATCTACCATTGCTCCAGTATTTACAGATTTCTTAATGGTATTAACAATATCAATTTTGATAATCTTACTCTTAAATGTAAATATATTTAAAAATTACATGGAAGGATTTTATTTCTTCTCAGAAATGCATTTATTCTATGAGAGATTGATCCTGTTGTGTGCTTTTTTTTTTTTTTTTAATTCTGCTTCAGAAGAGCAAATAGATGAAAAGAGAGAGAAACGCTAGCTAATCTAAATTGGGAAATGAAGAGGGCTTTTTTAAGCATGAAAATTTCATCATCTTGTCAGCTGGCAGAATGCCTGCTGTGTGGATTCACAAAGGCTAAGAATTACACTTTCATGAAATTTTCCTCACTAACTGCCCTGGTTAATTTGAAAGATAACCCACTGTTCTAATTCATTCCTCAATTGGGCGGTGCAGGTTTTATCTTTGATCTGACAAAGCATTTGTGTTAATCGTTTTGGCCCTCTACTAGACACTCTTGGGATTGTGCTTTTACAATAAATGTGTCTGTGATAGCTCTTTAGTCTATTATACTTACAATAGATCCATAGAACTGGTAATTAATTCTGTACTGCTTTGGAAATGGGGAAGAATAGGTGTAGCTCTGTCAAGTGCTGCTGGGAAGTTTGTTTAGCTAGTTCATTTTTGAAGTGTTACCCTCAGCCATCAATGAAACATCCATGCTAGGGAATGGGTAAAAGCTGAAATATGCAAGCATAAATGGAAAAACTGACCAATTTCTTTGCTTAAGCAGGATGTAACTTCATTTTTAGTAAGTGGATCTAATTATTATGTTGGAACCTGCTTTGTGTTTCCCACTGGAATATTCAAATGCTCGTTTTTGAGGACTTGGTAAACAAATACAAACTCTTTTAGATCCCCTTTTAAAAGCCCTGTAAAAGTCAGTATTCATGACAATAAAATGAATCCCGTATCTTATCCAGCTATTCAGATGTTAGTTTTGCTAACTAAAAAGAACTGAATGAAGGCCCCCAACATGTTGCATATGCCATTTGAGTAGTAGCAAAATGCATACAGAATTGGTTGGACTGGGCAGCTGTTGTCCCCGAAGCAGCAGGTTTTTCTTTTTTTTTTTTTAATACATGTATACACCTGTGCTATTGTTAGTAGTATATTTATAGGCTAAAACCTGCTTTTATATGGATGCTCTTTCTATGCTGTCTGATTAATAGTGTAGGGCATCTGTAGAACTCTGTATGGTTTTCAAAACACATAAAATGATGTGAACTTTAAAAGAGTTTTTAAAAAATACTGAGAAAATCTTGTTCCAACCTGTATTGTTTTTGTTTCCCAGTCTTTTTCTGCTGGACCACTGTAACCCACAGGCAGAAGTGAGTTTGAAGGCTATTGAACGCTGCTAAATAACTTTATACTGTTCAGCTGTGAAAATTCAGTGTTCAATAGCCCTCAAAATTTCTCATTTCTTACCTGTGGTGGGGTGGTCTACTGCTTGCACATTAGGTCACAGTATAAATGCACCTTCAAGATCTTTGAATTACTTTTTATATATATATTGCTGTTCTGGCTCTTGTATATATGTTCAAGGGATTTGCATTAGTATTTTGCGCACTTAAAAAGGTAAAATATTTATAAATAAGATAACATTATAAGAGGCCATAGCATTCACACAGGTTTTGGGATTATGTGGCGTATTTGCTTAAGAGAACAAAGATGACAGGGCTCGTTCTGAACCGGAAATTTCCCACACCTCAGTGAAGTGTATTGCCAAGAGCCCACAGGTGTACACCCCATGAACAGGTGAAAATATGATTGTAGACGATGGTGATGACTTCTGTAATAATGTTCTCACAACAGTCATGCACTGAAAGTGTGTTTGTTTGGTGGGTGAGTTGGGGTAAGAAATTTCTTTGGCGTGAGGGAAAGGTGTCTTGTAGTGGTAATAGTACAATATTTTATTTATTTCTGTGCTAATAGTACTAGAATTACATGGGCATGTGATGAAGAGTAGTTAGGGCCAGAACTGTGACACCAGCTGATGTGGTAGGCAGAATCAGATAGCTAGACTCTGCCTTCAGATTAACTCCAGTGATTATTTTCAGTCCTTTCTGTATGTATGGAAATAGGTTTCTGAGTCTTTTCCAAGTTTCAACTTGTATCACTGTCATTTTGGTTTATACATACAGAAACAGAGATGTTTATTTTTAGTACTGACAGCTTCCAAGTCAAGGCAGAATTCGGGGCGATTGGAATGAAAGATAAAATATTAATGTGATTCCCTTCACAGTTTACTGGGAATGTGAGAGAGAGAAGGGAGGTTGCCACCACATTATCAGGAGTTTCCTTCTCCCTTCCACAGTAGTATTTTGTGGTCCTCTCCTTGACTGAGGTTGACAAATGAGTTGTGTTTGGAATCAAGTTTTGGTTAACCAGGAGCAAGTTAGAAATGTCTTGATTATTGAACAGGACAGTCAGTATTCTACCATATGGAAGTGTAATACATCTGTCATAATTTATGTTTATCGAATAATAAAAGATAACTCTTTTGGTCACAGTGTGTAGTGTGTTTTGGGGAAGCAGTTATTTGTCACAGCACTCATAGAGTCCATTAACTGGAATCGATTCGCTATTACTGCAACTTCTCCATGATCTGCCCTGTAAAGGAATTGTTTGGTTCAGACTTCTAGCATCAATACAATTTTTAGTGAAGTGTTTCAAAGTAATGATCGATATGTCTTTACAAAGGGTTTAACTCTCCTCATTGGATTTTACCAGCCATGACGGACATGCATCCATCTCACTGGTGGTTGAGAGAGGCTGAGTATGACTCTCTGCACTCCAAATTTTAGCCACTGAGAATGAGTTAACGTAAGCAAAGAAGCAGAATCTGTAGTTAGTCCCCAGTCTGGTACCTTGCAAGAGAAGGCTTAATGACACTAGATATCTCTGTTAGCTCTTTGTAGAAAAGGCTCCCCAGGCTGGCCACCACATAGATCAGGTTCTAAGAAATGTGGATTGCTTCAATAGAGTAAAACTAGCTTTGTAATTTCCTCTGTAGGTAGAATGCAGGAATGTAAGGACTTATTATCACAATAATTTGTCTGCTTAGGCTTATAAATGGCAGTATTGTGAACACTGTGTTACAGGAAGTGTGCCCAGAGGTAAATATGGTCGTGGTTATGATTGCCACCAAGTGTGTAATGTTTACCTAGGTGATTGAATCACTCATCTAATAACAAGATGTTGCTGTCTTCAGAGGATTACAGAAAGCACAGTCTTTGAAGGTACTCTGTTGGAACTGATCTGTTGCCCCGGTCAAAGCAGTGATGAATTTCGGCAACACTTGGAGAGCAGGTTTGTGCTGCAGTTGAGAGATGCAGTTGCAGCTCAGTGTATCTGATCTGGCTTTACGCTGACTACAAAGTGTGTAGCTTTGGTGTCCCAGTAGCAGCATTTGTTAGGAGATTCTGTAGCCAAGAATTTTAAATGTTGGGCAGATCTGTGCATCCTGTGGAGAGATATGTCACAATGGCATTACTGATAGTGCTTGAGAGAGAGTGACCAAATGTGTCCTCTGGATACCTTGGATTGACAGAAGCACTACAGATACTGCATAGATTTGGAGGATTTGCTGCTTTTGAGTCTATTTTAATAACAAATAATTAATCACAGGAGGGTTTATAACAAATCACTGGTCTTGAAAGGATCGTTGTTCATCTTTCTTCTTTTTACAGGAGTTTTAGAGAGCTATTTTAAATTGTTTTAGGTTTTTATGTTCAGTTTAAAGTTTGATGGAAAGTTATCCCACTAGTCTATAATTAGAGGCATTACAAGAAGGAAAAGTCCAGGTAATCTAAATAAGGAATAAAGTAGGTCTTAAAACCACGAGTTCTCATGGAATTCTGACGTAGTTAATGCCTTATACTATAATAACTTGGACCAACCAATTACTGAAATACCAAACCAGGCTGAGTCTGTACTAGTCTACAGAACTTTTAATAGAGAACCATCTTGCCAGGAGATTACACAAGTGCACAAGTTCTGTTGGCCTTGAAGGCTTGATGCTGTTGATGTGTATGTAACCAGGAACGCTTACACTGCCTAAGCACCTTGCATCCATCAGGAGAACCAGAGTTAAAATCTGAAGCTGAAGAGACCATATTTTCTCTGGACATAGTTCCTTCCGTAAGAATAAGTTTGCTTGATGTTCATGACCTAAAAGTGATGTGCTTATCAGAAATGTTTTTGTAGAAGTCACTATTAATATGGAAATCCGTGGTCCAATGCCAATTTTAGGAAGTGAAAATTACTTGCTTTAAGCCATTTTTAAAAAAACCAAAACCTAAAATAGCACCATCTGTGGTAGTTCAGAATTGAATGGGCACATAAAAGGAAAAAATATGGATTGTTTAATAATAACTTCACTAAACTTTACTTTTGTGTTACCTATCCTAAAGTTTCTCAGTCTTTATCATGATTTTTTCCTTCAGCTTCAAAAGTAAGCTTAAAATAAATTTTACAGTATTTGGGAAACTAAAATGTTCTTCAAGCAGTTGCCTTCTTTTGTAAACAGTTTTGTTTGATGCTGTCTTTCATAGTCCACATTCCTAAAGATAATTGAATAAGAAAATCATGGGGGTGGGAGGCAATTGAGGGCATACATGAAAAACTTCATCTGTGTTTGCCCTAGAATGCTTTTCCTTTTGGCATAGTGGGAATGGCTTTTGCAGGTGTTTTATTTTTTCCCTACTCTTAGATGTTAAAAGAATTATTTCCATTTTTTTTCTGGTTTCAGGCAGTTACTGTTGCCAAAAATAATTCTAGCAATGTTCAGTCAGTCTTCTAGTTCTTGATAAAACACTCTTAGAAAAATTAAATAAGATGTTCCTCAACAGGAGTTATTTCAGTATTCAAAATCTTGTCATAAGGAAGCTTTATAGTTAGAAGGCAATTTTAAAATCTCTTATTTAGCTTCATGTAAGCAGCTGTTTAGGTCTCGTTGATGTTTAGTATTTGGTGCAGCAAGGGAAAATGGGTGAGTGTGTCAGCATTCGAGAATTGAACACATCCGGTGGGGAGTACTTCACACCTTTCAGCTTGGTTCCTGGAATCAAGTTTATATGTGTGAAAAAACCTCAGAGCAGTGAGTCTGGGCAGCACCATTTAGTTAAACTCTTCTGCCTTTGTGTCCTCATTCATGTGCTTGGGAGGGGGAAGGTGACCCTTGAGCTGGGTGAGACTTCTGGGGAATTACTAATTTTTCATACATGGTGGCCAAGAGAAGCAGTACCAGCTATAATGCAGCAAATCTTCTGTAAGATATCATGTATCCTAGGAAATACCATCACCAATTTTAGCAGCCTGTGCTGTGTTAGAGTTGACATTTGTTCCTTTTCCTGACTTGTGAAACCTGTAGTTCTACAGGTTTGTTTGAAAGGAACAGTTTTAAGGGACAGTGAAGTTTCAGATCATCTGAGATCAAAAAGAGATGTTACTTCATTTTAATTGAGACTGTTCCCATCTGCAGGAAGAAATGGCAGATACTGTTACATTAGATATGGCTTCATAAAAGGGTTTTGGATTTCCTTCACTGTCTTGTTCAGAAGTCAAGTCAAGCTGCACAGGGTCTGTTTTCTGCAGAGTACCAGTGTTTCCTGCACTGGATATGTACAGGTGGATTCTTTTTTTTAATGCCCAGGCATTAAGCAAATAACTGCTTTGTAATGCCTTCTTTGGGAGGTAGTGTGATTTGAGTGCAGAACCTTATTCCAGTATGTGGGAGACAGAGGAGTAGAAACTCCTGCAATTAAAGGAGGCTTTGATTTACAACCCTGGAAGAGACTAGGTCTGGCTTAATTGACAGAGATTTGTGGACTTTAAGCAAAAGGATTACAAACTTGTGTTCCTATCATTATAAGTAAAATTGTACACTGGGTGTTTTGGTGAAGGGTTTTAAAATATAATAGTGTGGTTTTATATAGTTTAAGTTAAGAATGTAGATGGTATAAGAGAGACATCTGTGTGTACGTGACATGAGAAGTTACTGGTTAAGACATAGCTGCATTGCAGTGAGAAGTGCCACAGGTGATAGGTCATTAATCTAAAACAAAGTGTTGTTTTAGGTGCCTATTGGATTAGAAGGTTATAAATTATGATGTAACTCTAAATCTTGGGACTAGTCGCCATTACTTGGAGGTGTTGTAAAATCTCACGCCTCGACTGATGCGTTTGTTATTTTAAACAATAAATTCGTGTAGTTGCATAGTCCCATCCCTTAAAGTTATTTTCCTCCGACACGTGAAGTGCGGGAAACGGACAGAGTATGTGTAGTCTGATGGTAAAAATGTACTTCAAAACAGTTGTTGGCCCATATGTAGTGTCTGTTGTGTTGGTCTCTGTGAAGAATCCTGGAAGCTTATCAGTTAGGTTGTCTAGATTGGGCTTCAGATTACATTTCATTATATGGCATCTACTGATGGACTGTATTTCTACATTTTACCCATTGTTAGTTAATCTATGACTTTCATTCAGTCAAACACGGGGTTTTGCACTGTCTGTTTCTTTCATAAATTGAGCCTGGCGAAGTGGCAGTTCTGCCTGTGCTTTAGGCCTGTGCATTCTGTGATGGCACTCTGTTTTAAAGGCCTTTTAGTTGCTAAAGATGAACCTCCCCTCTCTGTTTCCATGCCATGCTTAAGATTATTGTGTCTTCAGTCTGCCTGCAGGTGCAGCGTCCTATAACATGAGACAAAAAAAAAAAAAAGTCTGTAGTCCCACTCAAACTGTTAGAGCAGCTTAATGACAGTCTTGTTCACTTTCTTCTGTATGGAGAGTTTCAGCTATCCAGCTGTCTCCAGTCTAGGAGAGTGTGTTGGGCTTTGAATCTGTAAATGTACAAGAGAAACATTTCTGAAGTCTTCTAGAGGTGTGCCAGGTTTCTACATGGGAATTAAAGCTCTGCAGAACTTGACAAGTAGATGTTTTCCTTTTTTCCAGAACAAAGTCATTAGCTTTGTAAGTGGCACCTGCAAGAGATGTCACAAATCCATGACTATCAGTAAAGATCTCCAGATAGAAATGTCTATGCAGTGACTGAACTAATTCCATCTAAAAATAAAAATCTCAGTTTCAGAATTGCAGCAGATAGTCAGAATGCCTTGCATATGTACCTTCCACCTCCTATGGAACAGTACAAACCAAACAGTGTTTGAAGATTGGTTTGTTTTTTATACTGTACAGACAACAACACTTCTTTGTCTTGTCTTTTCCCTTTCTGTCTTGGCGTCTACAGGTCAAATGTGGAAAATAAGGAAGTATGAACTCCCAAATGGATTTATTTAATTAATACATCCAGTCTACAGCAATATCATCCCAGACATTGATTTAGCTGGCATTTTTCTTGTATTCTTTTTTCATTTATCACTTACAGCCACTTGTCTTAGAAGATTATATGCATGCACATGTTGGAGAGCATTTTTGTAACAATATGCTGTCCTTTCCTAATGAAAATTTGGTCAACCTAACAATATTATTATTTTTACCCTCATTTGATGGAAGTTCCTGTATTAATAGCTTTGGTTTGGATTATGTGTATTTATAATGTCTTTTTTAAGATGTTTGCATTAGCAACACTTCACTTCTACACTCTGACTTGAATGTGAAGTATTTAGCATTATGCATATTTTATAGTTGGTATGTCTTAATTGTTTAAATTTTTAGAATTTACTGGATTTGGAAGAATTATCTGAAAGGACAAAACAGGAGGTGGAGTCAAGTGGAGGTGTATCCTCATCAACTCTGCAGTCAGCCCCCATTCCTTTGAGTGCAAGGCAACCCAGCTGTGAGGATTGCTGGCCACACTCACTCTCATCAGAGAGAGAAAGAGGTGGGGGTGGGGAGAGAGAGAGAAAATTAGCAAGACAAAATTCCTTTCTATCAATCCTGTCTTTACACAAATTCAGACTTCTGAGTTCCCATACGTGAGTGTGTAACTTAATTTCCAAATTACATGATGAAAGCACATCTGTCCCAAAATTAATACCTCTTGAGAATATCATAATTGTATATACTGAAAATAATTAGTATCTGTAATTTGCAAGTCATAAATGTCTAATTTTTAGCGAAGTTGTTTGTTTCCATTTAAGATAAATTCTCAATTTAATATCCATAGCAACATTTGACTATGCTAAAAAGGGGCCAGAATTGTTTAAAAACAGAGAACCCCCCAATCCCCCAAAATACAGAGAATACAAAATGGTATCTGCTGGGTTCTGTTGCAGAATAAAACGTTCGATTTCTGCAAGGAGTTTGTAATTGCTGTAATAATTTTTATTGGATAACATACTGTTTCTCATATTGGGGCAATTCATGCTGGATGATCTTGCACTAGAACTGGCAGATACCAAGCTACCCATTACTGACCGCCTATCAAGCACAAAGATTGAATGTAGAATTTGAATTTGGTAGAAATTCTGCCTGTGTATCTACCTGTGCATCCATCTATGTGAGTATGAATAATGTCATTAAGATTAGTACAACTATTTAGAAAGATAGTATTCCAGTAGTTCATGCAGTGTTGATGATGGTTTCTCACACCATTCTGTAGTATTTGCATGTGGTTTTTATGCTTGCTTGAAGGAAGCAATTAATCAAATTCCCCCTCCCTCCTACTGCTTTTTGCGTCTCTTTTTCTTTCTGTGATAAGCGATCACCATTTATACTGAGTTGTTCCTTTAATGGGGCATCTTTTGGGGATTGCCTTGTCAGGATTTTGGGGTTTTTTTAACCCCATCAGTTAAGTAGCAGAAATAGAGTAAACTGAACTGTGATATGATCCTTGAGAGAGTTTCATGTATGATTAAACATAAGGTGGTTTTAGGATCAAACACCCCTTCTCCCTCCCCAACCCCCCAAGTAAAAGGTACTGAAATACCTTGTAGAGAATTCATAATATAAATTCTGTATGTTCTGATTTGTCTTTGGAGGCTTCCCAACAAGAGTGAGTCAGGCACACTAAGACTTACAAAATAAGGCTGTATTATCTGCCAAGAAATGGTCAGGGATTACTCCAAAGTCTTATTTTCAGTGTTTCTCCTGTGTCCATTTCTGAACGGCTTCATGAGGCTCGTGGCAATGTCCCACCCAGTAATCAGGTGTCATTCAGAAAAAGGCTGGAGTAGCAAATACCTATTTGAGGAGCATCTGAGACTGTAGTGAAAATAAGGAAAATTATCTAGGGAGTGATTACGAGCTTTCATAATGAGAAGTACATTGAGTTTCTATATAAATTAAACTGGCGTCTTTCCAGACACAGATCTGTATATGAGAAGCCAGCATCGTAACCGAGGCTTAGTATTTCCTGTTGATGGAGTCAGTGTGATTGCTGACTGTTTGTGGTTTTTTAAAGACAAAAGGCAGCTAGATAGATCTCTTTCCTTCCCATTTTTTTCACCCTGATTTTAATTGTAGGTAACTCTTTAGCTGCAAGGTTTCCAGCTTTCTCCCTGTGGTGAGTTACTGAACTATCTGGAACAGATCAAATGTGATAAAGCGCTAGGAGGCTGCTAAAAACTGTGTTTTGATAGGAAAGACCTTAAGAGGCAGCACAACATCCTTAAAATAAATAACTTCGTGAAAGAAAATACGGGCTCATAGAATCACTGAATGGCTTGGGTTGGAAGGGACCTTTAAAATTATCCAGTTGCAGCCCCCCTGCCATGGGCAGGGATGTCACCCACTAGATCGGATTGCTCAGTGCCCCATCGAGCCTGGCCTTGAACACTGGCAGGGATGTACCTGTCCCATTGTCTTTGATAGTTTCTTCAGATTAATTCTGGCAGACTTCATTAGTTGTTTCTAGGACATTCCAACTATGTATGAATAGTGATACTAACAAAGGACTTTTGCTTTTTACGTCTCTTAAGTGTTTTGGAACTCTTAGGAGAGGCTCCCTTTGGATTATAAAAGTTGTTAAAAAAATCTAAGTGTTACACATTTAATGAGTACATCTAACTTGACTTTTTGGGTGAAAGTCAGTTTCTTCATAAGAAATCTGTAGAATGTCTTGCTGGACAAAGTTGTCTGACCTTATGAGATACCAGCACACACAGTAAACGAATTTCTTCATTTCCCATTTTGTTCTTTACTGTTGCTTTCCATTCTGACTGCTCAGTCGAGCTCTTCCATACCTTTCTGTTATTCTCAAACATTTAAGCATATATAATAAAAATATTTCATTATGGTTGCTAATGCTTTAAAAAACATAAATTTTAAGACTTTTTCTGAACAGGAGAGTAGTAAAGTAATTCTTCCAACTGCTTAGAAAGTTACTGGGAAGTCATTAAATGCAAGAAGAATCTTCCTTTTTTTCCAGAGT
Source organism: Corvus brachyrhynchos (assembly GCF_000691975.1). Taxonomy (NCBI): domain Eukaryota; kingdom Metazoa; phylum Chordata; class Aves; order Passeriformes; family Corvidae; genus Corvus; species Corvus brachyrhynchos. Next base: position 2,188,267 of record NW_008236965.1, on the reverse strand, counting down.
ACGAAATGTCTACTTCAGTGAAGTTGTGCTTGACACTGAGATGTTAACTTTTATAGAAGGTCTTTCTACTGAGGAATTCTTTGTTGCATTGACTAAAGGAAAATATAGGCCTAATGTTTCTTCTTAGTTCTTCTATTTTTTAACCCAACGTCCTTTTTTTAGAGCGAAGTTGTATTAAAACTATCAGATTATGAAACTCTGCTACTTCTTCAGAGAACCTTGGGGCCAGCCTCAGATATTTTATTGCTTTTACATCTTTCACAAGAGATAGACAAGAATATGCTTTCATTGAACTTAACATGTTGTTTGGCCAATTTTCTATAATCCAGTAAATACAAATTGTACCCTGGTTATCCATCTATGTCTGTCAAGCAAATTTTAATGGATGAGTGAATGAGTCAAATTCTATGCATGGAAATATACAGATATGCAAAATATGGGTCTAATTACAAGGCTGCTGAATTTACACAAGGTCAGGTAAACAAGGCACTCTGTAATGATTATTAATTGTTAATAATGCCTTTGGCAAAACACATTTCTGCTTTGAACACCTATCAGCTTTGCATTTTTAGTTATATGAAACAGCCAGATTGGTCAACTATTGAAAAAAATAAAAGACCTTACCTCTGTAATTGCTTATTAGTTTTATCTCAGTAATGGGAAGGATACTGTTCTGAAAAATAAAAGTACATTCTACAGTTATGTGTGTAAGTTCCGCAGTAAAAACCAAATAAATGCATTATCATTCATTCCTTTGAATAAATGAATAAATTAATGTACAGCTAACTTGTATCCTCGTAAGGTAGTCCTAGAAGCTCTTTCTGTCTCATCCTATGTGATGAAGAGACATTTCTTCTGAGTCATCGTTATCCTTTGAAACAGTTGGGTTTTTTAAGGTGTTTGGTCTGTTCTACCTGAATTCTGTTGCCATTTCCTTCGCCCTCATCCATGTACCTTTTAAACTTACCTCTCTTTTGGCCAATTGTAAATATTTGTCATGGGGCTGTAAGACGGAGGAATTTGCAGGAAAGGAGAGAAAAAATGCTGAAATGGGAAACATGAGGTTCCACTGTTAAATGAAATTAAATCATGCAAATAAAAATTCATTTTCTTTACTCTGTATATTATACTACTGGATTGTACAGTTGAACGAGCAGTTAATTTGGACAGGAATGGTAAAGGTGGTTGCAGGTAGAAAAACATACCTATTGCACATTTCATAGTTTTGCCTGACATTTTTCCCTGGTGTTGCAGGTACAGTTCTCTCCTGTTGCAAACTGTGCAGCAACCATAGCTTTGTTTCAGCAGTACTTGCTTTCTATAGCACTGCCACAATCTTAAACTAACGTATTTTGAAGATGAAACAAGTTTGAACATCGTGAGAAATAAGGTATGCAAATTTGCTTTAAATACTGAGAAAATTGTGATTTTTCTTTGGTGTTTGTTAGGTCATTGCAGGCCAATGGCATAGACTGGCTAAGTACTAAACTATGAACAAAGAAGTTGTATTTAATGAAGGCATTTGCTCAGTGTAGTATTGGTTTCTAACAGTAGCTGGATGCTTAATGATTTGAAGGAACTTCCTCCGAGACAAATTTTTCCAATAAAACTTTCGGTAAGAGATGCAACTTCCTAGTTAGGAGATGAATTTTCTTATAAAACCGAAGTGTTTTCATCTGTATGACTCTGCGAGTTTCTGGAGATACAGCTTCTGTCTGGCACTTTGTGTCAAGGAGCTCCAAAGGCTGTTTGAGAGAGTTGAAAATAGTTCTGTTTTTCACTGCTGTGGTTTTGTCATCTTTTTAGCTTCACTGCAATTCTATTTTGAATTGCAAAGAAAGGTAAGCAAAACAACAAGTTTATAATCTGCGTACTGTATTGTCCACATTTGTAGGCTTTCTTTTGTCAACTTCTGTTTTCATGGACTGTCTTTTGCACTCCTTTTATTCCTCTTTTGCCATGATAGTTTGTGGCGGGTAAATATCAGCAAGCACTGATGTTCTCTGAAGTGAGCCATGGTTTTCATGGGTACACAAAGGCTGTACCTACTTATCAAAGTCCTTTTCATCTTCTGTTCTCTCAATATTCAAGTGTAAAATTGCTTGTAGATTGTTTTTAGCACTGCATGTGATCAGACTTATGGCAGCTACTGTATTAAACATTTTTCAGTTTCTGATATTAATCTTCTGTTATTCTATTAGTCCTGAGAATTTGTAATAAAAATCTTTCCACTAGTCAAAATTTGCCCTTTTTTGTGATACTGTTTTACTCTTTGTGCCATGCTTGTGGTTCCTCTCAAGCTGCCTTTCCTTATTTTCAAATGTTAGCAGAAAGTGATGTTATTTCACTGTATCTGTTATGTTTGTAACCACGGAAATATTTATTCTATCGTACTTTATTTTTTATTTATAAAGCTGTTTTTGTTGCTGTTCTTTACACTGGTTTCTTCTGTCTGGTTTTAGTAATGTGCCCAGAATTGTAGACATCATTTCAAGCAAGGCCTCTCTGTTGCCTTTATACAGACAGATGATTTCTCTTAGTCCTTTGTTCAGTTTTTTTCTCTGCTTCTTCTTTTTCATTCACTTTTCCTTTTGATTAATGTATTATTTTAGCATAATTTTTGCCTTTCAGCATCAGTCTCTTACTGTGAGCTAATGTTTATGATTCTCACATCTCTTCTTCATCCTTCCCTCCCCAATATGGCCAGTATTATCTGTGCTGGTTTTTATATTTATGCTCTTTTATGACTTTCTATTTGTCTGTTGCATTTCTGAATCTTTTCTATTTTCAACTCCTGCAAGAAGTTATTCCAATTTGTATGTAACTGTCACCTAAACAGTTTCTACTGTTGATTGTTTTGGCTCTGAACAGAAAGCCTGGGTGGTAAACAGCCTTATAAGCTTAGCAGAGGGTAAACTTTTCCATCTTTCAACATGAGAAGCTCTCAATTCTGATATGAATTTTTTGTCTTTTCTCCGATGTCAGTGTTAGAGTAAGTCTGGATTCTTGCTGGCAAATTGAGTCTGTTTGGGTCAAGCTGACCTCCCCCAGAAGTTTTGTTGTTTTGGATTTCTGAAGTGATCTAATTCTTACTTTTCTAACATTTCTCTTTTATACCATGCTACTAATACCAGTAGATAGATTCTACTTAGATAAGTTTTGTTACTTTTCTGTAAATTTTTTAAATGATCACCCTTTTCCACTGTTTAAAAAATACCTATGAATATCTGAAGGTTTTCTTACAATTAAGAAGTATTCCTATTTTACAAGTGTGGTACTCATTTTTGCTGTGGTACAAGCAAAACAGAGTTTACTTGGACCAGGTTTGGAGCAATTTGTGCTATTGATTGAATTTTGGAGTTTTAGTTTTTCTTTCTCCAATTTCAGTAAAGGTATAGGGTACATTGTAATTGATAGATTTTTGGTTTTTTTTTTTTCCCCTTCAACTTTTATGCATATTGGTAAGTTCAGTCTATTTTGCAAACACTTACTAATGCTATAATATGTTTTCCCATATCTCCCTTCTCAAATTTTTGCTGTTATTGATTGAAGATTCAATTGAGAAATGTGTTTAGAATCCTGCTTTCTCTGGTAATCATAGAAGTCAGTGGGAAGACAAGAAAATTGTATTGAAAGAAATTGTGTGCGTGTGTGTTTTGTGTTTCAGCATAGATTATCTCTGCCAAAATAATAGCTGTCATTTTGTTCTTGTTATATTAGTGGGCTGTAGCTTACTACTACCCCTTTTGCCTTGCTTTTGTCCATTTGTCTGTTTGTGAGTAGAAGGAAAATTTTGTGAAGGGCCATAATTTGGGGGCTTTATTATGCTAATAAAATCAATATTTTGTTATCTATTTAAATTAAATATTCCAAGATGGTGACCCCACTCTACCCTGGTATCAAAGCTGCAGACCTTAACATTCAGTGACTTTGAAACTTGGGTCCTGTTTAGAATTCCACGTCATGCCTATCGCAGGAGAAAAAGATGGAAAATGTATACGCTGAGCCTATAGGACTTCCTGCAGTGCTTATTAATCCTTTATGGATCATTTGAAATGTTTCTAGTTTATTTAAGCTTTGCTGCTTGTATCAGATTGTTCCTGCAAAAAAAGGGAGAAGTGATCATGCTTTGAATTTTTAAAAATGATCTCACTTTCAAGCAAAAGCACTTTTATGCTCCATTAGAGTTGAATTTGCCAAACTCTTACATCGCATTAACACAAGCTTTACTGGATAGATAAATGTGTTGTTCAGGGACTGACTAGAACTTTACCAAACTGCATATTAAGATTTTGTTGTCTTGCAATTTTTGTCTTGAATATTTTCTTCATGCAAATAGAGGCATCAGACGAAATTATTTCATTATGAAACTGGGCAGCACAGTTTTTATCTATTAACAGAGGATAGAAAACAGGAAAATCAAATTTGATAGTTTGGTGTAAGACTAGAGAGTCTTGTTAACAACTCCCAAGTGTGCCATCTTTTGCAAAGAACCAGTTAAAGTTTTATGTACATAATTGAGGCACTGCTTTTTGTGTTTTGCTGCTGTGATAGAGTTGTAGAATAAATGCATTATGATTTATAGGTTCTGGAAAAAAATTCTGGCAGGAGATGAAAACTCTGGGTTGAATTATCTTGCTGGCAAATTAAGGACTAGTCTCCTCATGAAATGCAGTAACAAATGGGTGAGCTTAGCATTGAATTCACTGCACTGCGCAAGGATAGAGAGGCCAGCAGATCCCTTTGGGAGTGGTCTGAAGGTTGAGACACCCATGTCTGTTTTCTGGGATGATCTCAATATATATTTTCTCAATATATTTTTTCTTTGTTTAACTAGTAATTATGAATGGTTGTGTGCTCATTGTAAGTGCTACTTTCAGGGAACTTTTTTGTTGTTGTGTTTGCCAATTAAAGCAAGATCTTTATAATTATATCTTCTAGTTTTACTCTTTCTGTAATATTTTACTATGCTATCTGCCCAGAATTATGTTTTTCAGGTGTGGGTTACATGAAAATTCTGCCTTAAAAATCAGTAACTTTAGAGCAAAATGGAAAATTATGTGCTGTTAGTCTCCAAAAAGTTTTTTATAAGAAATCACATTCAGTGTTAGAATTTTAGCTTATTTTTTTCAGTTTCTTTTACTTTATGTATTTTACAACATGAGAGAGTGGATTAGTATGAATATAAAGTAAAAACATCTTTTATATATTTATATGCTCTTACAAAATGCTTATTACCATAGTAACAGAGGGGGCCTATTATCTTAGTATATTTCTTTAAATATTTCTAAAACATACATAAAGTATTCTTTACATATTACAGCCATAAATTATGTGTGTATGTGATCTTTAATTGCATTTAAAAAAAACCCCTGCAACTGAGAAAAAGCCCCAAACAAACCAAAACCACCAAAGGAAACAAAACTATTTGGAGTATCATCCTAAAGTTTCGCACACTGCTTTTCTAAGGATGTGTTACCTGACTTGAATTTCCACCAACAGAAATTCAAAAAAGGGAAATTTTAATTTCATGTGTATGTTTGTGGATATGAGTCACATATATAAATACATATATATACACACACACACACACAGAAACACACATGCTGATTCCATCTGATGGAATTTGGGAAACAATTGGAATATTTTTTCCCTGAAAATATAGGCTAAATAATCTGAATTGTTGCTAGTGTTTGCTTTCAATTTGCTTGCCCACCTTTCCCATCCTCTGACCTCTCTCTTCTGTCTCTATTGCTGTCTTCTCAAGTTTTGAGAAATTAATAACACCTGAGTTGTGCTAATGCTAATTTAAAAGAAAAAAAAACCCCTTCAAGATAGGTGTTTGAGGCAAGAAAGATTTAATTCAAAAAGATCAGAGATAATTAATCAGAGAAGTCAAGGTAAATTATTCTGGTTAATAAATATCTGGATGATGAGGGATTGGCGTAGGTGTCTTCGTTCTGCTGCAGATTACTCTTTCTATAGATAATGGTCTTCACTGAGCTATGCATCAGCATATACTAAGGGTGTATCAGCCTTTCCCTGCAGTGCTTAAACATCTGGATTGGCCTAAGGTGGACTTTGCGCCTACATATTTCTTGTAATGCAGAGTGAGAAGAGATGTTCTACCAAAACCTTCTCCATGTTTCCCTGCTTGATATCTGTAGGCAGAATCATGCCAATGAGACCCAAGGACTTGTTGGTGATAACATGGGATGTGATGGGAGAGGCAAAAGCATTTTGCTGGCTCACATTCAGTTCAGGATCACCAGTTGTGTGCCATCAGCAAACTCATCAGGAACACTCTGTGCTCCGTCATATAGATCATCAGTAGAAGATCCTGAATGGGACTGGACCTCAGGGTTGCACTGCTATTTACTGGCCTCCAATGAGATTCTGTTCCACTGGTCACCAGGCTCTGGGCCCAGACACTGAGCCAGTTTTCAAGCCACCAAGGTTTTCCAAGCACTGGCTCATGTTATTCCTTTCTTGTCTAGATTTAAGTACCCTTTGTTGCCTGTTGCTTTTCTCCCATGAACATACCTACTTGTTTTTCTCAGGTCACCTCTCAGTCCCCTTTTGTGATGGTAAGAGACTGGTCTTCAAGGTGTATTGCTATTACTCTGTTTTCAGCACCTTCAAACATGGTTTATGGCTCTTCAGTGTAGCAGGTTTTTTTGGTTTTTCTTTTTAACTCTTGTCACCAGGACTGTGTGCTCCAGTATCATTCTCACCCATGCGTTTGAAGAAATTCAGCTCAGTTCTCATATGCAGTTCTTCAGTATTCAATTTCCACATCTTGCTAGGTTCGCCTTTAAAGCTGATGTTGAATAACCTGTCTGCCATGACTCCTTCTCAGCTGATAATTTCTGGCATATGGTATTTCCATTTTGTAGGTGTGACCTGTAGTCTTTGTTCCCAGTGTGTCACTTCTGTTTCACTGTACTAATGTGTATTTTGTGTCAAATGAACACAGTTTACCAAAACAATTTCTTAATGCTTATCATTACTTGCTGTTACGCTTTTGTCATCTGTAAATTTTATCTGAATTGATTCCTCTCTTCTACTAATCAGTGGCGTAAAGAATGAGTGTAACCTTTTTGTTGTGATGCACCAGCACAATCCCTCTGCATTCCATATTGACAAATGCTTACTTGACTGTCATCACTTTGTGTCTTGTGGACAGTTGATTTTTTTTGAGATGCTTCAACTTTGCACCTCTTAATCCATTTCACGTGTAATTCATTAACACTGTGCAATGCTAATTCTAATGCAGTGTCCTTTGAAAGTAAATAAAATGTCATTCAAGAGATTTTTTTATAGTATATCTGCCTTTCTCGACCAAACCTGTAATCTTACAAAAAAATGAACTATCATGTTTGTGTGAGACTGTTCTGTATAAAAACATTGACTGATGTTAATTCCATCCCTGTTCTTAAATTCTTGATCAGTTAAAATCTGTATCAGTATTTCTGTTGTTTTCCTGAGGTTAGTGTTAGACATAGAAATAGTTATGTGGATTGTTCTGATTTGCTTGTGTAACTGTTTCAAGGAAAGTTGTCATTTTGGTTGATACTGGGTCTCAGTTTTTTGAGATAGCATCAAGGATTGGCAAGTTCAGCAAGTAACATCATCTTGGCTCTAATAGGACTGTTGAGTTCAAGCATTTGTTCTATGAATATGCTGAATTTTGAGGAGCTACTAAGTATTTTCTTGCTAGCAAAGCAAAACATAGTTCTTCATCCTTATTTGCTACTGTGCTGTTATGTGCTTTTCCAAAATACAAGGAGAAGTTACACTTCTGTTTTTTTCCACTGTAAACTATTTTTTGTTTCCATTACATTTTTGCTTTGTTTTTACATTCTTAGTTAATATCTAATTTTCCTTATTTAGTGTTCTACTTTGGGAAACTTCTGATTTATGTCAGCAGCTGTCAACTTCCAATTTCCATTTTTTTATACTTATACATGCAAGTTAAAATTTGCTTGCAATTTTCCTTACCTTAAGGGAGAGGACTTTCAAGTTGTTTGGAACTGTTCTTTTACCCATGTGAAATATAATGAGGTCATAACATTAGTTTCTAAGTAGCCACAGTCTTTTACTCCAGACATTTAATTTTTCTTTACCGGTCATAATGAAATTCAGGGGTTTTTTTTATTTTTAATTAAGTATTCTCTAGATTTTAGAAAATACTAGTTTTAGAGAGAAGGGGCAACATGTATGGTGTGTCTACCACAAACTCTAAGAAGCTACACCACAGCAGAAATTTTTTTTTTCCAAGCAGACAGCATGTAACAAGTAACTTGTTCTGCTCTCAAGAGTCTGCAGTTGGAAAGTTTTCCTGGGCCATACTAATTTCAGTATTGAGCTGTTGGCTTTAAGGGCCTTGCAGGTCTTGGTAGCAGCTAACCTTTATGAAAAACAGAAGCATAGTGCATTTGAAGGATCCTGCTTTACCTGCTGATTTTATGCAGTTTGTTCTTCCTGAATGTGATTTACTAAATAAGAATTTTGAGTGTTAGGTTAAAAACCAAATAAAAACACCACTGCAACAGAAATGTCTTGTTTATTTTGCTTTCTGTGTCTATCACCAGAAGCAACAGAAAACAGTCTCTTCCCCATTCTCATGTTTTTTAGTTCAATGGGTTTATGACAGGCCTTTTTCTTTTCTGATGAAAAAGAAATGACATTTCTTTTGAGTTGGCTTCTTTTTTTAATGGTTACCCAGGAGCATCAATTTTTAAAGGTCCATCTGGTTACTTTAGTTGGTGTCAAGAACAGTTTAAGAGATTTTCAAAAAAACAACACACAAACCCCCCCACTTTCTGCTGTTGTTCTCCCTGAACCCTTGTGCTTCTGATTTTCTTCATGCTAGCCTCAAAGCAGATTTTAATAAAATTTACCATGTATTACATTGGCGTAAGTTTTGAAAAATTTTTAAAAGTTTTGAAGCATTGCCACATTTTAGGTGTCTGCCTTGCCATTTGGTATGCCAAATTTGTCTAAAGTTGAGTTTTGGCTGAAATTTTAACCTAAAATGGATTAACATTTTTTCAGGATTAAATAAAGCATGTTGTTTCTGTCTTAAACTAATCCACAACAGTTCCTCAGAGATGCTGTTGTTTCTTTCTGACTTCATTTGGCTGTTGGAGGTGTGTTCTTTATTGCAAGTAGCAGATACACTTAATTTATAAGCCTTTGCAATTCTTGATTATTAATAGAAAAGATATAAACTCTCTCAAAATTCCATCTCCCTTTGACCTCTTGTATCAGTCTCCAGGCTGCATCTGATGGTGTGCTATGTATGGAGATATTCCTCAGAAGGTGTTTGTTATTGACATGGAGATGATATGACCATCAGTCCCTTCTGAAGAAGTGAAGAACAATGCAGTCTGACAGTAGTGGGAAAGGCAAATTAAGTCGAAGTCAGCAGGGAGGCAGAACAAGAGCTCTTTTTATCTGAAAGAATAGGCTGGTCTAAGGCAAAGTTTGAGAGCAACCTAAGGAGACTGTAGGAAAGAGTTGTGGGCAGGTGTTGAGAGGAATTACAAGAATGAAAACCTGAGGAGAAGCTAAGGAGGAAGCCTGACCATCCCATAATACTTAACAAAAGTTTTTTGCAGATTTTCAAGTGTGTTGCTTGATTCTTAGTTTAATTAACGGTAGCAGGAAGGAAAGTCTCATTTGAGGTGGAGTTAAGTAGGGCAATGTATGTTTATTAACTCAGAATAAAGTATGCTACAGATTTGGTTTAATTATTCCAAATCAAAGTTCCAAATAAACAAGTTGCAGTTTAAATGTAGACATCTTGGTATATGAACCTGCCTTGTGAGGTCCTGAGGGATGAGGGAAGTCTGATGTGATATAAATTAGTTCAGTTGAAGGCCACAGGAGTGCTTGAATTATAATCACTTGCTTATTTTAAGATATTGTAGTAAAAGCAGTGTTAATGTTGTTCAGGTGACCTTGCCACACCTGAAATGTAGATGCTATGGCTTTGAAGTCTCTGACATTTGGCTATCCTTCTTTCCTCCTTTTTGTTGGTTGTCTTTTGTCATCCTAAGAAAATCTGGATTTGATAATTTTACAGACCTTTATGAAAAACCAAAAATCGAAACACAAAACTAAAAAACCAACCCAAGAATTCTTGCAAGAATTGACTATAGATGAGGAAAAGAGACTAGAACATGGCACATGAGACTGGAGCTGGACCTGAGTGGCCGTAGATGAAACTAAAAGCAAAGAAGCTGAATTGAGTGGAGTTGGTTGAATTAGAATATCCAAATATGGTGTCTGCTGGATAAGCACCTGGCTGGGCAGATGGGCTTGAAAAAGCATGGGGAGGCAGGTGTGGCTGAAGATTGCCTGTGAAAATTTGGACACAAAAACCAAACAGTTATATTGGAGTGGGATGGGTTTAATAGAAAAAGAAAAGCATGAGAAAATTCATAAATATTTTCCTGCCTCTGCTATTGGGAAATGCTGGGCAAAATGCATTGCTTTCAGAGAAATAGAAAGTTATTATGGGCTACTCTGTTTATTTCAAGAAGCAAAATCTGTGTATTCCTTTAAACCCTGTTTTGAAGAAGAATGAATTTTTTTTTTTAATTTTGAAAATAGAAGAGAAATCCTGGTACTACAGAGTTGGACATTTGAAAGTTGAAGATATAGAGTGAATACTGCTTGCTTAAGTTTAATGCAGGTCATTTATGTATGGTGTTATCCCATTCTGTGTTTTTTTCAGTGTGTACAGGTGGGACAGCACTCGTTAGATGAGCAGCTGGTCTGTATTTGTTTCTCTCCCTTGCATAGTGGATGCTCTTTACCTTATTGAATGCACTCTCTGAAATTTTGCCTAGGATTATTTATTTTCTCTTGGAGTTTTCTGTGGCACACTTCACTGTGGGATCAAGTGGCTCTTAAAAAACATCTTTACAAGAGCTGTGTTAAGCGACAGGTCCATTATTATTTCTATTTGTCAAAGAAATGAGGCACAGAGGAATGAACATCGAATGTGTTCATAAGTTTGGTGCCCAATCTGTGAATCAAAGGACCTGTTTTTTCAGTGTGTAGTACTGAGTAACTGCCTGAAGAAGAGCTTTCAGGTTGCAGTTGGGTCTAAATTGATTCCTGAGGTGCTCGTTGCTTGTGAGTCTGTTCAATAAACTGGGAGTGACTTGTCCAGCAGCAAGGAGAATCTGTGTAATGGCAGTGGAGCATTTCAGCACCTTGGGGCCATGTTCAGTTGACTTTAGCACTTTGTTTTCATCTCTTTCATTTTACTACATACTCGCCAGTGTTCCCAGCACATAGGGATGCAGCAGTAGCTCTTTTTCATTTTGTAAGCCTTTTTTTATTGTAAAGGCAATCCAGTACTTTAAAAAGAATTAAAATGTAGCTGTGGCCCTTTAAATTGACACGTGGTTTGTACGTACAGGGAACTGAAATGAGGATTACCCTGGCTTCTGATTGCAGGCTTCTTGAGCTTAATGTATTTCTCATTCACTCTGTATGTGAAAATCTATTGCTAAAGGGTGCCATTGCATTTCACAAGGGACATATGCATATATCTGATGACAGGATTTGGTCTGTGTAAAGGCATAACTTGTTTTTATTAATGATGCCATGAAAATTAAGTTCTCAACCATTCAGTGAGCTCACTGTGGCATAATAAATGTTTCAGCACAGAACTTGTGTTCCAGTAATATATAGCAAATTTAATGTGACATCCATTGGTAACATGTATTGCTGTTTTCAGCAGGTTTTTTTTCCTTAGGCAAAATTATTTCTCTATATTTCCAAGATATTTCTGAAAATTTGGTTTTAGTCTGCTTTCTTGGAGTCTTACTAGAAGCCTGTACTGTAAACTATATTGTAGCAGTAAGTTCCTTACCATTGTAAAGAAATAAAGTTTTAAAATATTAGTTTATTGTGTATTATAATTCTATTCATTGGAAAATGTTTTAATACAGAAGGTATTCTGTTAGAAGCCACCCAGTCTGATAATTTTAGGTGATTTTATTTTTTTTTCTTTTTAAGCAGCTGTTTCCTCTCTGATTTGGATTTTAATCATGACTTGACTTAAGCTTTCGTGTCTTATTTATGCTGCCAGGAGAGAACTTGAGCACTAGTTTACTTAATTATTTGCTGTACAACAGCTGCTAATATTAAAAAGGGAAAAAAAACCCCCACCCACAAAAAATGCCATCTCATCTTTAGGTCTGCTACGGACAAAAAAAGCAAAGGCAGGGAGGATGACTGTAGCTACCCCGTCTGCTTGGCACCGTCTTCCTCCTCCTCCTCCTCCTCCTCCTCCTCCTCCTCCTCCTCTCTCTCTCACTTTCAGTTTTCAGTGTAATGAAGAGCAGGAGAACAATATTCTGTAATTAAGGATTCCATTAAGTTGAAGAAAAGAGCAAATGGAGTTGTTTGTTCTCCTAGCTGAAAAAATTTGTCTGGGGTGGGGGTTAGTGGTAGTAGTGTAGAAAGAGAGAGAGGTGGGTGGAGAAACTAAGTCAGGGCTGTTTGTTGAATATACTGTTAAGGACTGTTACCATCCTAATTAATCAAGTTAGAAATTACAGCTGTAGTCGGTTTCCCCCCAATTCTTGTTATCAATTTTCTTCTCTTTTGAGACAAAGCAAATATAAATTTTGTGTTCATTTGTCATTCGTTCTTTGACTTCAGCATCTCTGAAAATAACAATGTAGCACAAAAGACCAGTATTTACCTAGTTGTAATGTGGGTTGCCATGGTGTTTTGCAAATTATTGCAATTATGTTCACCATGCGAGTCGCCCTTGGTAACTGGCGAAAAAACTGATAATCCTGTTTTGAACAAAAGGTCAAATTGCTGAATAGAAAGTCTTGATTAACTAAAAGATGTACAAAGTGGAATTATTTCCTACCATTCAGAAATAGTTCTTGATCGGGTTTGGGGGAGGGGGTGAGTAAGTACATCTGATTACTGAAGTACAAAGCATTGAAAGGATGTTGTCTTGAGCCTTTCATGTAGTCTTAATGGTGGCTTTTTTGTCAAATTTACCCATTTGCGGCATTGAAAGAGGCAGCTGCATTTAAGCTTGAGAGATGGTGCTTTTTCAAGAGTTCAGTGCATGGAAAGTTCTCAGCAGTATCTGCAGTTTACTATTAGACCTTCGGCTATTAAAACTGATGTGCTGCATTTGAGCCCATAGCTCTTGGTGCTTGTAAAACCCTCTGACTGATGATCTAATAAAGTGCTCTTACCGGACAATCTCTGATCAGATACTTTAGGGGGAAAAAAAATAACCACAGCTCTGAAAAGGATGGAGGTAGAAACACATGGCTGTACTGAAAAGTTTGCTTTTGTAATCTGTGGTGTAAATGTTGGTAAATAAGACTGTATATTCAGTTGAAGTATTTTAAAGGCCTAATGTATTGCTCCAGAATTCATTTTTATTTACATTTACAAAAGTAAAAATCAAGTAGAAAAAATTGAAAGTTTTTCATAATGATCAGTCTTCTACAGTTACATACAAGTATATAGAGGGAATGGTTTCCTGCACTTTAATGCTGTGAATTTCTTTTCGCCTTTTCTTTTTCATTCTTGGGGGGTGGCAGGGGAAGGGAGGGAAGAGGTGAGGAGGATTAACGGGTTTTCTTTTTTAATTATTTCTACATTTTGTTTTTTAAATAGCTACCTGGAAATTAATTCTTAAAACTTTGGAGAGCCTGTGTGAGAGCAGCATGAAAGCAAAGTAAACCTGAACAAGTTTGTGGGTTTACATTCTGCATCACCTAGCAACCCCCTGGCTCAGCCAGTTCTCTCGTCTGCCCCCAGTCCTGTTTACAGACCATTCAGACTGCTCTTCGAAACCGTGAAAGATATTCAGTTTCATTAGTGCCATTCTCAAGGAGAAAATAATTAAACTTAAATGAACAAACACTGCCTAGTGATGCTTTAAACTTCTCTAGTTTAAGGTGACCAGACTACTGAAACCTCGTTCTCTGCCATTACCTTTAACTCTTTTGAGCTCCTCTGAACCTACATACCCATGTATGTGCATTACCACTTTTAAAGTTTTGGAACTCTATTAACGCCTTCAGTATTCAGAGATGTTCATAACCATATTGCAAAGATAAATGCTTCACATAAACAATCTTTTTTGTCTCTTTACGAGCTTGAAATGTATACTAGAGTTGACAAACCTTGCTGTTGCTGTCACGTATATGAGCAAAACCTTTGTGTGTTCTATCTTACATCTGATGTCTTGCAGGATGTTGAACAATGACAAATCTGAAAAATTCAAGAACTGAACAAAAATTTGAGGGGAGAAGGAAGGTAACAGAATTGTGGAATAAGTGGGGGCAGTAAAGTGTTTTTAGCTTTCTAACCAAAGTAGAGGCATAGTTTTTAAGAAATCTTTTTGAGTTCTTAGTGTTTGTATGTTGCTAGACCCTTTGACAAGCAATACATGGATGGGCTGTATGAGTTCTTTGTGCTTTGTTGATAGTTGGCAGACAAAGCAAAATTTTTTCTGAAGCAAGGTACTATACTTAGTTGTGACCTATTGTAGCCTAAGAATATGGCTTCCTTTGAGTTGTGTGAATAGGGAGAGTATTTTGGCAGAATGGACTTAAATATCCTTCTACAGATTTTCACTCTCAGTACAGAAATGCATAAGGCTTCTTTCACTGATCCTTTTTCTCAATGTAGTTATCCATGTGTAGTCATTTTAAGTATGTCTTCTCTGAGTTGCTTGCTCAAAATCCAGTTTAGCTGTTTTCAGGTTGTCTTAAGTGAAATAAAATTGTTGGTAATAGCTGTGTCTCTTTGTGAGTGTTATGTTAGCCTGAGAACACTTTTTAATCTTTTGCAGTGTGTATTTTGGTGCCTAGAGCCTTATTTTAGTGACGGTAAGAAGACCAAGGTATTGGATTTGATGTGAAGTAAAGCAGAACATATTTGTTAATTTAGTTTGTAATGTACAACTGTTAAGGTTGGAACTTGTCCACTTGTGGTGCTATTATATGTGCTAAAATGAGGGCCACTGTTTGCATCAAATCTATCACAAGGGTTTGGAGTGCTCTATTATCCTTTCAGCAGGCTGATGATGGAGCCTGGTCTTTGCACAAATGAGATCAGTAGGTTTCAAATAACTTTTATGAAATGACATATGACTGTACATCTAAAGGTATCTTTTAAAAAAATCAATTTTTAATAACATGTAAAACTCTAACATTGACCTACAAGATATTTTTCACTTACGTCTTGTTTGATAATTTTGTTTAAAACATTTTTTTTGTTAGCTTGAGTGTTTCAGTTCTTGGAGGGCGGGGGGGAAGGCTGGGGTGCATTTCTTGCTTCTTCAGTTACCTTCTGCTTTAATCACATACACACACCTCCAAGACTTTTAGTCGTAAAACTGATATGACAGCGCTGAGAATAATATTTTGTTGAAAACAATGAAGTTTTCTTTTGGTCTTGGATGGTTTCCTCATTTAAATTTTTTTTTTTTTCAGTTATAGATTAGAATGCAATTCAAATTTTATTATTTTGGAATATTCAGGATTACAAAATATAATTCTTGAAACCCTACAGACTTTCATTTTTGGTAAACAGGCGTTTGATGTTCTGTGGCTGACTTTGCCTCACAACAGTGATGCATTGCTGATTGGACTGTGAGATATGCAAGTTCTGAAGGAATTCCTAAGAAGTATGCTACAGGACAGAATTTTGTTGTGGGCTAAATCCTCTCAAATTTATGTCCATCTTTCATAATATGCAAAGGGGGACTACTTTAGGTGTTTTAGATCAGTTGCACTTGGCAGCTTCACTTCTCCAAATGGCTGCCTGGAATCTACATCAGAGCTTTTACCATTCTAGTATCATCAGCTTTTTTAAGATAGAAGGACATTTTGTGTTCTGAGAAATTCAGGTAGTATTTATGTCCTCATTCATGCTTTCTTTAAGGTAGCAAGTCAGTGTAGCTACATTGCCTTCAATTACAGTTGGTGTAGTTGCTTTGGACCTTCAGTCTGGTCCTGTGAATGTGTAGTTCCCATTGATGCCACGTGCCTTTGGGGTGGCAGTTTTCCAGTGGGGAACTGAGACAACAGATACGAGTATCTCTGAGAACAGGAGTATTTTGGAGTGGGTGTCCTTCTCTTTTGCCAGCCTTGGGTGTTAAAGTGATCATTTGCCTTCCACTAGGAAGTTATTGGCTAAGATGCTTCAGTTTAATAGCATCCTTTAGTGTGGGTCGTGTGATAATAATACTGGATATATAACCAGTCTTCTCCAGGATCTGTACTGCTTTCAAGTAGCACACTTTCAAAAGCATATTTCCTTATTTCATCTTTCATTTAAGAGACAGTTTTGTATTTTTCCTAAAAGATCGTATCTATCTGTTCATCAGCCTGGATAATGCTGAATTCAAGAGGAGCAGAGTGAACATCCAGGAAAGGAATTTCCTTTCTTTTAAGAGTTTTTGTTATCCACTCCATCCCACAGCTGAATTCTGATCAGTTATACAGGCCAAAACTCAAGAAGCTCTGAAAATAAGGAAATGCTTAGAAAAGCAATTGAATTCGTATCTTCCAACTTCCATTGAAGTGAAGCAGCATGAAATGGAGTGTGAAATGCTGTGGTCACTGTTTACATTTTCCCTAAATTGGGTGATCAGGTGGTATTAGATTCTAAAAACACTCATACTGGGAAATGTAACATTTTTGGTTTTTTGTTTGTTTGTTTGTTTGTTTTTTTGGTTTGTTGGTTTTTTGTGGTTTTTTTTTTTTTTTTTTTTGGGTGAGAAGCTGGCTACAATATTATTGTACAGAAAAAGAAAAATTAATGTGAAGTCAATGGCCAAGAGTGAGTTGATAAAATAGGTCCTTCTCTTGTCATCTGAATAGTCATATACCACACTGGATCTGTGATCAGGTAATGCATTACAGTTAGCTTTATGTGTAAATTTCAGAAACTAATTTAAGTTGTTGTTTCTATAATAGTTACTAAAACTATTGGCACTGCCAAAGTGTACACAACACCTAACAAAATATCCGAGAACATAGAATAAGCATTCCCTGGATAAGGGATTGAAGATGTAGGGTAAATGGATAAAGAATTTTTGCTAACCTAAGGTGTTTCACTGTTCTAAGCATGTGCAGCAATATCTTTCAGCTGCAACAAGCTTGGCAGCATGTTTAACATGGTACCTATTCCACTTAAAATAAAAAGACAAAAGCTCCAGTCAGCCAGCATCAATAGTGGACTCTTGACCCAGTTCCTTTTATAAAACAATTCATTTGAAGAGTCTGTAAAATATCAAAGGAATTTATTATTCAGAGATGATTGAATGTTACAGTGGTATAAAACCTTAAAACATTCTCGAAAATCATCTTTGTCTTATGTACTGAAATCAGAGTACAAATATTTCAAGTTATTTCTAAGATGTTTTTGACTTAAAAGTTTCAGTTAGGCCTGACAGAGACCTTGCACACACTCTTTGCTGTGAAATTCTTTTACATTTTGAAATTCTCAGATGGAGTTCAGACATACCTGTTCTCTAGCAAGGGACCTCTTGAACATAACATTAGGGCTTTTGATTCAGTACGATTTGATCTCCTTGTAGTAACATATTAAAGAAGTGGAGAGAGCCTCTCCATTAATTTTTTGTTGAAGTGAAAAGAAGGCTGGAATGCCTGATACATCAATAACAATGTCTCTCCATATACTACTTTGAGATCTCGATATGTCAGAGTTCTCTAACTGAAGAGGCTTTGCAAGTCTCCTGGATTTTCTTCACAGATAAATTGAGATCCTTCTCATGGTGTCACAGATACATGTTTTTATTAGAGCCTGGTAACTGATCTGCTCGGAGAATATTAAGCTTTGCAGGATCATGAAAAAGTTGCTAACCCAGAATTCCACATTAGGGATTGCTTTTAACTCCATTACTCAATTTTTTAGGGTTGGTTTGTGTGTTTCTTGTAAATAGTGTGCCTGTTTATTACTTATCAGGGAGATATTCCTTGATACGAAAAAGCCAAAACAGATAAGATGCTCCTTATAAAGGCTTAATTTCTGATGGTGGTCATTTTGGGTGTGGGGAGGGGGTGTGGAAAGAAGGGAAGCCTGGTGGCTCATTTTCCAGATATATTATACTCTTCTGTGTCAGCACATTCTTTTTGTTTCCCTCAAAATTTTTTTTCTGACAAAATTATCTTCGAACTTTGTCTTTATGAAGAATTTACTTACTCTTTCCTTTCCTGTGCCCAAAGAGGGGAGTGACCAAGAGGTAGGTTTTTAAACATCGTGAGGTGTCTCTTTCATTTGTTCATCTAGTCTTTTATAAACTCAGATAATCTCATCTCCAGGTTGTTTGCATTAGTAGCTGCAAGTTCCAAAGGAATGGCTGTGTCTGCTCAGGCTGTCAGGAGACACTCAGACTTGACAAAGTCAGATGTCTTAAGTATCACCTGTGAGGAGCCCTCCTGATCAGTATGTTCTACAGAGAGTCTGCTTTGGTAGTCTCACAGATAAGTTACTCCATCCATAAGATCGTTCAAGCAACTCTCTGATGTGTCTTGTACTTGATCTGGAAGGACATTCAGGATGAAGCAGCTGTGGAAAGTGTTCAGAGCAGGCAGGCACCAGGACACTGCAGAGAGTTACTGTTCCTGCAGAAGAGAAGGGCGTGTTTCTGATGATGCCAATCCTAACCTCAGCAAGTCCTCCACCTTGAAAAACCCTTTCAAAGGTTAAATGAGTCTGTGACTTTCTTGTGTCTAGCAGCAGTAGAATTGGTTTCTTTATAACAGTGGGTCCTCTAAGGTTTTTATCAGGTTCGTTTCCCCATGAAAATGTGGGGTGTTGCTTGAGGAACCTAAGTTATGCTGAACTTCACAGAAGTGGTGCATTCACTGTCCCTGGAAGTGTTCAGAAGGTATGTGGATGTGGCAGCTGGGCTGCTGGGGTAATGGCTGGACTCTGATCTTAGAGGACTTCTCCAACCTTAATGATTCTACAGTTCATATCACTAAGTGTGTAAAGTTTTCTGGTGGAGTCTTATTTCACTATTTATGATAGCATTCCTGACCTGAGGGGATTTCTTCTTGGCATTGTAGCAGTGGCAGGTAGGTGTCACTCAAGTCTGCTTTGTCTACTGAAATGCCAGTGCATGACTCTAGTTCTCACACTGTAATTGAGATTTTCATTGCTGCCAGTATCTCACCAAGGTGGTGCAGATGCATTGGTTTGTGCCAATGTTATTTATAGAGTATTTCTTCATTCTGAACAGGCAAGAAAGCAGATTAGAAGTTGAAACTACTTTAAAGTAATTTGGTTTCTGGTACGCAGCAGAAAAACTTTCCTGACTTTACAGCAATAGCTCATCTTTAAGTCAATATTCATATCACCTTTCATGTTGGAAGTGTAAAATCGTGATGTAATTCTCAAAAGATGTAGTTACTACTGATAGTCAAAACATTTGCCAAAGAATATGCAAACAGAGGATTTGGTTTTATTTCCTGACATGTTGCCTACTACTAGTAAGGTTATTCTGTTCCCCCAGACACAGCTATTAACAGAAGACACAGACAGGTGGGACAGGGAGAACACACCACACGTATGGAACAAATTATCGTGATTGGAACTGGTAACTTCCAGATCACTGAGTCAAGTCCTCTGTTGCTATGATGAACTGCCTGATTTTACTTCATAAAATCATCTACCTGTTAACATTGCTTGGGGGGATCAATAGATTTGGTAGTGTACAGTAATGCAGTATTGGTGGAACCTCATCTTTCCAGAGGATTTAAAGCCACTTCAGTCAGATTTGCCCTCTTAGGCAATACTATCCATAATAATGGATGTTGGCAGGAAAACAGGTTTTGATGCTTCTGGTCTTGGAATGAGTGGAAATAATATGCTTTTGTAAGAGTAGTATGAAAAGAAAGGCCAGTGTGAAGTGAAAATGGCCTGATTAACAACTCAAAATGGTACCTGGATCAGAAAATCTTCCTTGCATTGTCTCTCACATTCAGCCTTCCAAAAGCTGGTTTGCTGATCACTGACAAGAGCAGCAGGCTTAAGCTGGCTGACTAGGACAGCATGTTCATGCTGTGCTTCTCTTCTGGTGAGTTTGATGGTGTAAGGTGGTAACTTCAGCTCTGCAGTGCTGGAGCCATGGGTTTTGGGTGTAATGGGCTCAGATATGCCAGCCATCTGAGATTGGACATCATCCACCACGATGCCATTTTCAAAATCCACATTAAGATTGTCTTCAATGGGGAGAAAGATTGCAGAGAAGCAAGCACAGATTACAAGTAAATTCAACTCCAAAGTAACTGACTTCTGAATAATTTTCAGTGCTTGCAGCTTTCTGCTTTTTACTAGCACATTTTTTCATTCCATGTGAACTTTTTAAAGCATTGTAGTGCCTCAGCATCCAGACTGAAGGCAGGAACAGATGCAGAACTGAAGTGTTGTAGAGAAGCACATTCAGTCCTCTACTGTAGCAGGCAACCAAGCCACGCTGTCAAATGTAATTTGTAAAAATTATTAAGATAAAGCTCAGTAAATGCATGTTGTTGACCCCTGCAACTTCTGTTTGAAAAGCTGTTGTAAAACCACTTGCCCCTCTGTATTTTGGGGTAATATTTCTAATGCTTGTTGATCATTAGAATGGGAGAGGCTAATTCTCGAGAACAGACTTACAAAGAAACAAAATTACTTTTGACTTGCAAATTTCTCCCTATTAGCCACAGTTCGTGGACATAATACTCTTCAGGGATTTTCTTTTATATTGTGCATGTATTCCAGGGGTTTTTTCGCATACTTTTTTATATTTTAAAATGAACTAAGCGTTTGTGGGCAGGATGTTTGGAAATGCTAGTTGCTTTTTTTTTCCCCTCTATGAACTTGTATTTCATTTCCCACAGTGTTGCAGATACCAAGTAGAACAAAGCTGAAGGTTCCCTATTATGATTTTGTTTGATTCACTGCAAATTAATTTACAGACTCAGTGATAGCTGCTGGGAAATGAAGGATTGGTTTTGTTTGGTCAGTGAAGATGACAGGCATGGATCAAATAAGGGTTAACAATAATGCACTTGAACAGATTCAATCAGAACATAATGCATGTATTGAATTTGATTGCAACATGCATGTCCATGGAAAAGTTTTTTGTTTAAAACAAATCAAGGCTATGGCTTAATTATCAAAGCAAAACAAGAGACATAAAGAGCTACATGTTTCTGATACTGCTTTTTTCAAAAATAGCTCCCTTCACACAGTTATCTACATGTTTAATTTCCATGCATAATAGCAACAGTTATTGTTGTCATTTGTTAAGAGAGATTAAGAGATAGTAAGTACAAACAAACGCAAATAAGGCCTGAATAGAGAGGTGACAAAGAAGAAAAGACCTCTTTAATGTTTATTATAAGTGGTAGGAAGTAATTTGTGTAGACGTTAATTGTTTTCTATATTAATTGAAGTGACGTCTAGTTTGTTCATGTCTATGCAACACATTTGGGCATTTTATTGTGGGCAATAACTTAAATCTTAATTTTTTGAATATTGTTTATAGAGAAATGTACTGCTCAGTAAAACCTGTATATTTTGATCATTATTTCTTAGTAGCTGAAAACAAGTATAATAGTAAGCTGTTGCATTTAAGTGGTTTTTTTTATCCTAAGCTATGGTTTTTAGTTTATTTAGGGGGGTTTCAGTCTTTTTTCACCTGTTTTCTGTGACCAACGGAGCCTCCCAATGCTTTCTTCAACAGTGACTGCATTAGACTGAAACAATTACATAAAGAAACTTGCTTCAGATGTAATTATTCAGTGGTAGTTTGAGAGGACCATCTATGCATTCCCTTATAAGACAGTAGAAGCTGTACCTTGTGAGTGGTGTAGTCCTTTGTTTCATAATTGTTAGCTATGAAGGCCAATAGGTGGCAGAAAACACAGTTACTTTTATCATACATTATTTTCATGGTTGTCTATTTTTGAGTATTCTGTTCAGCTGAAGCTGGGATGCTGCTCCCATTCCAGGCTTTGTTTTTTCAGTTGCACTTGCATTCCCTAACTAAATATCTTGCTATCTGGCAGTTTCCATGATTTGTTTTTCTAATATAACAAATTGTTTCAAAGTTCAAATGTAGTCATTTAATACGTTTTGAGCCATGAATGTTCTCTTCGTGCACAGAGAATCTTTTCATAGTTACAGCTGAAACAATTATGCTCTTCAACAGGAGGGTTTGTGTTGAGCTTTTGATGGGATACCCTTCCTTCTCAGACCAGGGTAACAGAGCAGAGGAGGCTGCTGTTCTGCTCAGTTCTTTATTTCATAGTCTCATAGCTTTCTTGAAGGCAGAGTTCGAAGGGAGTTACATGATAAAGCCAGCAACAACAGCAAACAGCAGGCAGAAAACAGCTTCTTCTTCTAATTTCATCTATAATTTTTTCTTACAGAAGTGTGGATTATATTTGTTAGTTGACCAATAAGATTAACACATGATTTTAGTTTTTCTTTTCTTAACCTATCCTGGTCTAATTCTAACAGTCGTAAGTCTTACACCAGTGTTACATAGGTATTACACAGATTCGTGTATACAGTTTCTATCAGCTCTTATTGTTTATGTGAACACTCTATCTAAAAAATGTGAACAGTGTAATTCTATTTATATTCTGTCTAAAGTAAAGAAATTCTGTGAAAAGGTAACACTGCTGCAGTAAGAACTGTGTTCTAAGGTTTCTGCTGCAGCTTTTTAATGTTTAAGGCACTTAGCATATATTTCTACTAAAAGCTAAAAATCTGTATTTCTATTTCACTTTGGTGTGACTTCATGTATCTCAGCTTATCCAAAGGTTTTAATTCAACCCCTGTGCTTTGGCTTTCCTCTGGGCTTGAGTCCAGAGAAGCTTTCACTCCAGCAGTTTTGGAATGGGTGAGGACACCCTCCACTCCTCCCCCTGCCTGGCTGTGTATTTTCAGGTGCTCTTTATGTCAGACTGCTGCTACATGTTGCATAGGAAGGTAGAGATGCTACAGAATAAGCACATGTGACATGAAGAAATTTCCACACAGAGAATAGCGTTTGTCTCTAAAAATTAACTTCATGGAGGATCTGTGACAGGTCATTATCCTTACAAAAATGTTTTTGTGTTTTCCCTCACAGTGGCTCTAATGATATTCTTGGTACTCATATAGGTGAGTGGCTGAAGATCTCAGTCTATCTTTGAGTAGTGTTTTTTTTGGTAGGAGGTTATTCCATGTCTGGTAAAACTGAGTTATTTAAATAATGTGAGGCAACAGATAAACACCTTCCTCTTTTAGAAATAAATCTTAGGTTCATTTGCAAAACGAAGCCAAGGCCTATCTTTTACGCTTCAGGCTCATTTGTGCCTTCTGACTTCAGAAGACACAGACTGGATGTTTGTGTTAGGTCAGGCCCTAAGTTAGGATTTCTTATAGTGAACCATGTGCTGATGAAGTAGCTCAGTCTTGGTGAGCAGTGTCTTCTCTTTCTAATGTCAGTTCTGTAGTATTTGTCATGAATAAATTGTATATGACAAAGAAAGTGGTAGTAGGACTGCTAGGGCAACAGATGTGCAAGAGACCAAATTAAATCCACAGAAGGTTTTTGAATTCTTGACATTTTCTCACTGTGCAGTATTAAATGTCGCGATTTACACTGCTGATCTAAATAACAGTAAAGTTCACACTTAGTGACCAGATACACTGATCATACTGTTTCCAGAACCCCTTACTTTATTAAGAGGATCTAGAGTGGGGATGGTTTCCTCATTCCAAAATCTGTTAGGTGAATTGCTTTTTGGAGATGCTTTTTTCCTTCTTCCATTTACTATAAATGGATTGTAGGGTGATAAGCTTAAACTGGGTATCAGGCTTTTAGGTGTCAGAGTTGGGTGAAATGAATCTAACTCCATGTGTAAATGCACTCTCCATTCCTGCACTACAGGCTTAAGCACACATTTTAGGAAGTGCTATATACATTGCTGTTACCATGATGTTCTCCACACAGTTCTTCTGGTCTGCCCAGAAGACATAAACATGGACATAAAAGCTCTGCTCTGCAAGGGCAGCAGGAAGTGTTTTGATGGATTTGGCACCAAGTGGGATAATACTGAGTATATTATATGGCTGGAGAAATGGTGAAAGAGGAGAGGTCTCTGGAATAAAAGAAGTTATTTGGAAAGGATTTGAGGTTTCATCTTAAAAAGGTAAACAAAAACTGAAGCAGTCCTGGAGCACTTCTAAAATTAATACAGAATATATTTTAAAATTGAAATCTAAGTGGAAATTAGGTAGAAGTCATTGTCAGAGCATAACATTGGGACAGCTTGTCAAAGAGCTAGTAAGAATGGAAGCAAGCAACTTTTTGAATTGTCCTCTGATTCATTGACATTTCTGTCAAGGTATCAGGGATCCAGGTATGGTTAGATTTAAATTCTTTGCAGGAACAACAAAAAATATGGAAACGGGCAAAAATAATCAGTCACTATTCCCAGCAGAGACATCACCGGCCAGTAGTCTGAAATGTAGAGTTTGACAGGGCTGAGCTGCTCAGGGTGGTAAAAGCAGGAACTACTTGAGAAGAGTTGCAGGAAGACTAAGTTTACTTCTCAGTTAACAATGAAAGATTAAATCCTCTGCCAAGTAAGGTGAAGTGAGGAGATGCTAAAAACACAATTTTGTGTACAAAATTTGTGTATGTACTGACATACTAGGGTAGAATAAAATTATAATTCTTGGATAATAAGTATCTTTCTGGAAATGACTGCTCAGTGCCCAAATGCTCAGTAGTGCTCTAGACAGACAGAGGAGAGAAAGGGACAAGAGAACAAGATGGAAAATACTATTTTGTTTCTGTCTAAATTTACGTTCATCGGTATCCTGAATACGGCGTGCAGTACTGGTTTCATCTCTCTCCCCATTTGTCCCATTTTCCCACCACCCCCTCATTTCCAAAAAGACCTGGGAGAAATTCAGAGAAGGGCAACAAAGATTTGGAGTGGTTTCCAGGCAAGGAACAACTACGTAAATTAGAACTGTCGTTTGGAAAAGACTTTGATTGAAGGTGATGTGATGGAGGTCTATAAAATCATGAGTGGCACGGAGAAGGTGAATGCAGAATGATTTTTCCTGGTCTCTCCTGATGCAAGAAATAGAAAGCATTAAAAGAGAAGCTGCGTGTGTGTGCGTGTGCGTTCAAGAAAAATAAGGTACTTTTCCATATAGTTTATAGTTGTTCTGCAGGATGTTGCAGATGCTAAAAGTTTACATGAGTTTGAAAAGCACTTGAAGTTCATTGGGGTCATTAGTGCATCATTAATGCATTAATTCAGTCACCACTGAATACAGAGGCAGTGATTCAGGTGGTCCTTGAGCCATTTCCAAAAGCTGTGATTATCTTTGGAAGAGTTTTACCATCTCCTTTCTCTTACGCCATTCCTTAAGTATATTCTGTTAGGGGGTCTTAGGGATGAGGTGTGGCATTGTTTTGAGCCTATGGTTGAACCTGGCACAAAAAGTTCGTCCTTACCAGTTCTGGAATCATTCCTTCTTGCATATTCTTAGGAGAAGCCTTTTACATTGTCTCCCTGAGCTGACATAGAGCAAACTGGCTCAGATTTTATTTCATTTTAACTCAGCAAAATGTTAGGTTTTCCTGAATGAATCAGTTTATGTTGAAGTCTTGGAAGCTTTCTAAAAAAAAAAAACCACCCAAAACAAAAAAAAGTCCAATAACTTAAAAAAGAAGAAGGAAGGAAAGCTTCTGGCTGCCATCAGAAAACGTGAAACTGTTTCTCCCCTCTAAAGCACAGGCAAAGAAATGGCATTTTACTTAAATATTGAATTTATTACAAGACTATGGAGTGTCTTGCTGGTTGGTCTACATAGCTGGATAAAATAATCCTATTGTATGTTAATGTTGTTGTAACTGGAGAAAGGCAGAGGTCTTGTATATTTCAAAGAAGGGATGACTGCAGTGTGCAGAATGTGGGATTTTGAAGCAAGAAGACTTCAGCTTTGTTCTCTGTCATTAATTGTGTTTAAACAAGGTCCTTAAAGAAGGACCTTCATCTCTTTATACGTATTACAGTATCAGATTCACAGAGGATGTTAAAGTTGGGATATTTTTCTTCCTTGACTGTGATTCATTTTTTTAGGTGGAATAAAAACAAGCTGTAACTTGAATTTACGGTAAAAAATTATTTTCTTCTATGTTCTGCCTTTCTGCAGGCTTGGTTAATATGTGAGGAGCCAACTTGCCAGAATCGAACCCGTCGGCTTCCGCTGAGTTTTTCCCGGAGTGGCCCCGTGTGCCAGGCCTGCAGGAAGGCTGTTCTGAGACCAGAGGTGAGTGTTTTGGGACAAAGCTTTGACAGCAGTGGATCAGGAATCTCATGAAGCTCACGTGGCTCTCAACTCTGCCTTTCAAAGATAGCAGGATTAAGCAGGAATTTTTAATCAGTTTATTAGTTTAAAGGGGACTGTTTATGCTTTTCCTACTCCACATTTTAGCTGCATCCTCATTGCTGTGAAGAGAGCATGCCATGCAGCTGCTGTGTTTGGAAGTTTTCCAGCTGACGAGCATTTGGTCAGCAAACTAGAATTTGCTGGAATGTCTCTGCCAGAGTACAGGTAAATTAAAATAGACAAACAAACCCAACCTTCCAAACCAAAACCAACCACCTGCTTTTCTGCTGACTGGTTCTTACCTGGCTGAATTTGGTTCTGAGGAGCTGGAGGTGAACTTCCATGCCATCTTCTGGGAGTACTCCAAGATGGTATTTTCAGGGGATCAGAAGTTCTGGGTTCTGTACATTGGAATTTAGCTCCATGCCTGAAAAATGTAGAAGCTTTTAAACCTAATATTGAGCTAGATGGTCTGGTCTTCCAGAATTCAGGACTGCCTGATGGTTCTCCTCGTTCTTGAGATTAAAGGGAGCTGATTCTGTTTCATGTTGTAAAATTCTGGTAAACCACTTCAATTGGTAAGAAAAGAGGAAAAAAAATGAGTTTAAGATTTAGAAATCTTGACAATTTACATAAAACAACCAGAGAGAGAGAGAAAGGTTCCATAAGGAAAATGGGAAATCTATTATTTCAAGTTGTAGTAAGTCTTTAAATTATTCTTACTTACATAAAACTTAAAAAATCAAGAGTTTGAGGTGTGGCTGTTAAGTGAATGCTCTGAACAGCATTGTTCAATTTACCACACGAGATTTGTTTTGGTCCTTCTTATTCAGTAATGG
>NW_008236965.1:2146781-2155911 GCF_000691975.1 Corvus brachyrhynchos | reverse complement strand
GGAAAATGCTTTTCTGCTCTATAGGTTATCTCCTGTTTCATGTGAGTTGGGTATATTGACAGAAGTAGTTGAACTTCTTGCTTGAAGGGGCATATCTGCATTTGGTTACTCTGTTTTCATGATCTAGATGATTTGTTGAATGTCATGCTTCTGAATACCCAGGCAGCAGAAATGGAAAGAATACCCTTCTGTACATCCACATGGATAAGAAAATGTTACCATTTTCTCCATTTTTTTATTTTACTGTTCATCAGTGCTCTAATCCTGCTGCCTAGATTTTTGCATGGGTGATCTTGTTAAGAGAGCTCAGAGATTCCAGCTGGTGCATAATGCAGATGAGTGCTCACTATAAGGTTGAGAAGGCTGGAATGCTCTTCCCCTTGCTGAAAACCACTCAAAAATCCTCACCTAACAAAACAGTCTGTTGGCATGGATAATAAATAGTATGAGGTTTGGCTGCTTTCCTGCTGCCACACAAGGTTGTTGTTATCTAACCTAATTTGTGTCTTCCAGTCAGATTTCAGCTCCATTCCTTATCCCGATTGTAGAAATTGTAGATGCTCCAAACAATGAGTTAGCTATTATAAAAATTAATTTTCTGCTTGAGACAGCTCCTCTGGTTAGTTGCACTATATATATAAAGTTATTGTTTGCTGCACAAATGCTTTTTTAAAATCCACAACTTCCCCAGCCTTCTGCAAAAAAAAAAAATAAATTGAGCTTGCAGTTTTCCCTTGTACTTGTGTAAACCTTAACAAGAGAATTTACAGTTCTGGACTGAATACATTCAGTGTATCACTGAAGAAAAAGTTATTGATGACCTAATGTAGATAATACAGTCTTGAAGCCTTGTGAAGAAACAATGTATTAAAGATGACATCCTTTCAAGAGACAATTTCCATTGCAGAATTATACAGTGGAATGAAGATAAAATTGAGTGGGATATATAAATTTGGTGAATAAAGATGAAAGGCTGTAATGAAAAGACAATGAAAAAAAGTGTCTGCTGTAAAAGCTGTAAGATTGAGGGTAATACTAAACTTTCCTAACTGGCTATATTTGGCTGTATTGTACTTGACATCTATGCACCCTTATTAGCAACAGTCTTGGTGTTATCAGGAACTGAAAAGTCCTAAAAACTTCCCTTGTGGAGAGCTGAAGGTGAACTGTGGTATTTCTGAAGAATTCTTCTGGTATTGATTCAGGTGCACTCTCACCTGCCTTGATGTGTGTTATGGACCTGGCCTCAACATGAGCAGGCTGCTGTTTGTGTGTCAGAGTTGCCACACCTGTGGAAATCAGCTGCCTTGCTGTGCAGAATTGGAGTGAACTTCTAATTATGTAAGATTAAAGAATAACAATGTTAAAATCACAATTTTGTGAGGATAAAGTTAAAAGAGTATAGAACAGTAGCAATGATTTACTGTAAGTATATTTTATTAGGTGCTTCTGTGGTTCTGTCTAGCTTATAAAGATGGCTAATCAGGCAATCTAACTTTTTCTAGGCCAGAAGTTTTTCAGTTTACTTTTTCTAAATACATTTTTCAATTTACTTTAAGTATTGTTACTAAATCTGCTGAGAGCAGTGGCTCTGGGCAGTCTGTTCTTTCTCTACTCAAATGGAATGTTCTCTTCCTCGTTCATCTTTTTATTCCCTGTAATTTGGGCATTGGGGTGCTGCATGATACTGTAAAGGATAAGGTCATTTTTCCCCAGCCCTACTGTAATTTAAAATTACATGATTGGCATTTTTATTGCATGCATGCATGAGTATTTTCTCTGGTCCTAAATTTCAGGTTGATTTTTTTGTTGGGCTGTCTTCTAAATCTCAGAAATAGGACTTTACTAGCTTAACAATTAAATGTCTTAATTATTCGTAAGTGAGATTCATTGTATTTTGCCTCCCACAAGCTTTTTATACAGTATAAGACACTTCTTTTTTTAATGGGAGAGATCTGGAGATGAATTTTAGAGCGGAATGGCCAAAATGGCTGTGCACTGAGTACTTTGATGGCAGTAACATGAGTTCAGTAGCTACAGCATCAACACACTATAGAGGTGTGAAGGAGAAGCTCCAAGGAGAGCCAGCATCATGCCTAGTAATGCTTTTATTCTGTTGGATCAGTTATGAATTTCTCTGAACTACGTATCATGACAGGCAGCCTGCTTAGCTGCTTTTTTGGGTTACTGAAATCCAGCTTCTTGTCTACTTTTATTCTTTCACAATGCACATTTAGCTGGCATCTAAAACTGTGTATTCAAAAAGAGGCAGAGAATATCACTGTGCAGTCCCAAGAGGGGCCTGTTTTCATCAGAGGATGAAATTCAGTGTGCAGAGATTGTGAGCACAGATAAGTTACTTAGATGAGGAGGAGGAGTGAATCTTTGCAAATAATTTTATAAGTTGCTAGAAAAATTAACATGCATTCTGTTGTGATTGGGCTGCTTTTTGTGGGTATGTAGGTAAATGGTGGTGATGTTTATTCTAATGCCAATGTTGGAAATATATGACTAAGTCTCCAGTTTCCTCTTTTGTCTAGAATTTTGGTAGACATCAGCTCCTTCTACTTGGAGTGTTATATCTGGTAAAGTTTACCTCTTCGAGTGCAAATGAGCATTTTTGAGAGCAGTACAACAGTTTTATCTGAGCTGTCCGGTTTTAGCAAATGTTTTTACAAGCATTGCACCATGATCAAGAACCATCTGACTGACATTCAAATTCAGATGTCAGTTGTTCTTGCTGAAAAGTTACTGAAATGTCCATCCTGTTAGTGAAGTTCTCTGTTCTCCTCTTTCCTGTTTTTATGGGTTGTCTTGTTACAGCAGTGCTGTAGCTGCAGTCACAGGTTTGGGAAAGAGGGGAGGAAGTCCTGTGAGGAAGCTGCTCGACTTTGTACACTCTGGGGCCATACTCTTTTCTTTCTCAGATTATCTGCTATGGATTCTCACCACTGAAGCAAACTTGAATGTGTGTAGGTTTATACTGCAAGTGCCTATGTGTTCTGTCTGATCACTAGAATGGAGGGAAGAGTTGCTGGTAAGACTTCTCAACTCTTAGGATTGCTTCTTTATGGTAAGAATGTTTGTCTTGTATTGTTGTACTTCTCATTAAATCATCTCGAGTTTCAGAATGTTGTACTTGCTCAGATGTTGTATTTGTTGATTACATGTTTTAACTTCCCCTGTGGGACAGAGTCCAATATTTGAAGCATTTCATCTAATTTCTTGTCAGACATGTTGAACTTCTTAGGAAAATTTTAGTTGCTATCATCAGAAAGGTGAAGTATCTTTCTAATTTAATGCTGCTAGTTCTAGGTCGTTAGACTGCTACTCTGAGACAAAGAGTAGTAGTCTAATGAGAAAATTATTTTAACTGTGAAAAAAAAAATGTTGCTTGGACCAGCAGACTGCTGCTATAGGGAGTTTTTCACTGGGGTGTTCTATGTCTTCCAGTCATAGCCAGCTGCTTTTCTTCTAGAGACAAAATATCCCTTGCACTTGGAGGTACTAAGTCTAATAATAACTATACCACATTCCTCTTCCAGCTTGTAGGTCAGAATTTACTCAGAGATGTTGCAAAGTAGTTGCATGGTTTTCCTGTGAGGCTCACACTCACTTGGACGCTGCTCCTGAGCTTCCTACAGACTTTTGCCTGGAAGCCCTTTATCATGAGATCTCTTGCTTTGCCAGTTTGGAACCACACAAATTACTTTCTGTCTTCCTTTGTATTTGGTGAAATAGTATAATTTGTATTTGGTAAAATACCATATTTCATTTTTAAAGGCATACCTGACCAGCTTTAGTGTTTTGGTGCTGGGGCTAAGGAAAAGCATGCAGTTTTCCTGTCTATGATTTTTAGGGGTTTGTTGTAAAGTTTGAAAGATTAAATTCAAAATTTCTTCACTTGTTGAATGTCAACATTCAAAATTCCTAATACAACCAGATAGTTCTGTCCAGATAGATGTGTACGTCCAGGGCAAAAAAACTGCAAACTTAATTCTAGCCCCTGAGGGAAACATTAGTCTTCAGAATACTTTTGACTACACTTTTTATCCTGGGACATAAACACACCCTATTGACTGACAAAGTAAAAACCCAGAAGTTTTTAATTCTTGTCTTGTTCTTAAGTGGACTTACTCTTTTTCTCGTGGATAATCTTAGGATTGGTGTCTTCCTCTTCATGTTTGGATTTGTCAGTTGGAGGATGCAGAACCGGACAGAATCTATGGCTTTTTCTCAAAGCAGTCTAAAAACTTTACAGTAGTGACAATCCGTTTTAAACATGCATTGTCTGGTGAAACTTGTGCCACCCAGAACCTTGTTAGACTGGTAGGCAATGCCCGAGATGTGTGTAGAGAAGATGGCATTAAAAAATAAAATACATAAAATTAGTTCACGCACTGATGGTAGTCCTGGTTATGGTGCTGAGGAATCAATTTTGAGTTATGGAAAAGGAGATTGAAAATAACATATATTTTACCCAGAAAGGAAAGTGTGTGGGGATAAATCTTCCATAACATTGACCACGCGTGGAAGGGGTAGCTGGAATCTTAGTGGAATTATCTGGTACCTAAGGTGTTGTCATTGATTTCAACCCTTGGGTTGCCTCAGTGATAAAGTTGCCTCATAAGTCACTGAGATGTGTCTTTGTGCACAACTGATCTTAGCATTTCAGTGCCACCCACAGAAAAGATGCTGTCCTGTACTTTGTCATCTGTGTAACATTACTTTTCTGTAGCATTTAGTAGAGAGCCATTCTATTAAAGTCCAAGGAGCTGCTCCAAAGATACCAGATCAAACCTTGCTTCAGGGTAGTTAACTAATTGAGCTCAAATAATAGTTTGTTAAATAATAAGAAACTAGGAATTGAAGGTGAAAATCTGTCTTTTTAAACTTTTTAATCTTTTGCTAATACCTAGAATTGAGGGAGTTGATTCCTGAAGTCTTGGAAAACAGGAAAACAGTAATCCAAAGCAGTATGTTTAGTTCTCTTGCTGTAAGTGATACTTTTTTTTGTTTTCACATGCATGCTTTTACATCTACGACATATTTAGACAAGCTTCTTTGTGTATCTAGCCTATTTATAGTGTTGTTTATTTAATAATAAACCATTTTTTAAATGATGTACTTGTGCTTGTTGAATGATAATCAAGATTCCACTAAAAAAAGGCTTTCACAAATGTTAATAAATTATTTTGTGGAAAAGAAATGCAACATTACCCATTTCTTAACAAAATCATAAATAAATATGTATAAGGCAAGTTGCTTACACAGGTTGCACTTTTATAGTGTATGCTTCTGGATAGCTGACAAGTGCCAAACGTTTGTGTAAAGTGTATCTATCAGTGAGGAATAACTTTATTTCTAAAAGAAGTAAATAAATATCAGGTTGCAAATACAGAACTAGATTAAACTCATTTATGTAAATAGAAATATCTTACTTCCAAATTGTAACTTGTTACTTCTTCTACAGCCTAGATTGTGAGGACAGGAGTTGTTCTACCAGCTTTTTCCATTGTTATCCATAGCTTCCTGCAGCTGAACACCAGGAGTAGCACCCTCCATTTTTGCAAGCAGACAGAAGACTCAGAGTGTGCCTCAGATAAGATAATGAAGAGTAACCTTTTGCTCATCCTTGGCAATACACAACAGTTCTTGAATGTGTCTGCAGATTGCATAAAATGGTAAAAAGCAGCTCTGTACTTACTCTGCAGAGGCTTCCAGGAGACCTCTGGTAGTGGCCTCTCTCCCTTTGCCATGGGAGAGGGCTGTGGCAGATAGATGGTTGATTTGTGGTTCTGGTCTGGGAGGTACCTTATGCAGATTCTCTCCCTAAAGGCAGAATTTACTCCTCTTGAGGTGGTTTCATATAATCTTCTGGGTTGGGCCCCACTTGATTTATTTTCCAGCTGTGAGAAGTGTGGGTCCTGAGCAAGAGATTGAGTTGCATTCTCCATGAGTAAGGATAGAGGTCTTGTGCAGATTTCAGCTCAGTGGAGTCCTAATTGTTTGATTCTTTCAATTGTAGTAGCACATCTTTTTTAAGGTAAGTTTCCTGGATATTTACAGTTCAGTTCTTGTTTGTTAGAAAGAGCATCACGATTTTATAATTTTTTACGGAAATACATGAAATTACTTGAAAGTTAAAAGAATTCTGTTCAGTGATGAGGGATCTTATACATGTGTTTATTTTTTCTCTTTTGAGCAAGCAGATGACCTATGGTTAACTGCAAGTGAGTGCTCTTCATTCAGTGAGTAGATCCATCAATTTTCTAGAATGAGACAGAGCTGTGCTAGCTTGTTCTGTAACACTTAAGCTAGCTGGGGAATTCTTTGCCATGGCAATCTGCAGAGCAAAATGGCAACTTTGCTTTACAGAGGTGGTTTGCAATTTTGTTTCACCAAGCCTTTTCTGTTAACTTCTTTTTATCCCAGATTATCAAGGGTTAGGTCATTCCAGAAATCCATAAATGAATGGCTTGCTTTGAAAGTGCTTGGGGTATTTCCCTTAAAATTGTAAACAGGGATTTTTTTTAAAATTATATTTGTCTTGTATACCAAGGAGAGGATATGTTATAGGAGAATATCTATATGCTGCTTATTTCAAACAGAAATTTATTTGAAGTGTGCAAATATTCTTGATCAGAGGCTCTTAAAATACAGTCGATTTTGGGATCATGTGGTAATTCTCCAGAGTAATGTTCCATGCATCTGGTTAAATACAATTTTGTAGTTTTGCTTGTATGTGTTGCTGAGTCAGTCTGGTTCCAGAGCCACATCTGTCTTTCATTAGATGTCCAGTAAAGTTCATTTGCTTGGTTTGGCATGGAAAACCTCAAACCTTAACCTTTCTGCTGTAGATGATAGTTTTGAGAATTTCTGTACAATCTCTATCCCAGTGTAGGATGGATATTCAGACTGATTAGTCTGCAAATTCCTCAGTTATACAATGACACTGCTTTCAGAGGGAGAACATTAATATTCTAGAGGATCTCCAGATCTGTGAGGCAGATTACAGATGAAATTAATTTTTTAAAATGAATTTTTTTTATCTGATTTAGAATGCAAAGCCTTGAATTATTTGATAAACCCAACTGTTTTACCTTTTTCTCCTGTTGCACTGTCAGTACCAGTGACAAATATCCTCTGACCAGAAACCTAAGATTACAGGTGTAAGTCAGTGGTTGGCCACTGGATGTCTTTTGTGTATGTTTAGAGCCTTTAAAACAACATAAGAAAGATCATCCAGTGTCAGCCCCTCTGCCTTAGGCTAAACACCTGTCACTGAACCAGGTTGCTCAGAGCTTCATTCAACAATTCGTCATTGCTGTTAGTCATTAATTGCTGTTAAAATGTTCTTAGCAAAAAGATGCCTCAGAGCAGATAGTGTCTGGTCTTGTTGGAGGCTCAGTCACAAGTTTTATGTGCTTGTCTCCTGTACAATTGTATTAAATATTAGTAATATCAAAAATTAGTCATAAACATATTGATGCTGAAAATTTCCAAGTGAAGAACACTTGTAATGACAAGTGTATACTGAAGGCACACAAGGCAAGTGATTCCCACACATCAGAAAAAGAGTGATTCTCAGTTAAGACTTGTGCTTCACTGCTTGGTATGATAATTGTGCTGCTCAGATGAGTTTGAGTGCTGGGTGCAAGGCAGAACTCAAGCCCAAAACTAAAAGCAGGGAACATCCTGTCTTCCCTTAATAGCAGCAGCTGTTTTGGCTTGTTCATATCAGCCACCTTGCAGTTTTCTGTTTCACCTTGTGCCAGCTGTTGACCACACAGGGAGACAGTTGAATTTGGGGGTTAGTTTTTGGCCAGATAAGAAAAGAGGTGAGTAATTTTAGCTGGATTAGTGAGTTGAATGTGGTTTACTACGTGCTCAGATGAGCTGTAGTGCACACTCAAGACCAGGATCAGGGGAGAGTGTTGCATCCCATTAAAATGAGAAACTGTTTGTTAAGCATAGATGGCATGCAGTCTTTTTGTTTAAAAAGCAACATATCTCCAAGGAAGAGGAACAGGGCTTCTAATGTTCTCATTAATTGCTAGACAGAACTTAAAACAGGAAAAGCTCTTTTCATTTCAATTACTTAATGGAAAAAAAAAAATCCCATAATGTGCAAGAGTGTCCAGTCTTCTGCTGGGCTTTTTTTCCTTTTCATTGACTCCTGCATGTACATGTAAGGACCTCTTCTTTTGTCATACAGTCCATGTTAGCATAGCTACTAGGTAAAATTTCATCCCATCTGAATCCTACTACACCCGTTTCAGTATTCTTTCACTACTTGAATGGACTTTGTGAGTCAAAATCACTAAAAAAAACCCAATATGGATTGAACAGGTGGACAGTTTGGAGGTTAAGAAGGAAACCACATACACACAACCCCTCTCTATTTACTTTATATCCAAGGCTTCTGTCAGGAAAGATGGTGACCAAACACCTCTTGTTTTTAATGGAATTGAGTGTAAGTGGTGTGCACGTGATTTCAGCCTGTTTGACGTAGACCAGCACTGTGTTTTAACCAGGCTTTGTGGTGCACAAGGAGACCAGACTTAAGCATACGTCAGCATGAAGCAAAAAGCACACACATTATGAGTGTTTAGTGTAACATGAATTCACACTTTGTGAGCTCTTGTCACGCAGGAGTGTCTGCCTTTAGAATCTGCTGGTGAATAGGGGTTGTGTGCAATGCAACTGCCCTGGGTTGGCTAAAAGAAGATATGAGGTGTGCAAAACATGACACGCTAGTTTATTGCCTTGAAATCATTGCAGCATGGATTGAATTTGGATACAGAAACATCCACAAAGTTGAACTATGTCCTTTATTTTGAAAATAAAAAATTGCTGCACGTAAGAGACGTGATGGAAGATGTGTACAGTCTATACAATCTTCCAGCAGTAGATTGAGACCAGTGGCACTTCCCCGAAAAAATAAATTACCCGAAATTTGCAGCACATTCATATTCAATTTCATCACAGCAGATGCTCATTAGTATGTTGTTATTAATTGGTATTCACTTTAGGTTTTGTTTAAAATGAAGATAATAATTAGGTTTTAATTACTGCATCTTTCTAAGGGGGGGAGGGGAGGAAATGCCTCTCAAAGCACTGAAGTATT
>NW_008236965.1:2114281-2141781 GCF_000691975.1 Corvus brachyrhynchos | reverse complement strand
AGTTGGGTTTTTAATTGCTGTCTTCTTCCATTACAGTATTCTGATAAGGCCCTGTACACTCAGCTCTGCTTCTACCGATACATTTTTGATGTGGACTATGCGATGGATAAAGTGGTTACTGAGGAAGATAAAGGTATGTTTAATTAATTTTTAATTAATTAACTATAGTTTAGTAGCAATTTGCATGCTAAACACTAGAGCTACTGTACTCTGAACTATGAGGCTGTAATCTATAACAGAAAATAGAAGAAAGTATGACTTTAAGAATCCCCTATAAAGGGAATGTGTTCAGTTGGAGTTCACCGCTTTAAGAATATATTATATGCCCCCTTTCTTCTTTTGAAGTGACTGTGCTTTGGAAAATGTGCTTTTCTTGTGTGTTACACCCTTAGAGCAATCTCTTTGCTTGAAGTACATGTGAGCTTCAGAAAACAGATTAATTAAAACATATGTGTACATAATTAAAACTTACATTTAACTGTTAGCATTGGAGAGACACTTTTTATCAGGGAGAAAAATGAGGGCACAAGAAAAGCAGTAATGCCAACTGTCTACAAACCTCTCTTAAATACAATACAGATTAACCTGATCTTAGGAAAATTTTTTTCTCTTCTCCCAATTACCATAACATTTCTGAACTAAAACATTTCTAAACTGTAACGGATCAATGGGTTTTATGCAGGTAAGTGATTTTCAAGCTGACAGAAAAATATTTCTGAGAGTGGGCTAATGCTTGGAATTCTGAAAAAAAGACATGTTTGGGTCCCACCACTGAAGCGTGTTGTCCACAGAGAGCACTTGGCTGTGTCCTCTGTGGATCTGGAGGTGCCCGTGAGGAAAAGGTGCTGCTGTTGGGACCGTGTTCTGATGGCTGCTCTGCTGTCAAAATCATCCCCACCCCTGCCCCTCATCTGCAGTTAGGTTGCTGGGGGGTGAAAAGAGATGAAATAAAACTCAATGTTTCTAAATGTTGTTTTGATAAACAATGTATGGAAATGAAAATAGCATAAAAAAAGCTCTTAGCAAAAAACTGCTCAAATAAGCAAACCAGGCTGCTTTTGGCCTGTTGTACTTAGGTTTCTTCTTGTAGAAGTTCTTGTTTCCTCTCCCTGATCCCTCTAAGTAAATGAACTCACTCTGATGGCTGCACTTCACAATGGCTTTGTACATCTAAAGAAGTCACAGTGTGTAGCCGTGTCAGTCTAATACAGCCCTGTAGATGTACTGAAGGAATGTCATGGAGTGGATGCTACTGGTGGCTGAAACCAAATTGTGTGTAGATCTCTCGCCTAATAGAAGGACACAAGAGTAGAAAACACTTCATGGGTGATGACATCCAATCCCCTGCTACAGCATTCCACTGCATTTTTCAGGACTGCAAGTTTCTGGAACTTCATTTGGAAACTTGTGAGTGGTGATTCTCCTGTGGTGACTGAAAAGTCACTAAAATTTTCATGTTCTAACTTGTTTGTGGCTAGTTTATGGCCATTCACTAAATGTTTATTTATTTTAGTTCCCTGATGTTCTCTGCTATGCTTTTGGAAATTGTGGGAACATCTTTGTTTTGCAACTAAGGCAGAGACTCTTAGCTTTCTTTAAGAAGAATTGGTCTCTCTGCTGTACGATTCTTCCTCTTAGCACCTTTGTGTGTGGTCTTTTCTAGGTTGAATTAATCTTTGGAGTATGAGAAACTAGAAATGATGTGGTATTTTAGATAGTATCTCTCCAGTGTCTTGTTCACTGGGTCTGGTACGTTTTCTGGAATTACATTTGCTGATGCTTTCTTGAGCCACCTACATCCTGTTGATAGCTATTCATATCATTAACTTGTAGTGAAGTAATCATAGTAATCCTGAGGTTTGAAAGGGTTTTTTTCCTCCTGTCATTTCAGAATCATGGGTTTATTCATATCTCAGGTTCATGCCACTTGTTTTACTTAATTTTCCTGGTTTCATTAATTTTTGACTGCTTAATCCCATTTGTAATATTAGACTTCAAGGTTAATAAATTCTCTTTAAAAAATAGTATGGTGGCTTCTGAATTCACATAATTTACCACCTTCTGTTTTAATGGGAAAATGTTTCTTGGACCCTGACCACTAAGTTCAATAAAATTAGTTTTCAGAGTAATTCTTAAGGAATTGTAAGAATTCTGCTGGGACTTTTTTCTCTTGGACAGTTAACCTTTCAGCATGATGTATTTTTCTCTTTTTCTTAGCTGTTTGAAAATTATTGTATTATCTTCTTCAGCGAGCCAGTGATTTCAGTCTTGGTGTTGCAGCAGGTGTCAAGGCCAGATAAATTGAAACTCTTAATTTTCCTTTAACAGTTGATTCTCTTCAAAGCAATTGGCTATGTGCGTATGGTAAACCCATATAATTCTGTCTCATTTTTCAGATCTCTTTTGGGAGGAAGATACCCTCCTACAATATATGCAGAATTTGACAATAATTGTCCGTGGCTAGTTGTGCCACCTTTTTATTTTATAGGTACCAGTGTTCTCTGTTTGCTAGTAAGGTATGTTACTGATTTGATACACTTCATGTTAAACTGTGTAGGATTAAATCAT
Source organism: Corvus brachyrhynchos (assembly GCF_000691975.1). Taxonomy (NCBI): domain Eukaryota; kingdom Metazoa; phylum Chordata; class Aves; order Passeriformes; family Corvidae; genus Corvus; species Corvus brachyrhynchos. The sequence continues at coordinate 2,139,213 of NW_008236965.1, read as the reverse complement.
CTTCATGTACCATTTTTGTAGTAGGTCTGAAATGGAAACCTAGTGAACTCCCCTTTATAACATGAAGCTTGTGTTTATTTTCCCTGGGAACAAAAAGATTTTGTTTCCATGCAATCATTCACAAGCCATTCTGTCTTTGATGTGCGATCAGAATCATTGCCTTTATCAAAAAGGGTGGCAAAAATTTAAGTGTAGGTTTTGTACATCTTTGGTATCTTCAGTCTCCTCTTTTCATGTGACTAAACCACTGCTCGACTGCTGTTTTGATTTTGGTTTGGGGAGGTTTTTTGCTTTGTTTTGGGTCATTGTTTCTTGAAGACCAAATTGCATGAACTTTCGTTGTTTCTACCTCTTGCTGCCATTTTTCCTGAATTTTTAAACACCAGTTCTTCTTTTTTTGTAGATTCTGTTTATTCCTAATAGCAGCTTTAGTTGTTATTTATCTTGGAGTGTTCTTCCATAAAAAGAAAAATATTTTGATGGCTAGAGATTGAAGATATAAATCTGTTTCCACTGTAGTTTGAACACATTCATGTTTTGTCTCATTCAGGACCTTGAGATTTTACTACTAGTTCACTTGCATTTTCTGTTCTTGCCTCTTCAAAATACAGAACCTTAATTGCAGAGCAGGTTTTGTTTGTTCAGCTATTTACACTGAAGGCCCATGAAATGGAATCTAAGATAATAATTGTGAAATCAGTAGGAGTTCAGAAAGATGTCCAAGCTGCTTCCTTTTCCTACTAGAGGATCAATACCACAGCCTACTTTTTACAGATGGGCTAAATTTAAAAAATCTCTGGCAATGCAGGTTCTACAACTTGGCAAGTTGTACAACCAGTTTCTTGTGGTGTTTGTTGTGGTCACTGTGTAAGTGTAGAGAGCTGGTCTTGGTATCTGAGGTGAATTTTGCTTTCTGAAGCTTATTCTGTGCATGATGGGGGATACACTGTTCTCTTGGAGAGTTTTACATATTTAAAACATGCAGTGCTGTATTCTAAGTCTCTTTCGACTACTAACCTGTTTTGTGGAGGAACAGCAGGAGAGTTTTTCCCTTCTCTCTGCATATTTGGTTGTTGGTTTTTTGTTTGGTTTTTTTTTTTTTTTCATTTTTATAGACCCTCAGTGGGTCAGGCCTGCCACAGAGGAATACAGCAGAAGGATTAATTAATATCTTTTGCAGACTCTTCTTCTGCTTATTTATACCACCGTGGTGATTACAACATCGTTCACTCATGTTTCATTTGGGATCTACTGTAATCACTAGATAGTTATTGTTCCATCTTTTTCCTGTGAGAATCAAGAATAAGCTGGTTGGTTTATGTGATGTTTTCTCGTTTCAGTGACTGGTAAAGTTAGCTGTCAGTTATTCCACCCAGGAATATCTGGATGATAGAGTTATGGGTCTTTTGACCTATTATTTATTAATACTGGCATTTATCCTCCAAACCAATGTTTCCTTTCCTCTGGAAGTTTAAGGTCTGTTATGATGGTACAATTTAATAGGTTAACACCGTGATACGGTGCAAGGTTCTTATACTACAAAAAGTGAAATTCTGGAAAATCTTGGCTGTCTTTCTAAATTAGGAACTGTTGCACAATTAGTATTAGGTTTAAAACCAGTTGAATTTTTAACACTGCTATGCCGAAACCCCTGATTTAAGATACCTGTAATACTAGAAGGGCTGTTTGTTCTGAATTATTTTTTTAATCTGAAAAGGGACAAAATGCTCTGTTGTGAGTATATATATTCACAACATACATATATATACATGCTCAACACGTTTTCAGCACTTTCTGACAGTTTTTTGAAGCTGGGCTGTGAGTGTGATCAGACATTGCTACTTTGAGCAAGCAGAGCAGTAAAAAGCAGCAGGAGTAGCAAAATAGTAGCATCCTTCCTTCATATAGATGAAAAAGGATGGGTCAACTATCAGTGATTTTGGACACTTGAGGCTTAAATACAGGAGTATGCTCACTGTGTGTGCCTTAACTTCAGAATGGAAACCTTATGTATTTTTATGGCTATGTCATCAGGAGATCAAAATAGAGTGTAGTAATCTTTGTATCATTATTCCATTCAAACATTGGTATTGCTAAATATTCAAAGATACTACTGTTTTCGTTTTGCTTCTACCAAAGTAAAATGAAAACCTCTGAAAGTGAAGAGAAATGGAGCCCTCATAAAGTCACTACAACTACTGTGCCTTGCATGGATATCTCCAGTTCAGTTTCCCCTGACATTATCTGGCATCAAATAGAAGATAAGGATGCTGCAGTCTCCTTATTCACAATGCATTGGTATCACTGAGGTTGCTTATGGTGCTGTGATCTTTTTGGAGAAATAGGATCCTGATCATAGGATTTTTTCTGTACCGTAAATGGGGCTGCCATATCTGCCAATACTGCCTTTCAGCTGTCCCATTTCTCAGAGAGGGAAGGTCACAAATGTTGTTTGAAAGACATTTAAGTATTTCAGAGACAGAAACTGGAAAGCTGCTGTGGTGGGTTCTTTCCCAGAGTATATTCAACCATTGAGCCCATGGCTGTTTGATTCTGAAAAGTCTCAGCATATCCTCTTAATGGATAAGCAGAAGAAAATGAGGATGGGAGGAAGATAACTTTGGGAAAAGCAGTTAAGTATTCCTGTGTATTAGGAAGACCTACCTCTTTGAAGTATATGCCACTTTGTGGAAATAGAATGTAATTGTTTTGATCATATACTTACAGGCTGCAGTTTTGTAAAACCAAATGCATATTCAGAGGATGTTTTCACACTTTTATTACAGCTTTTTGTGTGCACCTCACTCCACCCTTCCATGCAAACATCAAAAATCCCTAGTTTACTTTATGGATGAATAAACTGAAAAATTATGTTGGGAAAAAAACTCTTCTGGGCTGTTAGACCTAGATGTAAAAAAATCAGCTCTGAATATTTGTGTGAATCCTGTCAGTTCAGTGGTGAGTGGTTTTCCTCAGTATGTTCATAACTTGGTGTGTCCAGTAGCAGGTTGAAGTGATTTTTTTTTTTAAATGGAAGACTTTTTGTAAATCAGAACAATTTGCCACATTTTTGTCATTGTACAGACAGAGGACTACAGCAAAGTACTTGTTGCAATAGATAAGAAAGGGGATGTAGTTTTCTGCACGTGCATTCTAGTGGATGATAAGGAGAGACTGTATAAATTACCGAGGTGTACGTGTGTGTGTGCACTTATTTGTAAAATGGCAGCAGCTGAAACCTGGCCTAATCTCTTTTCAGAGGGTGCAGTTCAATAAACAAAACATTTCTGATGGCATCACATCTCCAGACACCATCACTAAGACATCAGTTCACTGTAGTGATCTCTACATCCAAGAAAACAAAAGCTCCTCTTCATATTTGCTGTCAAGTACTTTGTCTTCCAATCATGTTGTTTTGAAGAGACTGTAAAATAATAATTCTCAAGAATTTAATCTGAGTCTTTCTTCAAAAGCACTTGTTCATTTTTCCTTAATATGTTGTTTTGAAGAGGAAGACTTGTGAACTTTTTTTTAGATTTGGGTCACTATTTCTTGAGTGTTTTTAAATCTAACTTTTTTTGAAAGCAAAAACTACTGAAAATTCTTTGCAGTAGGTTTTTTGAGCCTTTTGAAGTAATGTACAGGCAGTTAGATTATCTTTAAATCTTAAGTCATCCTCCCCTAATGATCATGCCTTTTTTTATTGCCACTTGGACATTTTTAAGATCTTAAGTGTAACGTTTTCTCCATTCTATTTCTGTTCATGTTGTCTTTTTGTTAAACCTACAAAATCTAAATAAACCCAATTAATACTTTACATTTCTATAACCCTTTCTCTAAGCACAAAACTCAATGGGTTGGGACGCCTGTCTTGGAGTTGTTGTTTCTTCTACTTGTGAAGGAGATAAATAGAAATAATGAGTTAAAACAGTTATAATATGTCTACAATGTGGAGAATCTATGGCATGAGAGGAGTGCATTTACTGTGGCCCAGACCACTAATAAAATGGTTTTGATTAAGGAAGACTTCTTTTCCTTGCACATTGTATTAATGTTGCAGATGGGGTGAAGGAGTGCCTTAGCTAATTTCTGACTCCTCAAATTGGAATGCTTATTTGACCTCTTCAAATAAATATCCTGCTGCTACTGATAGGGTTTGGGGTTTTTTTCTATGTGGAAAAAAGTGAACAGAAATATCTTCTCATTTGCACTTCAGGATTTTTTTCCTACTGATGTATGAGTAGATGCAGGCCAGCTTGTTATCTCTAACCCATGCAGTGGCATCGTCTATCTGGTGCCATCTGCCTCCTCCTTTATCAGTTCTCTTGTGAGTTTCTCTAAACAGAAAATATTTCTGAAGCAGTTTTTTCTTCACTGTTTCTTTTTTTGTCTGAAACACTGACATTTTTATTATAGAGACCTTTGTCCTTCTGGTTTCATCTCCTTAGTAAAGTCTGGGGTTGTTTTTTTTGATGGGGGTCAGTTCTGCTGTTGTTCACTGCAAGTCAGAAATGACGTTTTAGTGACTAGTGCTTCTCACAGCAGTTTGCTCTTTTCTATCGAGGAAAGTGCAAGACCAGCATGTTTTTCCTTTTAGAAGACCCAAAAGTTTTGTGGATCTGACTGTACTAAGAAAAAGTAATAAATTCCTGTATTTCAGATACCAGAACTCTGACATTGATGCTATTTTTTAAAAAATTATTTTAGTAGAAATTTGAAATATAAATGTAAACAATTTAACTCTGTAGAGTGCATTCAATATATGTGTGCCTAGACATCAGAAAGATAATGTAAAGCTAAGGCTTAAAGCGATTTTTAAAAAGATACAATTATCTGTATGATTTTTAAGTCTCATATGAAATGTATTTTAGAACTTGCCAGTGATGGCTGATAATCACTTTGATATTTTGAGGAAAATGGTAGCTTTAAACAGATGATACAGAATTTATTTTTAAAAATGTATTGTGCTTATACAGTTGATGGCTTTTATTTCCATAATGTTTTTTACTACATAATTATACATCTTAATTACGTAATTACCGTCATAATTATTATGTAATTACATGTAGTTCCACTAATTACAAAATCAGGAAGTGTAATTATCTACTAAAAACTTTCTGAAATCTTATTTGTTCAGTAGAGATTATTTAAAAGACCAGTGACCTACTGAAGATGGCGTGCAGTGTTGTACTTAACACCAGCCCTCTTTTTTCCCCTTCCTCATGGGCAGTACAGTTTGACAGGGTTGTGGAAGGACTTCCATGTCTTTAATTATGACTTGCCTTGATAGGAGGTTGGAGAACTCAACTGTGTTGCCTGCAAATTTAGAGCCTCTTAATTTTTGCTGTTGATACCTTATGTCTTTAAATTTAAAGACTCTGTAGCTGAACATCCAGAAAGTTGCATGGTTTGAGTGAACACCTTTGTGACATTGTTTGTATTCTGGTTGAGGGTGTCTGGTTCAGGTGTTTAGTGTCAGGTATAAAGGTGTTTGAGAAAGTTTGTTCATGGCCATGTGTATGTGGAGTGAAAGCTTGACTCCACAAAAGATAAAGGGAATGTAGCTGATTTCTCATGGTCCAAAGATTTCATTTATTGCATAAAACTGCTTTTGAAAAAATTGTTTTCCTGTATTGATATACACTTATGTCTGTATGTTGTTTTATTACTTACTATCACACATACTTGATTATAAATTTGTCTAATCATGCAGTTTGAAACCAAAAACATTTTGCTGCATGTTATAGAAAAGCAAAATTAATACTCAGGACAATCTGTGGTTCTTTTGCCTGGGTGCTGTATTAAAAGAAGATAGTAACTATATTTTCTATATGTTAAATTGTGCTACCTTTAGTAGTTTGAATGAAAAGAGTACTGTAAAGTGTTAGATTTGGTGATCTTTTTTCATTCTGTAAGACTGTGATGTTTCAAAATGGCATCAGAGATACAAAGCTTTTTCTCACATGCATTATGACAGCAAGCATTTATTTATTATGTCATGGTATTAAAATCACCAAAAAGAAAAATATTTCCAGTAACAGAAAGCAGAATTAATATGAAGGGATAATTTTTTTAAAAGTGATTTTTGTTTGCAATACTAAAAAAAACTAAGAAGAAGATTGTAATCTATGTCAGAAGGGAAATGGTGAAAAAGAAACATGAAGAAAGGGGGGTACTGGAATACTGAAATTTCTTTGGAACACCTCAAGACTTAATACTGTGTTGCACATGTATCAGAGTGTAATTTTTCTGTGCTTGTTGCATAAGGCAACTGTTTTATTGTATACTTGCCAAAAGCTATTCTTAGCTCCCAGATTTGGCCTGGGTTTGCAGTTGATGTGAATATGTCATCTTCTTGATGTTAAATGTAATTACCTCAACTCACATCTCCTACGTATATGAGTCCTAAGGAGAATTTGTCTCCAAACCAGTTTAAATTATATTGATCATTAAAAGAAACACATGGAGTCATTATTTGTGAAAACCAGGGCCTATTTAATCTCCAAGATTTAAATTATTGCTGCAAATAAAATTATGTTAATTATTATACTCACTGAAGTATAATAACTGCACAGGAGACATTTCTTTTGAAATATCTTCCTGTATCCTCAACAAACAAAGGATTTCTATCAAATTCATTATGAAAATATAGTTATGCTCTTTTCTCTAAGAAATGGATGTAGGTAAGCTCTTCTTTTTATTAGGGACTAGTAAGTCATGTAGAGAATAGCGTAATGGAAAATGTTTGTTTTATTCCGTAGGGGACACAAAAATGGTGCATGATATATGGATAAAAATGCAGCACAAGACAAAGAAGTGTCTAAATGCAGCTTAAATTTGGTTTATTAAAATAAAAAAATACTGCCTTCCATAAAGGAGTATTACATTTTTGCCATCTCTCCATCAGAAAATTGTGGTGGTATCAACCAATCCTGATTGATATATTTCTGGAGGAGCAGGGGCAATTGAACACTTGAAGCCATGGGTGTTGCTGCCTTGAAAATAAGGAATGCACAAGACAGTGTTTGGAGTACATATTCCAGAAAAGAAATACCTCTTCATGTCGTGGGCAGAGCCTCCACTGGCAGTTTTCAAGTCCCTCTCTCAGCAAAGCTGCACTCATTCAGTGACCTTTGTAGTTATTTTGAGGTTGATCTCATTCTGACAATCCAACTACCAAATTTCGTGTTTCAGTCTAATGTAATTGGCTTTTGAGAACAGATTAGTCGCCTTTGACAGGCCAAAACATGACTCAGCCTTTAAAAAAAAAATCTCAGCAGGATGTTCTTCTGTCCTGGCTTGTCCTCCTTCTGGGAGGGGACTGAGATGGGTGCGAGGGGCAGCTGGTCAGGTTAGGGAGCTCTTTGTTTTTACCTGGCAGAAATAGGTTTGGAAGAAGTTGATTTGATCCTGCAAGGATTACAACTGTTAAATGCATATCAAAATATTTTCCTATCTTATATTATTTAACTCAGAATATAATAATGTAATTATTTTGACATGAAAACGTTACGTACTGTTGTATTTCCACTTATCTTTAAATAGACATTTTTCACTTTGTGAGAGATGCATGCAGTAAGACAAAACAAAAAATGAATTAAAAGAGGTGAGTGACAGCCTAAGCTAGTTTATTTATGTTATAAAAGCAAATAATATTTGCCATTAATAGAATTTTGCAGACATGGAATTAAAATATTTAGCTAGTTATGGTATTGTTTTATATTTGTAATGTGATGATATATATTCCATAAACTAACAGTAGGACATTTGTCAGATTAATATTTTGATATTCTGTTATGTAGCTGTGGGGGAGGGTAAAAAAGCATTAAAGGGACCCCATGGTTTTGGGTTTTTTTGATAGAGCTGAGCTTGTAGTTTAAACATACTTAATGAAAAACAGTGGTGAGTGACCAAAATCAATATAGTTAACATACTAAGAGCATTAACTGCCATGGTTTTGAAGAGTAATGGTGAAGTATAGTAACCAGGAACATGGTGTGAAATATTTTTACTATTTCATACTTTAAATTTTGTATTGTACAGGAATTAATGGGTTTTTAATTGGTTATCATGAATGTGATATCATAACTTGAGACATAATTCAGTTGTTTCAAGTATTACTTAATTTAAGAGATCTAAAGTGTAGCTTCTTGGTTGGAAACAAGTGCCACATGTTTTTTTGAGCACTCTTGAGGATGGTGACTCCATCATGTCTTTGGGCATCCTATTCCAGTGTTAAACCACTCTTCAAGTGAAGAAGTTTTTCCTAATATTCCACCTAAACCTCCATTGGTGCAACTTGAGGCCATTTCCCCTTGTCCTGTTGCCGGTTACCTGGGAGACGAGGCTGACCCCTACCTGACTACAGCCTCCTTTCAGGGAATTGTAGGGAGCAGTGAGGTCTCCTCTGAGCCTCCTTTTCTCCAGGCTAAACACCCCCAGCTCCCTCAGGTGCTCCTCACAGGAGTCATTTGCCAGCTTTGTTGCCCTTCTCTGGACACAGTCTAACAAAAAAGAGAAAGAAACAGAGCTTCTAATCTGAAGGTTTAGTTTCTGAAAGTCTGGATACAAGTTTGAAACCACTATTTCTATTTTTTTGGGTTTCTGTTCTCCAAAGATTGATCAGCTGTTTGCCAGTTTAAGCCCTACTTCAGGTACCACAACAGCTTAAAAATATTTTTCAGTGTTTCCAAAAAAACAGGAACTCTGATAAAATTCAGAAATTACAATGAAGCGTCCATGCCTTTTTGAACTTTTGAATACAATCTGAAGACTCTGCTTCATTTTGGTTTTATTGTATTGTTCTGGCAAATTTTGAAGAAGATAAGTATTTCAGTCAGGAGCTCCTATTTAGACAAAACACGCATTTTCTTTCTCTGTTTAGTCTATTAACATATGAGCATGTCTATATTTTCTACCAAACACCAAAAAGTATCATTTTTGTTCTGTTACAGCATTTAACACTAGCGATTTCTCATCCATACATGTGTTCTCTGTCCTACAGTGACTGCTAAGGCTGCGCTGACCCACAGGGTCAGCAAATATGCTTTATTTTAACCTGTCTCTCCAGGACCCACTTTTGCCTGTGGTGTCTGTGGGGTTTGAGGCAGCTCTGATGTGTCTGGCTGCTGCTCTCCACCCTTCTCCATTTTCAGGCATCTCTGCTGCCCTGGCAAAAACCACTCTCCTACTCATGTAGGTCCTGGGTTTGCTCAGCTCTTCCAGCATAGAATCACAGAATGGTTTGGGTTGGACGGGATCTTGAAGATCACCTAGCTCCAGCCTCACTGCCATGGGCAGGGAACCTTCCACTAGACTAGGTTGCTCAGAGCTCCATCCAGCCCAGCCTTGAACACTTCCAGGGATGAGACATCCACAACTTCTGTGGGCAACCTGTGCCAGTGCGTCACCAACCTCACACTAAAGAATTTCTTCCTAATATCTAATCTAAACCTACTGTCTTTGAGTTTGAACCTGTTCTCCTTTGTCCTGTCACTAAATGCTCTTTTAAAAAATCTCTCTCCATCTTTCCTGTAAGTTCCCTTTAGAGCATTCTGGTTTTCCTTCTTCCAGTTCTATTAATGGCTTTTTAAAGGGGAAATACAATCATCAGGATAGATTCTTGAGAACTGATAGGCATTCTGGGCTTTCAGGAGCCCTCATCTTTACACTTTTTTACTGAATAAAGACTGTTTAGAGATCCTTTCAAAATAGCTTTCAGTTTCCTGCTGCCATCAGCATCCAGTGTCACCTGCACATTTTAGATCTGTGTCCTTCCAGGCATCGAGGTGCTGGTGCTTTACTGTCACAAAAGCCCTTGGCTGCTCTTGGGTTAAATTCCTTCACCAAAAAATAGATGTGAAAGGAAGGTGATAGTACACTCAGACTTTGCGGAAATTTCATGAGGATAAAAGAAAGAAGGGTAAGATATAACCACAGATTAGCAGAGGATAAGGTAATTTTAACATGGAAGCCTTACATTGCCCATTCATATGTTAGGATACCTTGCAGGTACTTGCCTGTGTGCCTCTACCCTGACTGTGGAAACAGTATTGGTGGTGCAGCATTATGCTTCAGAAATTATGTTGCACTTTGAGGGGATTTGAGTTGTTGAGGATTTTTTGTAACATAGCAATTACAAACTTCTCTTTCCATGGGGAAGGAACGGGATGTGGGTTATTTGTTTGGTCTTTGATCCTTAAGAGACAGGTAAAGAACTTTCATCCAAATCCATGGCACTATGGCACTGTGTTGGTACTGTAATTAAGAGCCCAACAAAATATTAACACTAAGGTAACATTTTATTAGAGTGCCACAGGGACTGATGTGGAATTTTTTGTTAAAGAGGTTGTATTTTGTAAAGGAAATCAGAAATGCTTGTTCTGAACTACATGAGGAAAGAGCATTAGTGCAAAATAAGAATGAAGACATAAAAAGAACTGAACAGATTTGTAAAGTGAATTTGACAAAAAACAGTCCCAAAGTTCTCAGTATGGAAAATGTGGGACAGAGCTCTGAGAAACAGAAATGTTGAAGGATTTTATAGAGGCAACAGTAAATGAAACTAATTTGCAGTACAGCTGGACAGTCAAATAGTTCATTGCAAAATGTAGCCTTTATTTCTATGGCTTGTTCAAATCCGGTGTGGTGAAAATCAAGTCCTGCATTTCCAGTAGGAGCTCCCTAAACTGTGGATTTCATTACACTTGTTACCCTATGAGAAGTTTTTCTCGATTAGGGGATTGTTAAATAAGACCTGTATGTATGTATTATTGAAAACTGTTGCACAATCATAGGGCCAGCCTTAAATTGGGATTAGTCATCTCTAAAAGAATTCTAGACTTGGGTTGGTTTGAGAACAGATAATTTTGTATCATCTTGTTCTGGATGTGTACAGTGAGGACTCTGGAAAAGTATGTGTCAAAGAAGAACTTTTTTTATTGTCCTTTAAACATAAAATATGATTTGGGAGGCAATCTTTATTTGCAGAAATCAGCTGTTTTACAGATGGAGTACATCCTTCTTGGGAAGTTTCTTCAATAGTTGCAAGCTGATGTTTTTGAAATGTCTGGAGTAGGCCAGTATTTCTGTTGAATAGCGTGTTCATGAAGTCCATTATTATGATAAACTGTGTTCTTAGCATAATTCAAATTGGGATATATATACTTTGATTTTAAGAATTAAATTCTTTTCAAACTGGGAACTACAAACAGCACTCAAGAAAAAAAGTACTGTTGAACTTACACAAAAATTTTTACATTTAAAATTTTCCAACAATGTGGGTACTTTGTGTCCCCAAGTGTGCCTAGCTAAAAGAAGCCCAAGGAATGCCTGAAGATCAAACAAATATTTCATTATAATGCAAAGCTCTATAGAGCAATATATCCCAATTATAAAAATAATATCAATTACCACAGTGACAGGCCTTTTATGTAGTAAGAAGTCACCCATATCTTTCAGCTGATATACATTGCCTCTGATAAAAGAGAGCCAGCACTGGACTCAGCACTCCAGATGTTTCTTTCCAGGTCTGAGCAAAGGAGAAGGGTCACCTCCCTGCACCTGCTGGTGATGCTCTGGCTGATGCAGCCCTGGGTGCTGTTGCCTTCTTTCTGCAAGTGCCTGTTGCTGGTTCATGTTCAGCTTGTTGTGAACACACTTCTTACCTTGTTATGTAGGTAGTTGAGTCTGTAAATACTGTGTGGAATGGGGCTTTGCTGTTCCCTTTCTGTCTCAGTAAAGCATTCCACACCAAATATCACTGGTGGAGAAAATTCCCTGCAAAGGAATGCACTTCATCACTGCTCACTTTAAGGTCTCAATTTTCAAGCATTTTTATGTGAGTTTGTCAGGCTGTGGTCCTTTGTATTTTGGGGAGAGTTAGGCAGTTCTAGGACATGGCTCAGCTGATCTCATCTCTACTAGGCTGGTGTGGATCACACATGAGAGATGCCTCCTTGTTTTGCTGGTTATAAAGGAGGTCCAGGGTGGTGAGTGGTTCAGATCTACACAGCAGTATTACTGGAAAAACTGTAACACGTTACCCTGCTAGATGCCAAATGGGAAAAATTGATGTGTACAGCACTCCAGTCACCTCGATGTTTCTCACCAAAGAATGAAAAGTAACATGAAAGTAGTTTTCTTTATCCCTCTCCAGTTACAGCCTCTGCTGTCTAAAGCAAAGTGAGAAAAGTGTGTTCTGAAATAAACCATTTCTGCATCCCAGAATAACCTGCTTTTAAAGTGTACATAGCTAATTGTAAAGACCCTGGAGAAGGCATCTCGTCATGAATGCTAACCATGAGGAGACAAAGCAATGTAACTTCCACCACTCTTTCAGAAAATTCTGTCTTGCGGTCTGCAAACCAACCGGTTAAAAATCACGTTCAGAATAGAGTTCTGGCTTCTGTCACAGGAGCAGGCTGTTGTTCTGTGGTTATTTGTAGAGAAGCAGAGGTTGTAGTTCTACACTAGTACTATTTTTTGAAGGGACAAATCTAGAGACTAAACTTCTTGTATTGGGTCGTTTGAAAATGAATTTGCAGTCCTCAAGGTGAATGGTTGTTATCTATTAATAGCTATTTTTTACCCACAAAAGATTCTAGCAGTTAAAAGCCAGCTCCATCAACCTCTGCTTTTTCGTATTCAGTAAATACAGGGATCTTGATAACTCCAGACAAAGTTATCATGGGGAGGAGTTTAATATTCTACAGATCATAGCACATAATCTTTCTTCCTTCTGCTTCAATGTCAAGCATGAAAAAGGAAAATACACATTTACAAAGTTGACTTTAGAAGGGCCTTTAAAATATATTTTCTTAGAGCAGCCTCAGATAATCCATTATTTTACTTGTAGACCCCCTTTAGGGAGGGCAGAAGACAAAATGCACTCAACAGATTTGTAAGTGTATCAAGTTAGTACACTGAGATCAAAGGCTATCTCTGCCTGAGGGACTCTGCACATTCCCTTCCAGATCAGCTGCAACATCAGGGACAGAAAAACCTACAAAGCATTTTGTTTGCTGTGTGTTCAATCTCCTGTCATCTGCTAATGCAGTCTTTGTCAGAAAGTACTTAATGTTGTGGTACCCAAGTAACCTGCTTCCTTGTTTCACGTCCATTGTTCTGCTGAATGCATATCTCCTGTATTCCCTGTTCAGGATTGCTGACTTCACAAATAGGAGAGGATCTGCAGGCATGCTTTCCTCGGGGGTGGGGGGAAGAAAACAAATGTATTGGCATGCTAGTAGTGGAGCTGGTTGCATCAATGGGACAGAGGATATTGTGTCCTTGAGGTATTAGTGGCAGCTGAGCCTGTGATCTCTCACTGTTTCAGAATGGCTCGTCTTGTGTGCTCTTGAAGGGCAGGATAGAGGATACAGACTCTAGTACTAGATTGTATGGGTGGGGGTCTTTGAAAAGAAAGAATTTTGATCACTGTATCAGAATAGCTGCCGGTCTATATTTTATCTGCTTCTTTAGTGTCTTCTGAAGAGTTGGGAGGATTTGGGAGGAGCGCACAGGGAGAAACAGGAAAAATTGTTTAAAAAAACCATTGAAATGTTTGGTGTTCATTTTCTTTTTAAATTGACCAATGTGTTAAAACTGAGTAATGCACTTCTCACTGTTACTGCACGCTAGGTTAGAGCAGGGGTGATGTTCCCAAGTGCTAAACCCTGGTGATTCTTCATTTTCTCAACTGTTTTTCCCCAGCATGACAGGATGAAGTTGACAGGGAGTAGTTTGTCTTCTTTATTTTGTGGAAAGATTGCTTTCCAGAAGCTGGCTCAAGTTGCTTTCCTCAACACCAGCAGTGGAACTTGAGTTATTTAATGCCTTTCCATGTGTGAATGACTAATTATTTCTTGGATTCCTTCATCTTTGATAAGGTCTAACTAAATTAGGGATCAGTAACTTAAGTTTGCCATAAATGGTTTAACTTTCCCTGGTTTATCTCATACCTGTGAAGATGAATGTAACTGGAAGTGTTCCCCTGCACATAGTGTGCAGCACCGTGACAAGAGATAGTGTTTCAACTCTGGTCACTCTCTGTGGTGTGACAGAGGAAAGATGTCCCTCTTTCAGTGTGTGCTGGGATGGTTCTTGCCCATCCCTTGCACTGGTAGCTTACAGAGTTTGTAAACCAACATCTGTAACCATCAGGGAGTTGGATGTTCCTGGTCCCAGAAAGCAGTGCTGAGGGACATCAGGTGAATGTAGCACCTATAACTCATGAAGTGAGCTGTTTTCTGAGGCGGTTTGACTGTATAATGCTCAGTAGGACAAGTCTGACAGGAAAAAAAGAGAAAATTTAAAATTTAAGAAGGAGGGGAAATTAATTTTTTTCTTAATTTCTGTAAAGCACATGGGTGTATTCAGGAAGAACAATAGGTTGGTGGTTTCTTGCATTTTAATACACAGATAGATGCTGTTTATCTCTAGATGTCTCTATAGATATGGGTCCCCTGCAAGCAACTGCTGCATAATTTGATTATGTTCTTCTAGAGGATGATGAAAGACTCCTCTGCACATGGTTCTGAAAGAATCCTGTGTTGGGCACCCATCCCAGAAATATATCTAAGCAGCCAGGTTCTGTGGGGTTTTTTTCTGGAATTATGTATATCACTAAGAATTATACATTTTTTTGCTCCTCACAGTCAGATAAGCACTTACTTTAGGGTGACTAGCATTTCATTAAATGGGAGGGTGTTTCAGTATAACAGGCTCCCTTTCAGGTTGAAAGGAGATAGACTTCGCTTTCATCTTAATCTTTTTTTCTGGTGTTTTGGGGATCTGCTTTGCCTCCCAATCTGTAAAATACTGTGTGAAAAGTAGATGAAGGTGAAAAATGATGGTGAGTTAGATCTCATACCTTTGAGAACGTAACAAAAGCTGATGTTCAAAAAAAAGTGCTGTTACGAAATTGATATGTAGCTAACAGGCTACAGCTTAAATTGGGATAAAGCTGGCTGTTATCAAATACCTGAACAAAAAGTCATTAATAAGTTGGGCAAGTGTTCATTAAATATATAATTTTCTGTTTGTATTTCAAGACTTTTTGGATTAAATGTCTCATGTGGGGGTTGTTCTTTTAGTAAGGTTATGGGATTTTGTCATAAGCAAAGTAAAGCAACAGTATTTAATTTTGGTCACGTGCTTCATCCAAAACTAGATCACAATGGCGTTTTTCTTTTGTTTATAGTTGATCTTCTGTGCCAGCACCAGATGCTTTAGTCTGTTGTCATCTCTGCTGTTTCAGTGACTGTTTTTGACAGAGCAATTTGCTTTCAGGTGTCTTGTTTTACTTTTGTGTATGTTGTCCGTATGCCTGATGTTATGGGAAAGTAATTTCCTCAAATCGGTGGTGGTAATGATTTGAGTAAGTAAATGGCAATTGAATTCCAAGTCTTCCAACAGCACTGATGTGCTGATACACAAGGTCGTCATTCTCCAGAAAAGGCTTGTCTACCAGTCATCTCCTGTTACAATTGAAGCTGTGTTTTGGATAATTCTGCTGGATTTGAAATTCTTTCAAAAATTTCCTTTCATGAAGATGCTAATTAATGACTGAATGGATGCAGTCTGGTATGGTGCTGTTCTATTTGTAAGTTAGTTTCAGTCTCATTAATCTGAATTGGTTTCGGTAGCTTCTGGAAAAATTTTCTCAGCCAGAGAAATCCGTGGGGCCTCCAGGACCAAAACACACAAAGTTAGAGCATGGCAAGCATGACAGATGTGATAGATAAGACAACATTGCTCTCAGTATTTTTTGGGTGGGAAGTAAGGAATCTGTATATTTTTAATTACATGGGATCTTGTTCTGCTTTTGAAAGTGTGTATTCTTTGCATATGACAGGCTTTACACAAAGTAATCTGTGTACTTATTCTTGTGCAGCCAAATACGCATATTTAATATATTAGCAGGAACTCATAAAATCCAGTTAAATATGAAATACAGTTGAAAAACATCATAAGCAGCAGTCAGACCTTTGAAGTGGAGTTACAATGGGTTATTGCTGTTAGTGGACCACCTGACTGCGCCTTTTTATTGGAGATTTGGCCTTTCTGTTTGAATATTCTGGCTTTTGTGGGTTTAAGCAATAACTTGATGTGTAAGATGCTCTTACTAGGAGAATTCCTTTCCACTCTTCTAATAGTACATGGCTTCAGCTGATTTTGAATATTTTAAGAGTTTCTGGTTCTGTAAAAACTGATTAATTGCTTTTGAAAGCAGGCCATGTTACCAGCTCTTGATAGGTCTGCTTACATCTCTTTTCAGTGTTTTCGTGAACAACTGATCAGATTATATTCGTCACTCTTGGCTTGTGGTGATTTTAAATTGAAATGGAATGTATTAAAGCAGCCAACCACGCTGATTATATTGCAAGCCTCATTTAATTTTGTACATTCACCCATTATCATGAAAAGCAGGATTTTTTTAAAATGCATGATTGTGACTGTACCTTTAGCATCTCCAGAGGTCGTCTGTAATCGATGCATAATTTATTAGTGTTAGATACCTGATTTCTGAAAGCAAGTTCCACAATGTTACATATACATTAAAGGTGGAGAGCAAAAAAATCAAATTGTTACCATTTCACTGATATGCTCTTCTTGATACTGTCCAAGTCCTTACTGGTCAGTTTAGGCTCCTGCATGGAAACATTTGTATGCAATTGGTCAGTTGTTTTCTGTAGATCACAGAACTGTCCGCTCTGAGGCACTGGAGCATACATGAGACAGTATCATAGAATCACAGAATGGCTTGGGTTGGAAAGGACCCTAAAGACCACCTCATTCCAGCCCCCCTGCCATGGGCAGGGATGCCACCCACTCAATCAGATTGCTCAGAGCCCCATCTGGCCTGAGCACTGCCAGGGCTGGGGTGTGTAGCTATGGCAGTGTGTTGTTATGAAGGTGTTCTGCCAGGTTATCAGATGACAGTATTTTCCCGCAGTGTTCACAGTAATAAAATATGTTTCTTAAAGCTGTTCCTTCTGTTTTATTAACTGGCACTTTCTTACAATCTATGAGAAGCTGGGCAGAATCTTCTAGTTGAAAGTCAATTGAAATGCAGACAGAATAAATTTTTACACAAACTCTCTGTATCCCTCTCCTTACCATTATCTTTGAAAATAAATCTGTGATTTCCCCATACTTGCTCAGATGTAAATGTCCTGGAAGTTAACATTCCGAATATTTGGTGTTTGCAAAGTGGTTAAATTCACATTTCATAATAATTTTTTTAGGTTTGTGCATAGCTTAATGCAAAAGAATAGTATTTACACAGTAGCTTTCAACATGGATTCTTGTATCATTTTTGAAAAATGTTGCATAGGCTTTTAATGTAATTTATGCACAGAAAAAATTATTACTTATTCCAGCATTTTGAAAATATTTTACAGTGCTGTGTCATTCTGTGTATGACTATTTCCCTTTCTAGAAACCCTTTGGGAAAGCAGTAGATACACCTTAGTGCCCAAATAGCAGCTACTAATCTGGGGAAAAGTGAAGGCATCAGTCCGTGGGTCTGGGTGTGGATGGCACCAGCACTGGGTGAGGCTGGAATTCCACCCCATTAGCTTGGCCCTTTGATTTACCAGCACCCAGCTGGATCTGAAGCAAATGTTTCCTGCGGTAACCTGGTCTGAATCGGTTTCATGCCAACTCTCAACAGTTTAAAATTAACATTAGTTAGCATTTTCCTTTTGATTTGAGTAAGTAAACATTTTTATACCTTTTGAAGAAAAGACACTGCAGTGGCTTCTGTGGCTAAAAGATAACAGTTAAACTCTCAAAAGTGTTTAGTTTTGTTCCTCCAGGAGACCTGTGACCAACAAATAAAAGCAAAGAGAGATTATTATAGAATGCTGGTTTGCAAAGACAAACCTTATACGTGTTTTTACGTACATAAACAAAGCAGCTGTAGCCTTTGTATGGTCCCTACAGCGGCAGTTGCAAGATGTTCCAGTTCTCCTGAATAACTTCAGTGTCTGCAGTGGGTTTTTGTGGTTATCTGTCAGTTGTCTCCATAGATGTTATGGCTTAGATTTTGTCATTAGACTTCAAGTCTAGTTGCACTCAAAATCTTTACTTAGCTATTTAATATAAATTTGTTCTCAGAATAAATTGTATCAGTGACATATATGACATATCTGGATGTTGTTTACTGGCTTCTTTGTAATCTTGCTTTGTATTTTTCTTATTTTAAAGTCTGATTTGTTAAGAAATGGTCAAGAAGATGAGCTGGACGAACTTACAATCATTTGCAGAAACAGAGTTAATAATGCAAAGGGCACTAGCCAGTACAGTAGTGTAAGCTATTTCTTAACATAAGAAAGAACTTCCTCATCCAGCTCTGTGTCAGAAAGGTGCTCCCAGGACAAAGGAATTATGTCCATTTTAAATGTGCATATTAAATGCCTTGAGCAAAACTTTCATCAAAGTGTCCCTCACACTGCCAAGTGTCTTTATGGAATGCACCTCTCTGTCTGTGTGGATTTTGGGAAGCTGTTGCCAATATCAAACTAATGCTACAATATTTACTAAAATCTAAATAAATTTATTTACCAATTCTCAGCACTGATTCTGAGGCTTTTCCATTGGCCCAAAGTGTTTGTGTTTGTTTCTAAATACGATGATTCTATATATTTGTATATTTTTAAATAATTTCAATGTTTCTTTTGTTTAGATGAGTTTCAGCAATAGTAGTTTTCTGTGAGGATGAAGTTCTAATTGTTATTGTCACAGAAACTTTGCAATTAAACAGAAATATTATTTTTTTCAGTGTCACAAATCCAGAGCATTACTAAGAGGACGCTGGGGTCTGTAATCTGCAGAGCGATAGATTTGTCTGACGGAGTGGGCTCCAAAGTTCCTTTTCCTGCTCATCTCCTACCATCTAAATTGTGGAGTGCTTAGTCACCTGAACCTGTGATTGTGTAGTGGATTATGTGTTCTAAAAGCCATTATAGCTGTGAATAGTACCTGGTATTGTCAAAAGACCTTCACAGTTTAAGTCTCATGAAAAAAAGCTGTGTTTGTATTACTGGAGACAATTTCACTAGGCACAACATGTTTACATCTTCCCCTCGGAGCAAAACTGAGTTAAAAAGGTGATCTCTAACAGGTTATATCTTCACTGAACTTTGACATCCATCTTAACCCTTAGGTTTTTCCTTCCCATGATGTAAGAGATGACATTCATTTTGTGTGCCCTACTGCAGCTTGTCCATTTCATTGTCTATAAAGTAGTGTCTTACTGAAGATGTAATTGCAGTAAAAGGTGGGTATTGGAAACTTCCAGCATTAACATCTCAATTTTCCTCAGACTGAGTTTTCCTGACACGCTTTTTGAGTGTGCAAGTTAGGCCTTATCCAATGTGGCTCTGTCCTCTCAGTGGTTGGTTTTACTGCCTGTGGTGAAGAAGGCTGTACCGTAAAGAGTGGTAGACAGATTGTCTTTTTCTAGAGTGAGTGCCCTGTTGGTGTGTGGCTGATGGTGTTCAGCCTCCTCTGTTCAGGTGGGGAGCACTGAGACTGGTAGGAAGAGACCCATGAGTAACTCACTAAATGAGATAGTGCTAAATGCTTAGAGTTCTTTTCAGATTTTTGCAGTAAATCTTCATTGTTCTCATTTTTGTCTTTTTAATGACAGCCACAGCAACACCTAGTCATTCAGTACATTGTTGGTGTAAATTCTGTGTCAAGTGAAAGCAAGGTAGAGCAGCAGATTCTTCATTAAATTTAATTGTAAGCTTTTTGATTCAACTTTCAAGAAATTTAGCAGTTTTTTAATCTTGGTTTTGGTTTTATCTTGGTTTTGCACATCTCATTTGAAATGTCCAGGTGACTTCTATCATGTGCTAGATACTTGGTTGCACTATTGCTATCAAAATTGAATTTACCAGTTTCAGCAAAACTAAGATGAACACCTGCTTTAACTACAGATATAAGTTCTTAGTTTCAAGATCCAGGTCTTCCACTGTATTCTTTCCTCCCTCTCTGAAAGACAGGAGTGGAGCCTTCACCCTCAAAGACTTGTGAGCTTTTGATGAGAATGAACATTGCCCAAATTTAAATAGTATTCAAAATGTTGAAGTGCCTCATATGACTTACAGCAACTCTGACTTGAGCATCTTCAGCAGTTGAAGAGGAATATTTTATGCCATCAAAAATACAGATGCCAGCAGAGGCATCTCTGAAACAAAAATTGGAAATGTGGTATATTGTTTACCTCTTCTGTCAGAACATCACTAGTTATTTGTATTCTGCTGCTGTCTAGAGGTCGGATGCACCACAAATAGACAATCTTTAAGACCATTCCTGCCTATAGAATTTGTAGTGCAAGAGAAACAGTAGGTCAGAGGAGGAGGTGCTGTCCAACATGTTCTACAGACAAAAAATGAAGCCTCAATAAAGCTGCTGGTCTGGTATGATGCTGGAACGTGGTGGCAAAGCCGAGTGTAGCACCTTGATCTTCTGAATGAAGATTCAGTGCTCAGCAGCTGTAAAAGCAGCATGAGTAGTCTGTCCTTTTTATGTTTCCCTGATGATGCAGATAAAGCAGGAAACTGATAGTGTCTTCCAGATAAGGATATATATAATCAGTTTCATGAGCATTTGCAGAAGAGAGGTTTATATTAAGCTTTAATAAGTGCAAAGAACTGTGAATGCTTTTAGTCAAGCATTGCTAGCAGGTATCTTAATTAAATTTTTTCTAATTTATTCTCTGTGTTTTGTACATTCCTTGGCTTGTCTTGATTGTCTTGACTTTGCTCAGTTCTGTTTTCTGATGTTGCAGGGGCTTTCTGTTTATTTGCTTCTCTGTTTTTAGACTTCTTCCCACTTGATCTTGATTTTGAACCAATGCATCTCTAAACTGGCTTTTTCAAGCAAATGCTTTCCAGTATTTTCATCTTTGTGGGCTCATAGAATCATTAAGGTTGGAAAAGACCTCCAAGATGATCAAGTCCAACCTTTAACCAAACACCACCATGCCAACTAAACCATAGCACTAAGTGCCATGTCCAGTTGTTTCTTAAACATGGTGACTCCACCAGCTCCCTGGGCAGCCTGTTCCAATGTCTAATCACCTTTTCTGTGAAGAAATTCCTCCTAATGTCCAACCTAAACCTCTCCTGGTGCAGCTTAAGACTCTTCTCTTGTCATGTCGCTGATTGCTTGCTTGCAGAGTCAAAAGCTCTGCAAAGCTGAGTCTCATTTTGAACAGGCTTGCATAACCCAGTGCATTTTAGTTCTGTTACTCTACAAAGGACTGTTTAATCTGGGTTTGCAACTGCTTAACCTAAGGAAAATCAGTTTTGGGCTTACTGGATTGTTCATCTTTTATTGCCATCTCATTTTTGCAAGATGATGAGCTATTTTCCAAAAGGAAAAATAGACTGATGATTGTAAAACAGAACTGAGAAATTCAGTAAGTATTTTTTTCTGTTATAAAATAGTTCACTGATAAACAGGAGAAAGAGGATGCAAGGCCAGTTACACATCTTGGGGAAATGAATGTCTTCTGACTCTGCTGTAATAATATTTCCTCCTTCCTCATTTCTTCTAAACAAATATACTCGGGGTACTCTTCAGTGATAGTATATATAAAGGATATCCTCCAAAAAGAGATTGGCAGGTTTAATTTGTTTGATGTGTGCAATCACAGTCCATGTTAAATTTGAAATGCTTGTCCAATCAAGGGTTCAATATAGAAAAGAGGCAGTAACAAGCATGCTGTACGCTGTAATAAAGAAATCTGTTGATTGAAAACAGTTTGTATATTTTGGAAATGATAGGGAATGTAATTGGTAAGAAAGAAAAGAACAGGGCTTCATAAATAATAGGAAATAGAGCATATTTTTTCCACTGATAATGCTAACTCAATTTAACAATATTCTGGTACTGAATTTTCCTGTTCAGTAAAATAGGTCTGGTAGACCTTCCAGTACTCTAAATTTCATGATTAATGGAAGGAGCTCTTTTATTTTGATGGTGCCAACTTCAATATGTTAAATTTTAGCTATAATGACCCTCTCTTTTTCTCTCATCCCTTTTTTCCCCTCTGTCTCCTAACCCTTAGACGTGTATATGAAGAAGAAGAGGATTTGGCAGATGAGCTTTTCAGTCAGACTTGACTTTTTTAAAATACAGCTCTCAGAGCTTTCATAAACTTTCAAAGGATATTTGGTAGACTAGATAAGATGAAAAGACCTTGATGAGCCAGGCTAACTTCATTATGTCTTACAAACTTCAATAATTCTAAATCTAATCATAGTTAAAGCCCAGGACCAGTTCAGCAATTCACCCTTGCTCTGCACCAAACCTTTTATATAGTCTTTCTTTTTTCACTGCAGTTCACTGACAAGAACTGTTTCTATTTATGGAGCAATAAGTACTTGAAGAGACTTTTAGCATATGGATTGTATCTATGCAGTGTTACAACTCTACCAGTGTTGAAAATAGCTTTATTTCGTGTCATTACATTTCTGAGGATCAGACCGCTGTTCTGTTTCTTATGTTTTGTGTGAGCATGTGTGTAAGCTTATATTAGGGTATTAATATATATTTCTCAAAAGGCTGTGTTAAATGGACATATAGCTGCAGCTGTTTATGCAGTAATTGTTATGGTACTTTAGAACTCTTATAAGCCAGGAGGAGGAAGTACTTGAGAGTCAAAGCTAGGAAATAATGCAGCTAACTGCAGTTTTATGTGGGAAAGATTCATTATTGTTAAGTTTCTCAATCATTTTACTTTATGTTTTGCATTGAGATAATATGTTAGTCATTGTGTTATATGAGGATAACCGATATTAGGAGATAAAATTATACCTAAGTGGTCATGGTAGTTGTGGGGAATATAATGTGTCAGGCTGAATTTTTGTTCAAGTATTCTCATCTAATGATCATAAATATTATGACATTTTGAAGAAGTGCTCTTAAGACTAAAAAAAAAAAAAAAAAAAAAAAAACCAAACCAAAAAAAACCAACCAAAAGTGTGAAGGTGTCCCTATTAGTTTGAGCAGTTGAGCTATATCAGACTCTGTGCTCAGGGAGGAGGGACAGATTCCCAGGAGGTGTTTGGTGTCTGCAGAGTGGTAGCCACTGTGGGTGACTCCAACAGGAGCTGGTGCTTGGTCCTAGAAAGTCAGCTCACATAAAGATCTACAGAGATGATGTGATAATCCCTACCAAAATTCAGAATGAAATAACATCAGTTTTGAGGCATTTAAAATTACTGCACTCTCTGTGGGCTCATTGACTTTACAGGCTCATTTGCTCTTGTGCTCAAATAATATTTGAGTCTTCTTTTATTGAGGTTTTGGGTTCAACACTTCCCTCCCCAGAACCGATGCAGTAAAAATTCCATAAAAGCATGCACATTCAAGGCTTCATTGTTTCTCAAGAACTTCAGGCTAAATCTTGGGGCCTCATCAGATGTTTGTTCTGTAAAACCCGTGATTCAGAATAAAGATGATTTTTACATAAACCTGAAGTGTAGAAATGATAATAAATGTGATTTTACAGTGAGTAATGAGCAAAAAGCAATCTGTTTTTTAGTCACAAGTTTTTAACCAGGTATCAGCAGGGTTGGAATGTTGCTACTGGTTGAGAAATTATCATAGAAGGCTGTCACTCAAAACAGTACTTTGAAGGCTCTATTGAAACCCTGTAGATACTGGGGATTTCTCTCTGAGGGGTAGTTGTTTTCTTATAATCAGAAAGTGCAATTTAAAATCTGCATTAATACATTCAGACTAAACCTTTGAATATTGTAGCCTGCTGGTAGTTAACTGACTCATTTCTAGTCACTGTGTTAAAATACATGAAAAGGAATTGTTAGTATGTCTAGTAAAATAGCTGTTTCCATTATCTTTGCTCTTTCTATGTATGTGTTTTAAGAGAGACATTCTTACTCTGTGTATTTTGATGTCAACAGTTCTACTCTTAAATGATGGACAACAAGTTAACAACATAAAATGGGTGTTGACAGTTCTTGAAAATGAAATAATGTTTGATGTAACCTCAAGTTTCTCTCTGAACTTTGACCAAACAATAAAAAACCTGAAAAAGGAGGGGCCCTGTGCTATCAAGCACAGAATTGCACAGGAAAAAAAAATTAAATAGTGAGGAAGAAGTCTAGGTTCTCTTGATATTTAGCAGCAATGGTAAGAAGAGGGATGTTTCTTTCTTTGTGTAATGTGCAGTAGTTACAATAAACACAAGATTTCCAAATCTCAGAGGACTCTCTTGACAGTTGCTTGATAACAGCTTTTTTCACTCCATAGTTTTGACAGTTTGTATGTGTTGCCATATCTAGTGTAAACTAAAACATCACTGTCATTCTGTTTTTCTTTCTTATGTGGCTTCCTTTTCTTTATTTTTTTTTCTGTCTTCAGCATAATGAAAAACATGGGCTTTTAATTTGTCGACTTCAGTGAGACAAGTTGTGTGTGGAGAGTGGCATGTGTTTGAGTTTTGAAATCTTCAGACTGAAAAGCTTTTTTTTTTTTTGCCTTTTTTTTTACCTTTTTCTTTAAAAGTGTATGTGTTTGTGTCCTAATTCTGGCCTGGCCTGTCAGCATGCACCAGTCAGTACATGTGAGTGTATGTGTGTGGGAGATACAAAAACACAGGACACAGGATACATCCATGTTCACCTTGGCATTGCACATTTTTGTTGTGGGCTTCCTTTTTTATTCCCACTGAGGTCCACGGAACTGCAGCCTATGTATTAGCATGTCTTCCCAACCTGGTGTCCTTTGCTTCCTTTCTGTCCTGTGCTTCTGAATTGCATCGATGATGATATTGGAGTAATGCACCGTTTTAGAAGAGCTGCTGGGAGGTGAATGTTGCAGGGAGGGACTTGAGGGATGCCTGTTCAGGAGAGGCCAGCCAGCTCCCGGGGGACCCTGGGTTCTGCAGC
>NW_008236965.1:2109833-2114267 GCF_000691975.1 Corvus brachyrhynchos | reverse complement strand
GATCTTTCTAAGGTTATTTTGTCATCAAACCAAATTTGCTTTAGCACAGCAAAGTGCCCAGTGTCGTCATCTGGCATGTTACAGACAAATTCCAATTACTTTTCTGCTTCGAGCTATTGTTAAACACTACGAGCTAGCTGACAGTAAAATTATAAATACAGGTGTTGTCACACTACACTATAATCAGAATTTTAATTTGAATTTTCATTTGTAAAGCCTTTTTTTAACATGAAAATAGGAATAGAATTAGTTTTATTGACAGTAAAAAGACATTTTGAAAGCTTCCTAAATCATTACCTGTATTTAGTTGTGGGAAAAAATTGTATATGTCCGTATAAAAAGAAGAGTTTTATTATCACATATTTACTCATTATATTTAGTGGTAAATAAAACTAGGAAGATGTGTTTGACAAATGATTGGCGTAACTCAGTACATTTTCACTTCATCAGAACAATAGACAGACATAAATATATATTTGCTTTTGTTTTGCTCTGATATTACTAATGCAAGCCTGCGATAAAATCTCCAAGCAAATTAAGTAGTGCCTGTTGAGTCTGCCTGCAGTGCTAAACTTTTTATTTTTGCAATTTTCTCTTCTTACACAGATTCATCATTCTTTGCTTTCTTTCTTCCCTTTTTTTTTTTAGTCTCCTTCTTTTTCTTTGCTTGGTGGTTGGAGTGGTTCCCCCTTCTCAAGACCCTTTTTTTTTTCCTCAAGGCATTTAGTGTCGTGTCTGCCAGATTTCAGTGATGAGCAGCGAATTGCTTTTAAAGTGGGCATTATGCCAGTTCAGCAGCACAATGGAAAACCAATCTTCCACCATTCTACTTTTGATGCTGTTATTGTAGCATTTTAGATAACTGCTGCCACAAAAAAAGATGTGCTCAATTGCTACCAGTTAGTCAAGTTAAATCCAGAGTAGCATTAAAATTACTCTGAAAACTGTTTGTCAGAGGTCATGTGTTGTCTGTGGCTACAGCGCATAGGATAGATGTTCTGTGCTGTGTGGGGTTTTTTCTTTTTGCGTTGTTATTATTACTGTGACTGACCAGCTCTCTAAATAGCCCTTCACTACCTGTTTACTTATTGTCTTCACCTCACTGCTGAAAATACGTGTCGAACAGAAATGTTGAAAAGTTTCTCTAAAGTGCTGGAAATAGCAGGGGAGTGAGTTGTTCAGGGTGCTACAGTTTGTACGGTGTGAAACAAAAAAAAAAGAAAAAAGAGGGGCAGAGCAAGAGCATAATTCTCTGGTTTCTGTAGCAAGATTACTGTTTTCATCTTTTTATCTTCACTTTTCAACCACTGAGTTCACTTTTCTATTTTTTTTAATAGCACAAATGGAATTTATCCGCTTTCTCGCTCTCTTCCCCTTCAACTCCTCCTCTTCCTCTTTATTCCACTGGCTTTGCTTGTGAATGAAAGGGTCCGTTACTCCGCTGCAGGACAGATGGCAGTTGTGAAGCAGGGATTATAGCACTAGGTGACTTCTAAATCAGTTGTTTTCTACTAAAACACAAACAGGAAGATTATTTATGGGTGGTGGGAATTAAAAGAGCAAGGATATTTTACTCGCCTCTGGCTGAGTCTTTTTTTTATGAATAATACAATACCCCCACAGCCTGAACACTTGTTTCACTTGCTTGCATCCCTGAAAAATGTATGTTATGCTGTATTATGTTCTGGTCATTTTTAGCAGGGAAGCAGCCTTCTGCATCTGTCAGTAGGTAGCACCATTGTGGAGTGTAGGACTGCAGATTGCAGCCCCCAGCAACTCTTGTGGGACAGTGAAAGAGCTGATTTAGCTGTGAATTTCAGCCTTGCACTTAGGCATCTAAATAACACACAGCTTTCAAAGGACTTAATATTTGTAGCCTGGTGAGTGTGGTAGCCCTACAGTGGTCCATGGTGAAGGTGAGGAAATATATTTAGGCATTAGGTAGGCAGCACTGGTGGTACACCTTTGAAATTCTTCCCCTTGATCCACAGGTTGTTCTTTTTCTGTGCAACAGGAGTGGTGTCTGTCTCATGGTAACACCTTCCTCTAGAATTTGCTAATATTTATGAAGTTCTTTAAAATCTCCCAATAGGTGGCAGTGTGGAAGTGCACACTTGTCACAATTAGGCGTTTTTAGCATCCCTCCTTCAAGATAGGCATTTCCCTATTGGTTTGGTGGCACTTTAGCCATTGAGGGTTTGCTGCTTTAAAAGTAGAAATGTTGTGGACTCTTAGATTTTTCCGTCGAGGTAGCCTCTTGGTGGTGCAAATGGGTCACTTATAGTCGTTGCTGCTAAGACCTGTGAGTCAGGGGAACTGTTCTCTCCAGTGTTTTTTATCAGAGCTGTGTCCATGCTGGGTAAATACCTCGTGAAAGAGAATACCTTTGAATGATTGTTATGGAAACTGAATGACTGGGAAAGTGAAGAAGTGTGCTTGTCCCTGGAGTTCAGGGGGAAAAAAAGCAGGACCATCTCCCTCAGGGAAGAAAAACTATGTCCACCAGGCAACATGATTGAAAAGTTAAAGTGCAAAGCACCTAAGTGATACTGACACACACACCACTTATTATGTAGGTAACCTTAATAATAGTGATTTAAAAAGCCAGGTGAGCACTAGATGAATTCTCAAGATAAAAATGGAGTGTAACTCCATGAGAAACACTTAAGGTAATTATAATTATATCTAAATTTTAAAGATGCCCTTTTTTTCTTTTGGTTTTGTTTTTCCTTTTTAAAGTAGAACTTCAGTTTTGCGGGTTTTTTTTTTTTTTGCACAAGCTTCCTTGTTTTTTGATTACACATCAACAGAACTGTCTACCAGGAAACTTGCAGGATTCAACTACATGAATTTGCATAGTCTCTGTATGTAAATGTTTTCTCAGAAAGACCTGTGGAAATTGTGTCCACTAAAGTCAAGTCTTACATGTAGCTAGTGCAGAAGACCAGTTAAATGAATTAAGAACAGAAGGAAACAGAAACCTCTGGAATGTATTTCTGCATTTAATATTTTTGCAGATGGGAGAGAAACTTGAATCCTTTGGGGTGTTGTTTTGCAGTTACTTATACACATGGCACAAAGTTTTTCTCTCTTCTTGGCCTATATATTTTGGAGATACGACATGGAAAACTGTCACATGCACTTGGTTAAATGCAGAGGAATTCCTCACTGAAGAGCCACCTACAGGAAACAATACAGGAAGCATACTCAGTGCAGCAATTTCAGGGCTAGTATCTTTTTCACCCAAGGAAGAGGGAGGGAACTGACTCTTGAATGGGACAAAAAAAGCCCCTTATTTTTGCAGATCTCACTCTTATTATTCAGTTTCCCACAAAATATTTAACGCAAGGCAAGCTTTCTAGGAAGAAAATGTAAAAGTAAGGATTGAGGTGCCTACAAAATGCTTAAAAAGTATTAGAACAACATGGCATTTTAGGCTGTGGAATCATCTATTTGTTTTTTTAAGAAGGAAAATTAATTGGGGTGACTATTAGGGCTCCTTGAGGAGAAAACATTAAGTTGAACTGAATGCAGTTTAAATAAGGACTAGTTAAGCTGGAGCTTGACCCTCATCCACTTCTTTTCTTTTCAGTTTGAGTGGAACACCAGAGAATAGCTTATAACAAGATACTGGCTCTATATTGAAGACAACCATTTATAAGTATATACTGATGTTGTCACCTTTGAATTTTCAGCCTTAAGTATATGTACTCTTAGTAACATTAATGGAGTAATTTGAAATTTTGAAAGCATGTGCTTTTCAGTATAAGTGATCCATATGGACTGGTCTGCAAGAAGTTCCAGATTACAGTTCTCTGGCAAATTGCTTCTCTGCTCAGTCATTTTTGTCTTAGTGCCCAAGATCGAACCCTTCAGAGCAGGCAACAAAATGTACAGAATGGTTTTTAGAGCCTCTCTAAAAGCTCCTTTTCTATGAAGAAGCCTACGTATTATTCGGAAAGTATTGCAAGCGTTTCACCTTTTGCCCATTTCACTTTCTTTATCTCTGTTTTTTTCATTTAAGTTCTTCAATTTCAAAGTTGAAAAACCCTATTAAATCCAAGTTAAACTGTAAATCTGAGAGTCAGGCAACTTAAAAATGAGGAAAGCTAAGGCTGAAGTTACATTTATATTCCATGCTATAACTGCTTCATGTTCATACATGGCAGTTGTTCGAGTGTAAGTTGTTTCTTAGCTCCTGGTGGTAATCCAGTTGCTTCTGGTATTTTGTTGAGGATTATCTGGTCTGAAGGGCTGTGGCTTCATTCTTTACTTACCACTTCTAACTGCCAGGTCAAACTGGAGAAAGATAGAGTGTAGTTTAAAAAATATATATTATAAAAAGACCAAAACCTGTACATTCTGTTGGAGAGTTACTTCAAAAAAAAAAAAAAAAAAAAGGCATGGGAGCAGAATCTGCTGCTTTTGTAAGGA
>NW_008236965.1:2097363-2104863 GCF_000691975.1 Corvus brachyrhynchos | reverse complement strand
AGAAAATACAGTACCTGAATTTTAATTGCATACAGTCAGAAGCACATATTCTTTATTTCTATTAAAATAACTGTATTTTTAATTTTTATATTTGTACTGATAGTGTCTTTTGTATGTTCTGCATGTGTATAAATATATCTCATTATGTATAGCCATGTATACCTTCTGCAGCAGTGGTCATCTTAAAAGATTACTGATTGCCGCTGAACTTGGATGTTACTAAAACAATGATGGGGTGATAATGGATATAGAACTACTTCAGAACATGACTGAGTACTGAAAGGCAATTTCAGTCAGTTTGTATAACTTAGTTTTCAGAAGGCCTTAGGTGTGTTATTGATTAAATTCTCATTTAGGAAGAAAGTAGGAGCTCTTATATGCATCTCTAAGTTGGATGGTGTGGTAACTCAAAGGTATCGACTGGCTGTGTGATACACGACGGTCACAGTTGTCTTTTACTCAGAGGAGCACAGAGTGATGCTGGTTGTCATTCTTACTCTGCTGTGTGGCAGCGTAAATAGTCCCCTTTCTAACCAACCTGGTGGGAAAAGTCAATATCCCATCAGCAAAGGAGGTAAACACATCAGGAGCTGTGTCCTCTCTCATCTTCCCCTGCTCTGTATTACTACAGTTCTTTAAATCTCTTCTCCCCAGTCATCAGATGCACTTGTGTCATTCAAATGCATGGTGCTGCAGACACAGCCCTGCCTGCCTCTCCTCCCGGAGCTCCCGGCTCCCATTCTCTTATAATTGAAACTTAAAATTGGCCTCATTACTTCAACGAGGCCCCTCATATTACTCCTTTTTTTTCAGTGCACCCTTTCCTGCCTGCCTCTACGAGGGTAATTGCATCTAAGAAATGTTTGAAGCATACTGTCAGAAAGGTTATTGCGTATAATTTGAGTTTAGATTTAATGTTGGGGGGAGCTGGGAGCTTTGTTAGTGGGATGGCTGAAGCCCTGAAGCCTGAATTGGAGCTGTACATGGGCCTGTATGTATGTTCTCTACTTTCAGCCCTGGTTTGCTGTTTGCCTTGATGTTCTAATGATTAATGTGCCTTCCTGCGCTGTTCACATGTTCCAGCTGTTTGCATTGATGTATTTTACCTTGGTCCCTCCTGAGCTCCAGGAAGCTTTAAACTATTTTGGCCTAGTTTGGAGGTACAAGGATGGTATTTTCCACAGTTCCTTGGTGTAAAGAGCATGGTTTGGTTAACATGAGCAGTTGCATGTGAACCCACTTACTGTATCATTAATCTTACAAATACATAAACAAGTTAGAGTTCAATTTGTGGCAAAATGGGATTGGTGTTTTTATGGATGTGGTTAAGACAATTTTCAAGTTTTGTTTAATTTAACCCTATAGTTAAATATTTTCAGGATCGTTAAATGTGTTTATGCCATAGTGACTTCAGCCTGTTAATGAACAGATGCACATAAGCAACTTTTTTATTGTATTTGAGGTGTAGTTTAAGGAAAATTCAATTCTGCTAATAGACTTTAAGTCATTACTGTCTGAGTAACAGTAAAAATGTGGTACCTTCAACGAGGCATCTTCCTCTGTTTGCTTACTGCCCAGACACAAAACTGAATATGACAGCACAATACATAACTTTTTCACAATGATGCATGAAAGATGCTTATCAAAGTGCTTTTAATCAGTGTATTCAGTTACTCAGTCTGGCATCATTAATTTTAATTTTAGTTTAATTTTTAAAGAGTTGATAGCTACATGCAAAGCAGTTGAGTTCAGTGGAACTTCGTGAATAACATGGAAAACCTAAGCAGGTGGCAATTGCTCAGTAAGACATTGCTGTTTGTAATTGTATCCAGCGACAATCTGCTGAGCTCATACTAAAACATCTGAGGCTCTGCAGAAATATTTGTAAATCCTCAGGGAGGAGAAATTCACGAACCTCAAAATTGTAATAGTTTTTTCTGGCACTGTGCCTCCCATCCCTGCCATCTCCTCATGTAGCAGTCCTTGACTTGGCTGCTGCGATGAAGCTGTGTCTGGTGGGACACCTTCATCTCAGTCACATCACAGAGGTGAGTAGTCACAAAAATGAGTCATTTCATCCCTTACATGGAGAGACTCAAAAAACCCAGTGTGTCCCTCTCCCCCAAAACCTTTTCTTAAATAAACTTGGTTGTTTTTAGAGACAACTGTTTTTTCATCTTAACTTGTGCTGCATAGTAAAAGCTGTTTGAGAGGGGATGGAGGCTTCTCTGTTAAGTGTTTCAAGACAAGGAGGGCCAAGAAGGTGTCAGGGAGAAATGAGGCAACAGCTTTCAGGCAAAGCTATTGAGAATAGAATGATGGTGTTGGTTGCTCACAAGACACAGGCTTTACCCTGCTCCTCAATGGCTTGAGATCTTGACCTGTAAGTACCTGCTCTGGGCTCTCCTAGTTCTACTGGAGTCCCTCCAGTTTAAAAGCAGGGAAGCTGCCTGGGAGGACACCTTGTTTTGCAATGTATGTGCTATCCAGTGTTCCAAGGTGTAACTGCAGGAACAGGCTTCTGGGTAGGAGCTGGTGTTCATAGAATGTGGAGTTGGTTGGAAAGTAGGACCACAACTGTACCAGATCTGCATCCACTTGGCATTGCTGTATAATAGAATAGTGGAATATTTTGCTCTGTTATTCTTTGTCCACAGCTTTTGTAAAGGAAAAGCTGGACAATGACCCAAACAAAATCCCTTGGGATTTTTTTTTTTATAATGGCATAAAACTTGACAAAAAAAAAAAAAAAACACAGCAGAAATAAAACAGTTTGGTCTTTGCTGCTGAAATATGTGCAGACTCATGCACATGCACATGACCTTGCAGACACATAAAGGTACAGGTGAGTAAATGTCTTGTCCTCCAGACATCTCTTGATCAAGCATTTGGGAGCCTGTTCATTCATGTGTCCGGTGAACCTGCCATCTCCTGGTTGAGAGACCAGGCATCTTCTCTCCATTTTAGGGTAAAGTAGCAGGGAATTCCCCTTGTTTGTGCTACTTCCCTTTTCCTTCTAATGCTGAGAATCGCGATTCCCATCCTGCAGATAAGGTGCACGTGAGAGCACACAAGGCTGGTGATAAGTCTGTCCCAGATTGTACCAGTGTCAGTATTAACAGCAGGGACAAGGGACATGTAGTGAATGTGAATTGTGGTCTCCTTCACTGCTGAAGCCACTGTGGGGCAGAATCTCTCCCTGCTTCCAACCCCTGGGGACTCTGGATAGTTCTCACTCTAAGTTAAGGCACCTGCCCATTTTAAATGAGATCCTTTCAGAGCCAGCCCAGCTATTGCTTACTTTCTCTGCTGTGACTCAGTGAACCCCCATTTCACCCAGTTAGATGACAAAATAGCACCAGGGGTGGTTCTTGCCAGTTTTGCCCCTGCACCCACACTGGTGGGGCTGAGGGAGCTTCAGCCTTGGCTCCATGGCCAAGGCTCACCATGGCCCCTCACCAGCTCATGCAGGAAAAGCAGGGAATGCAGCAGAACTTGGGAGAGCTTGCCACAAATTTGTTTTTTGCTAACTATGACATTCACCTCATTTTGAAATATCATGATTCACAGCCTAATGAATGCAAAAATCCTGTCTTTTTGTGGTCATTTAATCCCTCTCTGTTTTTTGGTTTTTCCCCTTTGTTCTTCTAGAGTATTTGAAGAAGAAGCCACTCAGGCCAGAAGTCTCTGAGGCCTACAAAAGACTGAAGAGCACCGTAGACAAATGCCTGTCCATGAGTAGCTACTCAGAAGTGAACCTTGGCAAACTCTTCACCATCAGTATAGGAAGATCTGTGGGAGAGTCCAATAATGAAAGACAGTGATTGATTAAAAATGGAGGGAGCCTAGTCCCTTGTTTATCAGTAATGATCTCTTCAGCAATACTCTATTTCAGTATGTACAATGATGTTTTAATAATCTTGTCTCTTTGGAGGAGGAAAAATGGGAGATAAAACAGGATGTATGATTCTCGTGGACATGAAGTATTCAAGGTGTTTTTATCCTCCTTTCTTTTCTTCATTGAGAAACCAGGGTTATTAAAATACGGAGTAGTTGATTTTTGCAATATATTTTGTTGTGTATTTAGACCTATGAGGGAAAAAGGGGTGGGGGAATTGCTGCTTTAATTGGATAATTCCCAGTGAGAGTTGCTGGAATGTAAGTGATCCTAGACTTTGCTCCAGGGTATTTACTAGAGGTGCTCTCAGGAAGCGAGGTTAGTAGAGGTCTCAGTAGGAGCACTAATGTTTTGCCTTTTCACAGTTTATCTTCTTCCTGATCATAAACATACCAATTAAAAACAATACTAAACCTAAATGCATTTAAATGTCCTATTACCTTCTGAACAGAGGTAGGGATGCTTTACTTTGAAATTCATTAGAGACTGAAACCTGGAGGTGCTAAAAATAGGGACTATCTTTTTATTAGGAGTCTTTCCAAGCATCTTTAAGCATAGTATTTTGCCACGTTGAAAATTTCTGTGTGGATGTAAAGACAATGCACATGAACAAAACCCTTTTCACACAGAGGATACAAATCTGTTTCATTTCTTTCCATGAAAATTATTTGAAAGTAAGCAATCGATAGGGAGAAATATTTTTGGGATGACATTGTAACCAATAACGGGAATGGAAAGCAGCAAATCATAGTTACTGTTCTGTAATAATTACTGTGTTGGAGGTTTTAGTTTTTACAAACAAATTGTATTTTTCATTTACTTCTGATAAAACGACAAGCAGATATGACAAGAGAAGAAATTTGGGTACATGCTTTTGTACACAAAATATTGTTTTACTCATGTTCACCGTTAAGTTTGCAATGTGATATATTAATGTATGGTTATAAAAATTTGCTTTTAAACAGTATAAAATGTAAAGTTTTTTTCACACTTGAAGGAAAAAAATAAAGTTTTCTAGTAAAAGAGAATTTGATTCTATGATCTGATGGTTGAAAATAGTCCATGCTAGGTCATATTACTGTGGACTTTTCCTGGTCTTACAGAATTGCTTGTGTGTCTGTTTTTAAGATGAGCAACCATTAACAAAGGGAGCTTGAAGAAAAAGTAAGAGCATCAGCATGAACATGTTGGGCACTGTAAGGAAACGTGGCTGTTTGTGTTAAGAGTATTTTAGGATACTCATTTGTCCCTAAAGTGGCATTTGGAAGAGGCTGTCTGTCAGTATGGGTAGTGTCTCTTTGAATATGCCTGATACACAGTCATCTTCCTAGCAACTTTTGGAGCTAAATCCTTTCATTTCTACTCACATGGAATCACTGCAGTGAGAAATGGAACCTACTCAGTCTCTGGTATCATGCAGGTGTTGTCCCACCCTGGTGAGCTATCAATCCTTCCCAATGTGTTTAGTTGGGTTAATACTGTAAAACAGACTTTATTTGGAGTCTCCTCTTGGAAAGATGTTGCTGCCAAGATGACATACTGAAGTTACAGAACTTCAAGAGATCCTGGTTTCTTGTAAATTCACACAGGGATTTTTAGATTTTTTTGTGTGTGGCCCAATTAGGATTATGAAGATATTACTGATATTAACTGGGTAGAATGCCTTAGGAAAGTGAAAAAGTGTGACCTTCTCCTCCAAACATTAGGTATACAAATAAAATGGATAGATATGGCATAACCTGACCCTGTGGCACTTGTATGTATCTGTATAATTACAGCTGAAGAGCCTGTTAATTTGCAAGTTTAGGGATGTTTAGATTAAATGAGAGTGTTGTGGAATGACTGTGTAGGGTGCAGCAGCACAGAGTGGCCCTGCGAGGGGCTGTTCCCCCACACACCGAGGTGGAGGAGCTGTGAGTGGCAGATCCCCAGAGCCCCCACCACCCCAGCCAGCCACAGTCCAGGGCGGTAGGGGATGGGAAATGAGGGCTTTTACCCCGAATGGAGGCTTTTTTTGATTCCTCTCAGCAAAGCTGGTCAGATCAGAGCTGAAGTCTTGGCAAGGAGTAAACCGGATTTTTTTTTCCCCTCCCCTCTCCCTCTCTAATCAGCTCTGGGCATCGTGCCTCGTCTTGGCCCCGCAGAAAGGCTGGGAAACGCAAAATCATCTTTATAGCATTTAATATTAAATGGAGCTGGTAAATGCTGCGCTGTAAATAATTTGGGAAACACTGAAGTTTGGAGGTTTGCGTTCTGAGGCTGGTCTGGCCTGAATCGCCTTCCCTTCCTTTCCCTCCTCGTATCCCCCTCCCCCACCCCGTGCTGTTAAAATTAAGGTTTGTGTTTATTTGTATTTATTTGCAGTTGGGGAAGAGGAGTGTTGATGTGTGGAACCGGTGGCCAGGTTTCGCTGATGACATATGCGATATGAAAAACAATTCCCATCCACAAACACGGTTACTGCTGTGCCAAAATCCCTCTTTTCGCCGCCAAAGGCAGTTTTCTAAGGCCGAAGCGGAGCACATCTTCCCCTTCGAATCCATCCCCGTCTTCTGCAGAGCACCTTAAATGTGCCTTAATTGAATAGTTCTCCCGCACCCTCCTTATAGCAGTTTAATAGATTAACTCATCTGTGCCAGCTTCAAATTTCAGATTAAAATTCCTTCATCCCGAAGGCAGCATTATCAGGTTGTTGGAGGCTGTTTTCAAACCTTGGTTTTGAATAGCAGCGGCTCTGCATTAATTTAACCACTAAGCTAATAAGTAGGTTTCGTTTTGTTATGCTAAGCTTTATTGCTTTT
Organism: Corvus brachyrhynchos; assembly: GCF_000691975.1. Classification (NCBI taxonomy): domain Eukaryota; kingdom Metazoa; phylum Chordata; class Aves; order Passeriformes; family Corvidae; genus Corvus; species Corvus brachyrhynchos. The sequence goes on along the minus strand of NW_008236965.1, from coordinate 2,098,164 downwards.
CTTTTGATCAGAATGGTGTTGTTGAGCAAAGCAGCAGACAAGGCATTCTTTGATGAGGGAATTAGCGCTCTATTCTTCCTCTATTATTCATAGCACAGTGGAATATGTAAGTACCTGAGGGTGTCAAAGGAGAGCAGGCTCTATTGCAAAGTGTTCGCCTTGTTTCTCTCAATAGCTGACTATGAGATGATAAACCGCTTAATACACTGCACTAATTGGATGAGAGCAAAAAGAGATGGGAATTAAGGCACGGCGAAAGGAGAAAGTGCTACCAGCCTTCATTCACTCTTTCACCAGTTTAACAGCACCAAAGGAGGCACAAGCTTTCTATAAGCAGACTAGGGGTTTTGTGCGGAGATAAAATGAACCTGTTAGTGGATTCAGGTAATACACTAATTATTGCACAGTATAAATACCACTACTGGTTTTATAACACGGAGGTAAACTTCTTTTGAGAAGGTTATAGGATTGCTTGGCAGCAGTATAGATCCTAATAAGGGACCAGAGTAATAACCCCCTGGATTAACAAAATTGCTGCTTGCAGAAGTATGATTCTGGCTTTTACGAAGATTTCAGCAGAATGAATAAAAATGACTGAATGACATTTCTTAATGCCTAATGGCTTGATAATGATTCCCTTTTCTTTAAGGCAAAAATGTATATTTCAGGCTGCACTGTTAATAACGTCCAGGGAACAAGCCTTATTTTTCCGATAAATTTTTTTTCGCGCCTATGGTGGGTTTTTAGAACTCAAAAATACGGCTGGGGGCGGGCGGGGTTGTGGGTGTGGGATGTGAAATG
>NW_008236965.1:2095203-2096359 GCF_000691975.1 Corvus brachyrhynchos | reverse complement strand
AAACATATATTTTTGTTTATTTTCTGAACGTGGCACTTCTCCACCGGATAGCAAGGAAAAGTGTTAACAATAACGACATTACACGAAAAAGTACTGTACCATCGCCTCTTGAGGGTTTCAGAAACCTCTACAGTTAATAAGTTAAATAAAGAGTTTGTACATAAATATTTGTCTAGGAACCCTATTATATCTACAACACAGTAAGAATCTACAGAATGACAAACTTTTACAACACTACACTGAGTGCAATTGTTTTATAACATTTCAAATATACAAAGCTCTGTTCTTTTTTATAACAATGGTATGTACAGAATCAATAATCACAGTTTAGTGACTTAAACAGTCCATATTCTAGCAGTGTATTTCCCTTTGGTTTGATATAAAAACCTTGGTTGGTGTAGTGATAAAGAATATAACAAGAAAAAAGATATACCCTTTCCCCTAAGTGCACTGGTTATCTTACAGCATCAAATTTACTTTCAGTCTGCACTGGCAGCATCCTTGGTTAGCATATGCAGCTCATTGCAACATGTAAAATAGTTCTCCAGCGCTTCTAACAGACCAACTTAACATCCTAGGATGTTATTTTAAGAAGATGTGGGTAGCTTTCCCCCTCTCTTAGCTTCTCTATTGTTTTTTTTTTTTCTCTTTCTTAATTACAATTCTATTTATTTCTTTTTTTTTTTTCTTGCCAGATAAACAGAAGGAAAAATACTTAGTGTACGAAACGCTAATATATAGTAACTTTTATTAGGGCTTTTTTTTTCTTTTCTCTTTTTTTTTTTTTTTTTTTTTTTTTTCCCCCCGCCACTTTTCTTGCCCCCCTCCCCCGTAATGTTCACGGAGGAAATGGACACGTTGTACATCTCAGAAATGTACCAGCCAAGGAGTTACTTATTCAGGAGGTTTTAAGTGTCGTTTCACTCGTGTGAGGGCTGATGCGAGAGGCACTCTCTTTCTCCACGTTCCTAACTTGAGAACCTACTACAGTCTCAGCTGCTGGTCCTCTTTCTTTTTAAAATCATTATTATTTTTCCCCCCGTTTGGTCTTGATTCATGCTGTCTGAGGTGACCTTTATTGATTCGCGTATTTTCTCCCCTCTTTTCTCCCTCTCTCTTTTTTCTCTCCCCCCTAAAAAAACCTAACCCGCACCCC
>NW_008236965.1:2091843-2093846 GCF_000691975.1 Corvus brachyrhynchos | reverse complement strand
TCCAGGCGGAGTCTAGAGCTGGGTGATGAGGAGGGAAAGGACTAGCATCAAGGTATGGACTGAGGGGGTGAGTTGCTGACAGGGGACCAGGGAAAGGCAAACCTGGGGGGTGTGTCTGAGCCCCAGCCTTTTCCCTCTTCCGCCACTTAGCCCTACGGTTCTGGAACCATACCTGAAAGCCAAAAGAAAAACCGGTTTTAATACGCCTGCCCGCGCCCTCGGAGGGGCGAGCCCCGCAGGAGCCCCGCACCGGCCCGACGGCGACCGCTCCTCCGCCGCCCCCGAAGCGGGATCACCCCAAAAGGGTGGCCACGTGTGTCGGGGCCGCGCTGAGCCCGGGTTGTGCCGGCCCACGCCGGGGGCCGACACGCGGCTTTCGGTGACACCCCCGGCCCCGTCGCGGGCCCTGGCTCCCGGAGGGCGCAGCAGTTCAACACCCCCGCACACGTTTGCGGCAGGGCGGCCGTGCGGGCAGCTGTCGGCGCGGGAGGCGGCTCCCGCAGCGCTTTCGCTGCTCCGGAACAGCGGCAATACAATTTCCCAGGGGGACTATGCGTGAATTATTCCGTACTCACACCCACACCGCGACTTTTTTTTTTTTTCGTTAAAGGACATATTTACAAATTATATCGTTTAGGGATCGTCGACTTTTTTTTTCCCTTCAGATTTAAAGAAAGGGGGGAAAAAATCGTAATTTCACTGACGTCTGAAACGAAGAAATAATTTGTGAGGCAACCAAAGCAGCAAATATAGATTTCAAGGCTGCCCTTTTAAGATCTATTTTATAAAAGTTAGTTAGGATGCCATGGCACTGCCATCCTTTCTCTCTTTTACCCCTCCCATTAAGCAAAAATCGTGAGATAAAACGGCTTTAAGCAGGAGAGAGGTAGAGGAAAATAAACCGTATTTCAAAGGAAAAAAAAAATCCCTTAATAACCAAGTGTGGGGCCATCAAACGCACCTAAGGACAGAGACTTTGAGAGAGGCAGACGTTTGTAAATCTTTTGAGGTGGGGGCAGAGTTTTTCCCGTTATGCTCGGCTTTGTGAGCTCAGCATGAGACCCTTCTTTCTGGGAAGGCAGAAAGGCAGCAGCGCTGCGGGTCTCTCTGTACAGTTGTTCAGTGGGAATTGATCTCCACGCACGCCTCTCTGGATACCCACGAGGAAGAGGCATTGTGTTCGTGGGGAAGGCAACAGCCTGGCACGGAGGGAGCGTCTCTCCCCGCTAAAACTCAATTAGCAAGCTGTCCTCGCTACAATTCCCCCTTATTGAATTAATAAGTCTGAGTACACCCAAAGGTAAACGAAGGGACTCTCATAATTCATATTCACTTAATTACATCTTCTGCCATGAATAGAGGAGAGAGAAAGGGGGTGTCTTTCTTTTAAAAAAGTTATTTAACTTTCCCACGACTTGTTCCCCTGAGCTGAAAATACTGATTTGCTGTCACATCTCTGTTTGACAATGGAGAAATGTGTCAACAGAAAGGAGGGGACAAATCTCATCATTAGCCCCTCTAATGCAAGAAGCTGTTGTGTATTAAATGAGCCATATGGAATTTATTATGCTTTATCAGCGCCCGATTTTAACTGTAAAGTGATTTGCTCAGCTTCAAACCCAGAGACATCTGTTTTCTGTTGGCAATCAGGGCATCCCAATGTTTATCGTCTCTTTGGTTATGAGACCCGGGTTGGGAAATGCACTCTGGTATGGGGCGGCAAACACCTTTAATAGCATTGCACTCACTCACTATTAGATCAATGCAGGCTTATTGCTATCAAAAATGGGAAATCAAATAGCATTAGCCAGCTCCTTGTGCAGGCGGAGAGGAAATCAAACAACATTTCGCCTTCAAATGGCCCTGTTTGTTCTAGCACTAAGTGGGCTTTTATGAAGCCCGATTGGAGATTTGATGGCAGCCAAATACCCGACTTGCGGCCGAGCGGGTTTCTAAGAACCGAAGCCCCGTGGGGGCCCTGAGTTTTAATCACACGGGGATTC
>NW_008236965.1:2090891-2091523 GCF_000691975.1 Corvus brachyrhynchos | reverse complement strand
CGGCCCGGTGCCACTGGCTGCTGCCGTGTAGACACGGCAGCCGGGCAGCTCCACACGGAGGTTCACATTGCCACAATTAGGGCAAATCGGAAAACAGTGTGGCACTGGACAATCGCTCATCAGCTCCGTGTCCCAGAGAGGACCATTCCCAGCATAACCGGGCCCCTGCCGCGGCCGGAGCCCCGCGCCCTCCGGGCATGAAAAGCCCTGGAGCAAAACCCAAAGCCGTAAAAAAACACCAACGAAAAAAGCGCGGTATGCTCATACACAGCCCGGGCAGCCGCTCCCGGGGCCGGTGCCAGGCGGCGCCCCGCGGGCGATGCGCGGCTCCGAGGTCCAGGGAAAAAAAAACCCAGTGAACACTCCTGTTCCAACGCCCTCCTCGCCCCCGCACTGCCCGGGCAAAACAAACGAGAAACCGGGAGGGTCTTCGTGATCGAAAAGTGCGACTTTGGGGACTCAACCCCCATCTGGCCTTAAGGCGGGAGGGGGGAGCTGCAATTTTCGGTCAGCGCGGGGAGAGGGCTGGCGGCTTTGCCTCCCTGCCTGCACTTCCCTCAGAGGAGCCGCTGGCCAGACCCACCACCAAGCTCCCATTTTCAACGGGAAATTGCCCCCGAAAGTGCGGACGG
>NW_008236965.1:2086730-2087751 GCF_000691975.1 Corvus brachyrhynchos | reverse complement strand
CGGGAGCACGGAAGAGCTTCCCCCGGGCAGGGCAAGGCGCGCCGCCCGCTGCGGTGCTGTCCGGCAGCCCCCTCCCTGCTCTGACAGCCTCCTTCTTTCTCCCCATACACATCTCCTCTCCGCCGGCGCTTTCCACGCCGCTTCGGGGCCGGAAGACCTCTGACGGTTTTTTAACGCTCTCTCCTTTCCCCTTCCCTGTTGGGCGGTCACAAGTTCAGGCTCCCTATCTGGTCAGTTTGGGCACAATTTTGATGGGCACGGTACAGCTGCCTGTCCCCCGCTCACATGTGCGCGCCTGATCCTGGATTCCCGCAAGCACAAACACGTCGGAGAAACTGCTCCCAGTCACCGCAAATGACCCGTTCGCTTGCTCGGGTGATGCCCAGCCCCGAGCACCGAAGAGGAGACAGCCCCATTTTCCCTGCTCATGCCACAATTCCCGTGCGGAACTGACGTCTCCTAATTAACCAGAGACAATTAAGAGAAAAGATAAGCAAGTGCGTGCGTGTGTCCGTGCTGGCGTGGGCAGAACGCCGCTCTGGCTGTGTCCACGCCCGTGTGCGCACACGCACGCACTTCCAAGCTCTAAAGGTGCGTGTCCGTCCGTGCCGCGCGGGGACAAACGTTATGCCCAGAGCCGTCCCCTCCCTGGGAACGGGGTCCCGTAGGGCTCCTGCCCCTCATTCATCCCTCCTCGTTTCCCCCTGATCCGCAGGCCGGGGCGATGCCAGCGGGAAGCGCCCCCACGCGCCGGCGCTCCGCGCGATCCACAGCGGCGCGCCCCCAGCCGGGCCCGGCTTTGCAGGGTGCCCCTGGCCCGGGTACGCAAAACTGCTGTTTGCCATCTGTGCTCAGCTCTAGGGAGCTTTCGCCATCCCCGGCACGAGTGGCAATTAATTCATTAACCCAGTAACTAAAAAAGATCCACCCCAAATCCCAAACCAACCAAGAAACAACAACAAAAAAAGACAGGAAGACTCAGGGGTGCCCTTGGCGAAGCTCGGCGAGCACACGGGCGGCA
>NW_008236965.1:2085728-2086395 GCF_000691975.1 Corvus brachyrhynchos | reverse complement strand
CACCAGCCCCGAGACCCTGCGGTGGCTGCCGGCGGTGTGAGCCGGGGCTGAGGCGAGCGGGAGCTGGAGGCTGTCGGGGACGGGCGGAGCGCAGGGAGCCTTGCTGCGGCCTTCCAGCCGCCTGCAACTGGTTTTCACTCCTTTCTCGCCCCGGTCCCTCGCCCCCTTGTGCCCGGGTCTGGCCGGGGGGCCTCCTCTGCCCCGCTTACGGCGCCCAGGCAGGCCCTGCCGGGGGGAGCGCGGGTTCGCAGTACTCCCGTTCTCAGGCAAAAATGTTTTGAGATGCGAGCTCGCCTCTGCCAAGTCACTTTGGTTTTCTATTTATTTTTTAAACAAACTTTTAGTCATTTATGGTCTCTCCCTCGCCTTCTTTTCTTCCCTTCCCCCTGCAACCTGCTAATTTAACACTGGAGCGCGTTATTGCAGTGTTACAGGGAGAGAACGAGAGAGAGAAAACAACAATACTGCAATGATCCAAATGATACAGTAGAATTACAGCAATTATAGTTCTGCTCGGAGAAGAAAACCTTGCTGAGCTCAGCCAAACAAACTGATACCTTGTACGGATAACAAGCCCGGGTACTGACAGCCGGTGCTGAGAGAGGCAGGAGGGCACAAACGGAAAGGTTTGCCTCTTTTCACTCCAGCCAGCCTACATTAACACTCT
>NW_008236965.1:2056842-2085438 GCF_000691975.1 Corvus brachyrhynchos | reverse complement strand
AGCCGCCCCGGGCCTGCCGCGGGACCACCGCCCGACGGCTGCCTGGCGGCTGCAGCATCAGCACACACCCTTCTCCCGGACTTGCCCAGGTGTCCCGGGGACCGTGTTTGCAATGGGGTTTGAGCTTGTTACTGTTTTTCCCTGTTCATCTTCCTTTCGCATTTTACAGAGCCCCGTCGTTCGGACCGCTCCCCCCCGAAACCATCCTTGCGAGGAGACGTGGCTACAAAATGGCAGTTCGCTGTCAGGCTTGGGGAAAGGTGTTTGATCTTAGGGCGGAGACAGGGTTAAGCTCTGTTTCAGACGTTGCGGTTGGAAATGTGCAGGATCGGTTCAAGACTAGGTGAGAGGCTGTGTTCACCTCGCAGGGAACAGCGTCTGCCTCGGCTGGAGAGGACCTGCCCTCACTGCGGCGGCCACCGGCAACACAGGTTTGTCACCCATCGACTGAGCACACGGCAGCTTTTAGTCCGTGAGCAGTTTGTACCCATCCCGTCCCCGGCGCGTCCCACAACCCTCGTTACAGCTGCTGAAGTCGGGAACCCCTCCGGTGGGTTCCCGCTCCCTGCCAGCCCTGCGCATGGGTGGAGCCGCAGCGGCGGACGCAGCCCATCCCCAGGTTTTACACAAGCTGCTTGTTGTTTATTTTTTACTCTCTTTGTAATGGAGAAGAAAACGATAACAACTACTTAAAATCCTGATTCATCACTATCTACTATAGATATCACTATTTGATTCATCACTGTCTACTTTATGGGGAAAAAACCGCTTGTGCAGAATCTGTCGGTAGGGAGGTATAGAAACTGCCTGCCCTCTCAGCTTTTCGCTGTAGTTTTCTCCTCGTTCCTCGACGTGCTAGGCGCCCTGGCCCTGTCCTCCCCCGGCTCTGTGCTGTGGGAGCCACAGCTCCTGGGTAACCCAGGGTCAGCCGCAGAGAACGTCAGGGTCTGAAGCGCCCCACACCCGAGCGCGCAGGAGAATGAAACACGGGAGACCATTGGTCTTCAAGAGATGTGATTTAGTTGCATTCCTCCCCCCAGCACAGCCCCCTCTCTCTACCCCCGCCAAGTGTTCAGAACTATGGTCCTGTGAACAAAAGCAGTACAGCTGGGCACTAGGGAAGGCGGGATGCCTTGGTACCAGGCAGTGGAGGAATGTCTGATGCCGTTTAGATGCGATGAACTGGCACATGATTCCCCCTGTGAGCCTCATGGCGTTTTATCTCAATCCACATTCAAGATACATTTTTCAGCTTTATGGAGAGTACTGTTCTGAAACCTTTTCTGGGCACAGCCTTGACTTTGCACAGTTCAGCCCTGAGCTGTGGAGATGGGTGGTTGCCCTTGATTGCAACCACCAGAACTACTCAATTCTTCTGCAAGAGTCTTGTAAAACGCTTAAAAAATTTGGCTAATACCCTACAGACAGTCATGGGGGATCACAGAACAGCTGCACATACCCTACAGCCACGATCGGACAGCTGGGGGAGAACCAGCATCTCTTTGTGTCCCCTGGGGCTTTGACAAGTCACTGGTCACCTGAATACACCTCAGGGTTCAATGGCTTAACAACCTTCTCATTTCAGGTAAGATAACTGTAATCTCATCACAGCAGACTGACAGTTTAAACATTGGGTAATCCATACCCAGCAGCAATCACTAGGGCACTGCACCAAAATCTCTTTGCAGAATGATGTTGGACTTCAGCACATTTGAATTTACATCCAAGGGAAAACCTCATTTTGCGAGTATTGCTTTTTTTGGACTCGCATCACCATTTTTGCCAGTTTTCAGCCTATTCCCCTGGACGTGAGGCTGCAGCATCTGCGCACGGGGTGAGCTGGGAGAGCCCTGTGCACCAGGTGTCAGTGCAGGTCACAGTTAGCTGGACTGTCTGGTGACTTGCAGTGCTGCTCTTTTCTGCCTGTTAAAGCAGCCCCAGCTTTTGTTGCTCACTTTGGTTTCAGGGCAAGCTCAGGGAGCAATTTCAGTAATAATTGGCATCTGGACAGAGGTTTGACATCAGCAGTGGTGGTGACTCCAGAATAATTATTCATAAGTGTCAGGTTTAGCCCATGTCTATGTGTAGGCAAAATCTGGGCCACATTCCATAGATGTAATTTTACAAGAGTATTTTCTCAATTCTTTTTTATTCAGTTGTCATTATTTTTTAATTACTTAGTTTACTTTCCTGTTAACATAGGTTTCACTACAGACAGAGGACAGCAGTTAATTTAGGTGAATGTGTCTTATCTTTATTTATCTTCTGCTGTTTTCCCATATCTGGTAACTCAAAACTTCTCCTCTTGTCCATGCTCCAGGAGCATTCCCAGCTCATTTTGGGTTGACCTTTTTTTGCATGATCATAAGACGGAACGGGTCTGCAGTGATGTCTCTGTGAAATGCTGTCACCAACCATAAACTCTGTTAGATTTAGTTACTGCATTTAACTTACTTATTCCTTGAGCCTTGTCACCAAACCAGTACACCTGGAAATCATTTGAAAAAACAGAGCTGGGCACACAGCTTGGTGGTACAACCCCTCCACAGCCTGCTCTCCCTCCTGGACACCATCTGCTTTCCTCTTGTTTGTGCCTCAGGTTTGCCTTTGGGGACAGAGGTGTGTGTGTCCTTTGCTGGCATGCAATCTTCCCCCGGTAGCTGACCTTTATTGGTACATCACAACTCTCTTTTTGGTTTGGTTTGGTTTTTTGTTCTTAAGTGCTTGGCTTCATGAAATCCTGTCAGGGCCAGCAGTTTGCTGGTTGAGATTGGGATGCCATCAGTACTGTCTCTCTCCATTTTGCCAACTTCCCATCCCATCCCATCCATCCCATCCCATTGTCATCTTGGGTCCTTAGAGTTGCTCAAAGGCCTTTTCCAGTCTTTTAGATTCACCCAGGAGCCTCCTGCCTTTCACGTATTTTCCTCTCCCTGCCATTTCCATTTGTGTCCTTTCCCCAGGATCTCAGCCTTCCCACACTTCCACAGGCTCTGGCTATCCCTGCTTACTGCAGTGATGTTTCTGCAAGGAGGTGGATTTCCTAGAACTGTGTGGATTCAAACCAAGACCACTCCTTTTCTGGAAGACATATTTTGACCTAACGTAAATGTTTTGTCTAAATATAAGAAGAACTGTGTGGAGCTCTGTGTCCTACAGCCCCTACGACTGCGTCTTCCAAGAGGTTGAGTAATGGAGTGAAATAAGGATTTTCTGACCCTAAAAAGCCCATGGATAAAATCCCAAGTAGCTTTCACACAGTAAGCCTTAGAAACTCAATAAAATTATTAATGCATTAAGGTACAGTGGTCTAAAAAAATTAAAAAGATGATCATAGGCTTATTTAATGTTATACCTTCTTTTTTACTTTCTTTTGTGTGTGCTGACTAGAACTGAGCAAAGGCTTCATAACAAATAATTTATTTGTCAAATGTATTCTCTTCTCCCGCTCGTGGAATATCCATGAGCAAGAGCACTGTTTTCTCAAATGTATTTATCTAAGATGCTCCAGTGGTTACTTTAAATGAATAGCAGAAGGGCTTGCCTGCAAATGGCTCCCGTTGTTTAGCTGTACTTGGGCAAATAAACCTCCTGGTATCGACTGCTTTGCCCGCCTGTTGCGCCAGCAACACCCCGGTTGTGCAAATAGGGTGTGAGCGTCTGTGTGTGTGAATGCAACAGCTGGGCTTCCTCAGCTCCTCCGTGGGCAGCCCTCAGCCCGGGCTTTTCGCAGGCACTCGGACCCCTGAAATGCGATCGCTCAACTCACTGCAGAGGGGGTGTGAACGCAGCTGAAAAGCAAAGCCATTAAAAATTCAAATGAGCGTTCGATGAGCAAAGGACAATGTTGCACCCTCTTTGACTATCTCCGATGTGACCTTCATGTGGTGCTGTGTTCTATTTCAGTAAATGCAGCCGCGCAGGGGCAGAGCAGGAATCAGAACGATCCGGGGAAGGGCATGAGTTGGAGCTGGTCTGGCATTTCATTGCTCAGGAGATGTTATCCATAAGATCAGGGTGTTTTAATCCAGAAGCATGGCTGAAGTGAAATAGAATAATAGAGGGAAGAGAAAGCAAACTGTCTGTGAAGCTTGGCTGGACCATTCCACTAAACAAATCTAACCTTAAAACCATATTTATTATTACTATTTTCTACATCTGTGGGCACCATTGCATCTGGCTGTTGTCTTGGGGCACCACTTCCTCATAAAGGTTGAAAAAGATGGTTTTGGTTAAGAAAAACCTGCATTTCACAGAAAGGAATGGGCATTTTTCCTGGGAACAGGCTGATGCTCGTGGCCACATGGAGAAAATTCTTCAATGGCTCTCTGTCAGTGCTTCTCATAGTTTTTTTTTGGTGTTGGCCCCTTTATATGGAGCATCCCTGCTATAAATCAAGGCTGAATGCTGCTCAGATAGCTAAAGGATCTATTCTGATATAGCATCCATGTTTATCTGTTTAATATTCTACATCTCCTTTAATGCAAGATTCAGAGTACTCTGTCATGCTGTGTAGGAAGGGGATGTATTATGGATATAAATTGTGTTGTGTAAGTGCTGAGGTATGAATGAACTTGCTGTCTCCCAGATTTACACCACTGAGAACAACACAGAGCAGAGGTCTCCCAAACTGCACTGAGGACGATCCATCGATAACACAGCAAAGCCTATAGAGGTGACTAGATGGAAGAGTTTCTCGCAAGGTATCCAAATCAGGAACAGATTAGATTCATAAAGGAGAGTTAAATGGGAAGACAAAAATGAGGAAAAGCTGATGTTCCGAAAAATAATTAAGAATGGAGATTCTTAAAAGTGTCTGTGCTAACACTAGTTATGCTCCCAAAGAACATGGATAGCTGGGGCCTTGGTGTGCATGACATTACAGAAAAGTATTAACTGTCTGGTAGGGAGCAGACTTCTTCCTTCCAAATTCAAAGTGGTTTTTTCTTAATGGAAAAAAATTCAATTTTCCTGTAAATTGGCTCAGCAATTCCAACAGCTGCAATTTGTTGGACTGCTGATTTGAAGTTTTCAGTTCAAAAATAAAATAAAATAAAGGAGTATATGTTTTAAGATTTCCCCTTCATATACAATTCTTAGAAACTTCTATAGACAGGTATTTCCATTCATATGCACAAATTATAAAATCCTGAAATCACTGGGTGTAAGTTATTATTTGGAATCAATGCACTTTCTTGTTTTTTAGCTTTTTATCAAACCTTGAAAAAGACTTGTCACTTACAGAATTCACCTATTATTTCCATTCTTGAAAACTAAAAATAATATTATGGAGCCAGAGAAAACTAATTTTAAACAAAAGACGTTGGGTTTAACTAAATTATTGCTCCTGTTTTGTAACCCTAACTCATAACTTTTCATTCCTCCAGTCAATGGGGTTCTCTCATGAGTGAAAGCATATTTGTATGATGGCCTTTGTGTTAAAAAACCAGGTGACTGATAAAGACTTTGGCTGGGCTCTCAGGTGAGTCAGGGGCTACTTGAGAAGCCTGGTTGCTTCCTTCAGCAGAGGATGTGCTATCATCTGTTTTGTATAGCAGTGCTGAGGAAAGTCTCAGTTTTCTTCCCTTCGAATAAGAGCTAGAAGGGATGGTTTATTCTGTTTCAGGTTTTTTGTTTGTGTTCTAATATTATCAAAGTGTCTGAGGGGCTCTGGATGTCCATGGGATTTCTAAAACTGAACATGGCTTCTGATTTTTAAAACTTTCTATGCCAGAGGTTTTCTGTGGACCCATCACTCAGAAGAAGGGCAGCACATGTCCTCATTCTCTGAATGCAAAGGTGAGAATAAATGGGCCATTATTTACACTTGCTTTAGTTCCTTATCCCATTAAAGGCGTCAATTTTAAATATTTTTTTTTTGGGGGGGGGGGACAAGGCTATAAAAATTCAGCGGGTAAAGGAGTCAAGACCTTCAAAACAGGTGGATTCTGACCTGCAGGATGGCAGTCAGAAAACTTTGTTGTTTTTTTTTTTCCCTGCAGTACACAGCAGGAAGACAGACTGGTGATCATGCAGGGAGCAGAACCAGAGAGAAGGCATTTTCCTTGCTTTCCCCCATTTTTCCAAAAGAAAACAAAAGGAAGAGGTGTCCATGGAGAACCATGAAATGCTATGAAGAAGAATAAGAATATGAATATGACAGTAGGGACTTAGGAACCGCCTCATTTACAGGCTGACAACTGCAGCCTGGGTCCAAAGGTAACCAAATGGAGTTGTGTGTAAGGATTATCACTCAGAGAAGTGAGGCCAGATCAAACCCAGTATGATTCAACGGAAACAAAGCTATGATTAGGTAGGAAAAAGCAAATCAGGTATTCATGTTCTGGTTGAATTGACAGTTTTCTGTTGAATTGACAGTTTTCTGTCACTGTGAGCTCTTTGACTAATCTAAAAACTGTGCAAAACTCAATATGCTTCATAACCTGGGATATCTTTATCAATGATGTAGGATGCCAAGTCTTGTTTTCATCAGTGCTTTTAGGAAACCAAATCCATGTGGATATCAGTAGAATTTGGTGGCTGTCACTTTGGACACAGAATGGACTGTGCTGTATCTTCTGGGCACGTTTATTCTGTGTATTTGAGAATAAATTCAGGTTGATTCAGAAGGTCCAGGAACATGTCTCCAGAGACTTGTCCTTAGCCATCCATTCTCTCTGGGGCCTCCTTGGAAGAAAAGCATATTGGATACCTTCCAAAATATCAGTATCTTTATAGGAGAGCTCAAATACAGTAAATATCATCATAAATTCCAACTATACTTATGGCAAAAAGCTGATCTCTCTAAGTTTCTATTTAGATTTTGAGGTTCTCATGTATTTCATATCCCCTGAAATGTGTTTTCCCCACCCGCTGTTTTCAGACCAACAAATTCACAGTTAGAGACCCTCAGCTGCAACACAAAGCCCTTATTCTTTCACAGCTTCTCAGTGAAATCCTTGGGCTTCTGATGGGGGAAGGACCCCAGGCTCTGCCCCTGTGGCATCAACCAGCGCTCAGTTGGAAGTCAGTGGCTTTGAGCTGCACAGGTGAAGAAAAAGTCACAGCAGTTCCCACAGCCCTTTGCAAAATTGTTGCATGGAAATTATTCTGAAAAAAAGGTGTGTTGCCCATACTTGGTAACCTTGCTACATGCTCATTGCATATCCAAGGAATCTGGATGGCTTCTGGCTCAGGTTAAAAACTGCTTCCTGTGGCTCATATGTGTTAAGCAAATTAGTTACATGTAGACATGGAGACTTTGGTCAAAGACTGTGCAAGAAAGAATTTATCCCAGAGAAGTCAAGGTTGATTACAACTGTAGCAACTCTTCCTGAAGAGCCAGCTGGTCCATGGAGTATCAAAACATGCTGACAACAAATCTCCAAAAGCAGCATTTCTGTTTGAAGGCGGCACATTGCACCAGAAGGGCATAAAATGCAGCAGAGATGACACCCTCTCCTCACATCACTGTCACCACTGCACATCAGCACAGCCCCGTGTCACAGCTCGGAGGGAGCTCCAGGGTGGCATTCAATTTAAGCTTCACATCTATTGGCTTCCTTCTCAGCCCCTTGTGAGCATCATTTGCTTCAGATACCAGATCTACTAATGATTTTTTTTCCCTCCCCCTTGCTCACACTTTAATTGCAGGGTATATGTAATACCCTCAGGAATAGCTATTGCCACCTGTATTATTATTTATGCTGTGAAAACGAAGCTTGTGGCAATATATTTATTAACACGGTGCCCTGGAATCACATGAGTTAACAGCTTAATCCTGTGATTGTAAACACTTTTCTCGACATGTTCAAGCACCATCCATGTTTTTTAACTTAGCATTGGGAAACTGTGAGCATGAGCAGGTCATAATTTTTTGAGAAAATCTACGCTTACCAAAAGAAAAAAAATTAATCTCATAACAAAAAAGTGATTCATCCATCTAACGGTGCCTGCCTTACTAAGCAATAATGCCTTTTCCAAAAGAAAGAGTTAAACAAAACATTTATGCAGTATAAACTTTGCTCCTTAGCATTAAAATGCACTTTATTCATACTGTAGATTTCTCTTCCAGCCACGGCTATTGTTTGTCACTAACAGCTAGCTTTTGTGAAGTTAATAAATGTGCATAATAAGGACATAAAGGTATGGAGAAGTAATACTGTAATCCTTTTGTTTGGATAATCAGTCTAATGTATGCAAATTAAACCTTATTAGTACTAGGGTTTTGTGTCTGCTTATCAAAATGTGCCATTTTCATGAAAATTGGAAGTCCATTATATAAAGTTATTATTAACAATCATTTAGGAATTATATACGGTATGCAAATTAAAGTTGATTACAACTAATTAAGGGCTTTCTTTGTTATTTGACCTTGTCTGCTTTTTATGTAAATATGTTTCTTTTGGTCTGGCATATTTTTAGACTCAGAAAAGTATATTAAGACAAGTTACATTATGTATTTTTAATATATTTTTGTATTGCATAGAAACCCCCTTGGTATTGTTTAAGAGCCTGGTTTCACTCTGGGCTGTTTGGAGTGACGATATGTAGACGTGTGCCTTGCAGTTTTAGGATGTCTCTGTGAGATGGAGCAGGAGTGGAATTGTAGGAACACACTCCCAAGACCCTCAATGGTTTAAGGAAAAATGAAAACAAAAAAAAAAGGAAAAAAAAATCCCCTGCAAAATATAAACAGCCTTCATGCCAGAGTAGCCTTTGTTCCACCAGTTATTGAACTGGATAAGCCTTAGTTTAGTGGCTCCAGACATCACAAAGTAATAAATGATTGGTCCCTACTTGCAAGGTATATTGCAGAACTTAATGGCTTGCTCGCTTCCCCATGACCACTGAAAAGACTTTTAACACAGCCAATTCAGCGAGCTGAGCAACAGCAGCCTCCAGGAACATTTGTGTACCTGTCAAAATCCAAGAAGGCGCAACATTAAGTGAAATGAAAAAAATCTCCTGAAGAAAACTTGGGTGGGTTGAATAGTATTTCTATTAAAAACAACAGCAGCATGTAATTCAATTTTGATGTGTTTTCTACCTAGACAAGAAACCTGCCATGTAAGCCAGTTACCAGGGTGAAGACAGGAGATGGCATATTTCGTGATGGTCAGAAAGAGATGTGTAATCAATACCTTCACACCTTCCAGTGTGAGTAAAACATGCAAGAGCAAGAAAGACTAGGAAAGAAAACAGATATAAGGGGTGTAAGGTAGGAATATCTTAGAAATATATATAAAACTTGTCATCACATATTCTTTGAGTCTAAAATATTAGGATCTGAGGAAAGATATAGCATAAATCTCCTCCTTGGTACAAAAGAGTGTGAACAAGGGGACACTGATGTTGGAAAAAACCCCTCTGCCTAGGCAAGGTTATGTATTTAAGCATAAAAATGGGGATATGCTTCTAAACCCGGGTTTTATCCTTTCCTTTCCACATCCTTGGTATCTTGCATTTCATCTCAGGTAGTCATGGACCCTGCTACTCTGTACATTTGGGGCTCACAGGATCTGTCCCCTCTTGCCTGTGGGAAGGTGTCCCACCACCACACCTCCATAGACAGCGCTGGTGTCTGGCTAAGCACAAGCTGGCCTCCTGAGAGCTTGAAGACAGGGGAGTGTGGGTGTTCACCTCCAGCTGGGAAAGGCAGGCATGCTGGGGTCAGACTGGGAGATGGAGTACACATTGTGTCATGAAAAGGGATGGTGAGGGTCTATCTGCTCTCCCTCCTCCTTTCTCTTTGGAGATGCTCATGGCACAGAAAATGCTAACTTTTCATTGCTGAAGGCCAATATAGAAATCTCTTACTTTGTCCCTTGAAAAAGCAGAGCCTCTTGGCTAGATGTCCAAAGCTCTGGGAACCCAGTCAGCTTCAAAGGCCAGGTCTTGAATATGTGCTGCAAACAGCTGGATGGGAAGTTACAAACTGCCGATTACTGGCATGACTTATTCAGCAACTCCTTGAGAAGATATCTGAACAATTGGAGAAGTTGGTGATTTGTTCGCTCACAGTGGGACCATGAGGTGCAATTCAGCCAGTGACTTATTACAATGAATAGTCTAGGGCTGGAGTGGGGACATTTTGCTCAATGTTCTGCTGCTGTCAGGAGTTAAAAAAGGGAAAATCAGAACAGGCAAAACCCGCCTCTGCTGCATGGGGCAATGTCCCATGACCTCAGTCACCCTCCCTTGCACTTGGCAAAGTCATGCTGGAGTCAGGAATGGAGTAGCTGTAGAAGCAGCAAAGTGTGACTTGGGGCAGGGTGCCAGCCCATTCCCCTGGGAGGGAGCTAACCGAGGGTCCAGCAATGCTCCTGCTTAATGGGTGGCACCAGGTAGATGTGGCAAAAAGGATGTTTCTATTTCCAACATTTTCCAGTCAAGAAAAAAATTCGAACATAATTTCTTCTCTTCCACCTAATACATAGTGGGTGTTTTCACCTCAGTGTTGGGAACTCAAGGCTCTCAAATAGGTGGAAAGCAAAGCTAAGAAGGGGTCTCTAACAGAATAAGGATGAAACCCTGATGCCATCAAAGGTAATAACTCAGGATTTCCCTCAGGGACGTGAAAGTCATTGTCGTGTTTTTAAAATAGTTGCAATTTTCTGTCTCTAAATAGCACAGACTACAAAATGTATTGCAAGGGGAATATAAAAATAGTCAAAGTCTTCAAATCTTTTAATTCAATGAGAATGTAATATGCAATTAAAATTAATTATCTCATAATCGAACTGTAGACACTGATTATTGCATCATTTTCGTAAGAGACATGCATCTTAACTTGCATAATTTCTGGTATCATTGTGGAATTGGCTCAGGAAATAATCTGGGCCCAAATGTTTTCATGCCTTAGTGCTCACAGCGGATCAGCTGTGGCTGGATGTGCCTTTTTCTCCACAGAGTACTTCGAGCACCTCTGCATGGCAGAGCCTGTACCCTTGCCCATGGTGTGCAATTGATTATCTCCTCCCCAGCACCTCCCAGTTACTTCTTCTGCCCCATTTTTTTCATTCTCATTTGCTGTCATAGAACCATAGAGTTATTTAGGTTGGAAAAGGCCCTTAAGATCATGGAGTCCAACCACTGAGCTAACACTGCCAGGTCCACCACTAATCCCCATCCTCATCACGACACCTACAGCTCTTTTAAATACCTCCAGGGATGGTGACTCAACCACTTCCCTGTGCAGCATAGTTCAGTACTCACAACCCTTTCCATGAAGATGTTTTTCCTTATATCCAATCTAAACCTCCCCTGGTGCAACTTTTGGTCATTTCCTCCTGTCACTTGTTACTTGGGGGAAGACACCAACCCTCACCTCACCACAGCCTCCTTTCAGGGAGTTGCAGACCACAGTAAGGTCATCCCTGAGCCTCTTTTTCTCCAGACTAAACACCGCCAGTTCCCTCAGCTGCTTCTCATCGGACTTGTGCTCCAGACCCTTGACCAGCTCCACTGCCCTTCTCTGGACACGCTCCAGCACCTCAGTATTCTCCTTGTAGGGAGGGGCCCAAAAGTGAGCACAAGATTTGAGGCACAGCTTCACTTGTGCTGAGTACAGGGGTACAGTCACTGCCATCTTCTCTCCAGCTCCCATTGCTCCCCATAAGTGTCCCCAGGCTACTTACCCCAACCTGGTGAGATTTGTGGAATGACATTGACTTTCCTTGGCTCGTTTTAGTTCTGTCTTCTCTACATCATCTCTTGTTCTTCCGACACAAGGTCCTAATGCAAGAGACATTCCTGTTTTCTGCCTTCATGTTAAACATAATGTAAGGTGGTACCTACATGTATTTATTTGGTGTCATAATTTAATAGTGCTAAATGTTGAGCAGGGCTTGGTTCTACTGCTGGTTATCAGTATGGACTTGTGAGACCCCGAGAGGTTCAGGGCATTGAGGTGGATCTGGCTGTACCTTCACCCGATGGTGAATTCTCTAAACAGGAGCAAAAGAATTTCAAACTCCAGACTCCATTATGATATTCAAGTATAGTGAGTAATGTAAAGAAATAGAGAAACATAAAATGAATGGGAAAAACAGAAGAGAGATAAAATAGATTTTTCACAATATCCGTGCAGGTGAGACCTTGCTTTCAGGCCTAGTTTCAGCCACCTCAGTGGTTTCTTGGGTTGCAGCAACCTTTTCAGAAGCCCCTTAGGGCTCTGATTCCCACAACATTTTTCTTTCTCCTCCTGGGTCCTGACTGCTATACATATATTTTTTGTAAGATCTTTGAAAGCACCATTATAGTGTCTTTACACAGACCCCCATCAGCCCCTGGGGAGATGACAAAAGAGTTTGGGAATGCCTTCTCCTGGTTATGCCCTGCTAAAACACTGCCTTCACAATCCTGATTTTCATTCTGAACTGTTTGTCCTGTTCATGTGCCATGCAAATTCCCTAAGGTTATTTTTTTTTTTTTTTGTAGGGTTGAGAAGCATGGTTCCCATCTCCTTCTGGACATTCCTGTCCCTCTTGCTGGAATTTCCTCCAGTGTGCTTGGGCAGATACTCTTAAGCAGATTCCTTCATTTTCTCAGCTCTTTAAATTTTAATTTCCTTTTAAAATAATTAATTTGTGATTTAGAAGAAAAATCGATTTGGATTCTCAGGATGGCATTTGAGTAAGCCAAGCCTCTTTGGTCACAAGTAAGTAGCTTCTAGCTGTTTTCAGCAAAGACTGGTTTCTATAAACACTGCATATGTGAGCTGTAGGTAAAACACCCTTATCTGTTTGGATGTACAGTACAAAAGGTTTCCTTTTTGCTTGTAATTCATGATGTGGTCTCTGATTTTGATGGCATCATTTTAACAGCCCTGGTTTCATTTCCACAAGGGTACCCAGAAACAGTTGAATTTTGCCCTTAACACACTGATACCATAAGGTGGAAAATTTTTGACTTCTTCAGTTTCTCCAACTCTGTTAGCTCAGTATGGCTGTCAGCCTGGAAGGCTGCTTATTCACCATTTCCAAATATCCTTCTTTTCCCCTCCTCACTTTCAGAATATGTCTACTGAAAACGTCCTTTTATTTTCTTGGCCTCTATATCTTGTTCTGTGCATTCTTTTAAAATTACATTCACTTGCTGGGATTCCTTTGGCCTCTGTTTACCACTGGGAGTTGTGTGGACAAGTGCTCTGCCTATTCCCCTCCTATGGGATAGAAGGAGCCTCCTCCTTCCCATCACTGCAGGACTTGTGTGCCTCTTTTCTGTGTGTAGGCTCTACATTTGCCATTCACTGCAGCACTGGATCAACATCCGGGGAAGCCTTGCTAGGTGCAGTAGGAATCTCTTAATAATGACATATCAAGGGAAAAAAAAAGGCAGAGAAGTGGATTTGCACATTGTTCATCCTGATAAATATAACTGTGAAATTGCTTTATAACTTTGGACACAGTTGGAGCTTTATAATAGGTTGTCAGTGAAGTAGCACCTGTGATCCTAATGCCTGCATCTATTCTTCCTGATTTTAGCTATAAATTCCATTTTACAATGCTAGTGGGGATAGCTCTGGGTTTGCAGTAGGGGGTGAGGTTTTAATTCCTTCTGCCTTTTCCCCTTCCACCACAGCCTTAGGTTTCTCCAGGCCATCTCAGTTGTACAAAACATCCTGATTTTTGCTTTCATATGGATGAGGGTTTCAAATTTGTCCACATTTTCTTAACTGTACTTACGGTAGCATACTTGTGTCCCTGTAAGATGTAGAAATAATTTTGTAGTTCAGTTTCTCAAAGAACACAACTGTCAAATTATTCTTCAGAGGAAAGGAAGGAAGGAAGGATGAAGTGGGTGGAGTGTAAGAAACAATTACTGTAGGCTAATCCTATTTAAAGATTCATAGAGGGATGTATTTCATGGGCCATACATGTATGTAACAAATTTTCCTACTCTGTAATCCTTCTTGCTATTGACAACACAACAATCATCTCTTTCCAGAATAGTAAACTGCAGAACGTTTTTCTTCTGCAAATGCTGCATCTGAGCTCAAAAACTAATGTGAAGTGTTATTACTGGGAAAAGCTGGCAAGCCTAATGAGCATGTTACTGATTCAGGCATAAAACCTTCACTGAAGGAACCTTCAGCATGGGCTTTGAGTCTTAGGTCTTGATTTTCAGATTGAAGCAGGGTGCAGTCCTAGGGGACTGCAACTCAAAACAGTTCCCATAATGTGTAGAAATTGGACATTTACTGGTATACTGAAATATGGCAAATGGCAAAGGGAAATGTAATTTGGGAACCTCTTCTGCAGCGCTTGAGCCCATCTGCCAAGAAGACAGGGAAAACAAGTTAAGCAAGCCATGCATGCAGGATGCATGGCTGCCATTATGCAAACTAACACTACTGACATATATTTAAAAGTAAGAATCACCCTACACCCTAGCAAAATTTACTTCTATTTCTTCAAACACAGGGGTAAACACCCATAACTTGCTTTTACATTTAAATTTACAAATATTTATTTTGGAGGGAAGGGAGGAGGACAATCTAGCCATGAGAAAGAAGAATACATTTTCCCTTTCCTTCATTTGAAGTGATTTTTTAATGCAGGACTTTAGTGATGGGCTAACAATAGAAAGTAGTTGTGAAATGCACCAGTTTTCCCCAGCTTATTCTGGGGGCAGAGCATAGTCTAACTTCTTAAGGTGTGTCTGCTCTTCTGGTCCTGGACCCTAGTTACTTATCCAGCAAAATCAATGTCAAATAATGAAATAAAAACTTTGGGCAAAATCCAAAGAAAAGTAAGTGTCCTTTTCCTTCCCTGGGGCCTGAGGCAGCTCCCAGTCCTATTACCTGTGGAAGATTCTCACCTTGCCCAGCATTAAAACTTGTGGCTTTGGAGCAGCTCAGATGTTGTCCCACTCTCTTCTCCCTCTGTGCTTTTGAGATAGCAGAGATGCCATGTTGTTATCTCTACCTGTATCCTGGCATCCAAGCTCTTGGCTGAGAGGATGCAAAAGGGGGACAAGGGGCTGCCGGTACAGGGCTGATGTGGCTGGTTTGCA
Source organism: Corvus brachyrhynchos (assembly GCF_000691975.1). NCBI lineage: Eukaryota > Metazoa > Chordata > Aves > Passeriformes > Corvidae > Corvus > Corvus brachyrhynchos. The sequence goes on along the minus strand of NW_008236965.1, from coordinate 2,070,420 downwards.
CCAGCATCCTCTCCCTGGGATGCAAACCACACAGGAGACTCTGGTGTACTCCAGTGCCTCTCAGCTGGGCACCCTGCAGGCTGGTTAGGGGCACAGAGACGCTGAGGCAGCTGTAATTTAAACTGGACCTGCTCAGGACAGATGGTGAGAGCTCTGAGTGCTGTCCTGCTGGAATCCTTTCAGTTTCCTGTACTGAGCATATCCATGCAAGGGAGGGGCTCAGTAGCTTTTCATCTTTTAGAAGAAAAACAAAGAGAAGAATTTTTTTTTTTTCTTTTTTCCCCCATTTTTGTGCCTGCTTTTTCCCCACTTTTTTTCCTCATTTCATGCATATACTGGGTTTCGTATTTTCTTTTTTCCCTGTATTTCGAAGACCCTTAATAAATAAAAGATGTGAACACAAAATTGCCATTCAAATTTGATTGTCTCAAATTATGTCTAGAATGAAACAAAAATCTACTGATCTGTGATTTTGTATGGCAAAGGCAGCTCAACGCTATTCAATACAGTAGGGGAGATATAAAGAAAGAATATAAAAAACCCCAACCAACTAGCAAAGAAAAGAAGAGGCAGGGAAAGTGTGATAAAGAACAGCATAATACTTTAATGGTCTGAAGAGATTTTTCAACAAAATCATTACTAATACTGGGTATTCTTCTAAGCTCAGTTCTTACCATCACAAAACCATTAGCTCTTTGGTAGTCACGATCTCCCCTACATGTATATCTTGTCTTTTCATTGCTTTTTATTTGTCTTTGTCTTCTTCTGCTTGACTGGTAACATGCAGCACCCTTGTGCTGTACACTTATTTCAAGACTGACTGCAACAGTTACAAAAATCTCCTCAGCACTGAGGGAGGCAAAGAAAAAGTGATGAGCTTCAGTAGTCGGAGTTCTGAATTGCTGCAGACAAGAGAGTCTGTCAATGAAGGCTGGTGAAAAAATTTTTTTGCTGGCTGTTTTTTGTAGCTTTGAAGAAGAAACCTTTGGTTATTTTCATGATAACAGAGATAAAATTATGATTAGAATTGCTTTTTCTGAGGCATCTGGACATGATACTTGAATAGCCAGAATGTTTTCCTATGGCAGCATGGCTGTGCTCATTATCTCATGAATATTTGGTCTCCAGGCATAAATTTGGGTGAATATTTAGCAATAGGCTTTTAGTTCCCAGTGGGGATTGGGGCATTTTGTGTTGTGCCTCCTGTTTGAGAAGGCAGAAGAGCCACTGGCTTTTTGGTATTACGATATACACTAGTGTGTAAAGAATCAGTGACACTTTTTCTGTCAAGTGCTGTGGAAGCCCTGCACATCTCATCCTTTGTCTCCAACAGCAGCAACATATTTGTTTTTTTCTCTGTGCTTTCAAGAAATAAACACTATATGAATTTGGTCTCCATGCACAATAAACACAATTTAAGATAAAAGCTTAACAAAACCTTTTTTCTCCTTTTAAACCTTGTTTTTTGCCAGTTACTCACAGTGTTTGGTATGTGCTTTAAACTAAAAAATAAAATAAAATTAAAGCTTCCCTCTATCATGTGGGAGTGTGAGCACTTATGCCTTCACCTCTGGTGTTTTTTGAGACCTCTGCACTGGCTCACCCAGGGACATTACCTACCCTGTGGTCTTCAGTAGAGAAAGACAAATGATGGAGAACGGATCAGAAGACAGAGTTGGGTTCTAGATGTTTACTATGTCTTTTGCAGTAGCATCTCCAGGAGTCCACCAAGGGTTTATATTTCAGAGGATAGCGGCTGACTGCCTAGGAGTTTGTCAAAGTATGAGAACAGGATTGTCTGAAACAGACACATGATCACAGAAAAAAGAGCTGCAGGGCACTCACCACTCAGCTTGTGGTGTGCTGAGTCCTTGTCCTAGGTCTGTGCTTTGTGGGCCCTTCTGGCAAGGGTAGCTTTTGTGGGGAATACAGAGAGAAATAACGCAGTGACTCTGCAGGAGCCAATGAAAACCTCTACATGAGCAAGGAGTAAAACTTGGACTTGCTTTGGAGGTGAGAAAGTGGTCAGGTAGCACTGCTGGCAGACTGAAAATAGGAATTAATCATGCGGTAAGAGACCATGTGAGGCAGAGAAAGATGAGCAATGTGCTGACGAACCATAAAGGCAAGGACTAACAACTTAGGTCCACGAGTGAAGACAGATGACAACAGATGTTGCAAATTCAGCATTGTAATGAGAAGCCAAGGAAGGTTATGCTGCCACCAGTGTCTTGAATGGTGCTAAGGCTCTGCACCGATGCTCTGTGAATGAAGGTTTTGCTTGTGTGATGGCCAGACTCCAGGACAGGTCAGAGCAACAAGTGAAGTCTGGGTCCTACATGATATTGCCCTGGGCTGGCTTTGGAAGCTGCAGGGAAGCTGAAGAGAGTAATGATTTGCCCCACATGGGAAGGGGGCATTTAAATTCCTCGTCACCTGTGATGTCTGATTGTATTAAGCAGAATCCTTCCAACTCTGTCAATACAAGGAGGACCTGGATATTGATCATTTAGATGGTGCACAATGGATAATCTCATTTTTGTGTAGTACTCATTATCCAAGCTGCTTTGCTCAATTAAACTCTGCTCAGCAGAGACTGTTCAAATCTGCTGTAAAGTTCATGCCATGACTACATTTCCTATCAATTTCTCCACCGGAATATATATTAATGGAAACATGGGGATATATTAATTGTACAATTTTGAATAAATGCAACCTTAGCAGAGTACATTTTTTATTATTATTTAATAATTATGAGTTCAGGCTTTTCTTAATTTCCTGCTGTGAGCTTTTAAAAGTCACTGCAATGCTGAAACATAAATAGAGTACGTGATGCAACACTTTGCCTAGGCAAATATCAGACATTTTTACCTCAGGAAAAATATAATGAAATTAAAAAAATTCATGTGGCTCATTTGAAATTTTGCACTGTTGAAACCAAATAAGGGAAAACTCAAATCAAGATGGAACAATATTTACTTCAAAAAATTAAACTAATATTTTCTAAGACTTGAGTAGTCAAAAAATCATAAAAATCCATAGAGAGCATGAAAATGGTAAAAATTTTTGAAAAAAAATCTCCTAAAACATGGATGAGAAAATATCCAACCAGCTCAAGTTTTTCTCAGCCATTACATTCCATATGTAATAAAACCTGGGTGGAATGATCAGATTCTCCCAGACAGTGGAAAAGCAGCGGTGGAGTCCAATGTGAGGCACAAGGACAAGGTGACCTGGAACCATCCAGAACAGAGGGATCATCATCGCTTACTCTCTCATTGCTTGGCCATCAAACTCACGCATTCCCTCCCTTCCCCCTCTCCTCTTTGGTTCCTTCCTATTTCCTCATCTTTATATTTTTTTCTTTTCGTCTTTGTCTTCCTTCCTTAGCCACTTGCCTTGTTCTGACAATATGATTACTTAATACTTACCTGCCAAATTAACTGGCTTATTTTACCAACGAGTGGATATACCATTCCCTGACACTCAGGATTTGACAATCCCACAATCTTTTCTGTGTCCATGAGGTGCACACTGTAACAGGAAAATTCCATTAAGTATGGCGGGCTTTCTCTACAGCACACTGCAGTTACATACCAGCATGAACCAGGACGTGTGTTGGTTTGCCCTCTCTCTTTGGCTTTTAAAGGCAATAAAATGTGAACAATTAAAAAGATCTTGTACAACCCACTCATCCTCTCTCCTTTATTCCAAAAATCACACCCAACTGACCTCTTACCGAGAACACTGTTCCATTCGGTAAGATTCTGTCTTTTCACAATGAAAAGAAAAAACCCCATTCAGCTAATTGAGCAATTTGCTTAACTGGATACACTGCAAAAATGTATAGTGGAAATGCTAATGTATTAAGTATGAGTATATATTTGTATGCGTGGGGAAAAAGAAATGCTATATAGATTCTGCAGTTGGAACGCTGCATAAATACCCAAGGCAAAACAATTGTTACTGGAGGTATATTTTCAGGTTTACCCACAAAGAGCTGTTCATTGTCAATAAAATGGAAGCAAATAAAAGGAAACTGCTTGAATTTGACCTAGAGTTTATTGCTTATATTTGACCTGAATTTTTTTTTGTTGAATGATACATACAGAGCTCATGAAATCATCATCTTTTGGTTATTATTAGCACAGTCTACTTGGAACCTAGCCATTGATCTGGATACTTTTGTACAGAACCCACTGAGAAACAAGGCAGGAGGGTCTGCTATGCATAATCCTTACAATGTTTTGCAAGACAACACCCAGAGCAGGGAACACCTGTAGCATTCTGATGATGTCAGTGAAGGTTGTAGCACAACCATCGCCCCAAATTTGGCAATGTTTTGCAGGAGAGTGGAAAAAAGGGATTTGAAACAGAATGGTGATACCACTTCGTGGGTGATTATCAGGGCCCTTCAAAGTGTGAAAGAGTACTAAAAATCATGGAATGCCAGCAGGTAGATGGCAGAGGTTGGAGCTGCTGGCCCCTAAGTCACAACCCCTCTGCCCTTCCCTGCCTTTCAGAAACAGTCCTGAGGATGTGTCTTCCATGTTAGGCTCCAAGTATACTCCTGAGCCTGCAAAACCTCAGAGGTACAGCAGAAAACTGAGGCAAGGAACAGTTCACTAATTACATCTTTGATTTCCCCTTTCCTCTAAGTGGAAGGGGGATGAGACTTATACAGGAACTTTCTCTGTTGCACAGGGATGTGAAGAGCACAGCTGGAGTGGCCCAAAAGTTGTTTTTTTAAGAATAGGCTACTGACTCTTTTCTTTGCTTGCTTTTTGTTCCCAAATATTGCAGCAATGCAGTGCCTGTGTAATGTGTGTGCATGGGAGAATACCCTGCCAGGGGATGAGGTATTTGAGACTCTCTTTGTGGAACCTGTAGACCACCCACCTTAAAACCATGGTCATTTTTTAGGTAACAGAGACAGTAACATCAGGACAATCTTACAGCAGAGTGCATTGGGAGGGTGAACAGTGGAGTGGAATACCAAAGAGGAATTAGGAGGCAACTGAGAGACTGGGATAACATAATAGCCATTTCTTTATAATCGCTTTTTCTTATGTCTGTGACTATTTTCCTCCATATTATAAAAATGCAGTGATGGAGGCAGCTCAGCAGCATCTGACATTTAAGTTCTCCTAAAATAGAAGAGTGTACTGAGCTGCTAGTGGCACACACTATGTTTACAAAACTTGCAAGAATTTTTAAGCCTATACCTTTCTATTGCTGTTTCCTGACACAGTCAAGACCTCCAAATGAGGTCCATCATCCTGCAGCAAGACTCTACTACTGATTCTCATAGGAGGGATCTCACCAGATGATCTTTTGAGGTCCAGCCTGAGCTGGGTTCTATGAAATATAAGCCAGTCTTAGAAAGAGAAAATTGACCCACTGAGAAGCTAACAACTATTGCAGACCTCCAAGGAAGGACTGAATCTAAGAGTGAGGGAGTCTTCCTGTCCAGAATCCATTTAATTCTTAGCCAGTACAAACCCTCTTTTATACATAGTGGACAGTTTTTGCACGCTGAATGGGAAAAAAGAAAATAAGTTTATTTTTCTTCTTTTGCCTTCTCTCTACATATAGTGGCAACTTTATGGGCAGGTATTTGAAGATAAATGGATTGCCTCTCACACGAAGGTTTTAAATAAAACCTCTCTTTTCTGACTAAAAAATAGGTTAGTCAATTTTTAATGGCTTTCTCCTTCCACTGGAGATCATCAGCTTGTATTTGATGTAAAAATGACACTATCATCATAAAAGCTCCTTCTGTTGGGATTCACTGCACCATTTAGACCAGATAGCAGTGTAAAGTCCTAATGGAGAAATAAACATTTGAGCATCTTTCCTGATACTGTAATTGCCACACTTAGGTGCTGCTGTATGTGAAAACAGAAGTACATAGAATATTTCCTTGTTCATTCCATATGCTAGAAATTTTGCCGTCCTGCATGCATATGTTGTTTGTTATATATATGAGTGTGTGATGTACACCAAAGCAGAAGTTTCCTTTCTCTTTCTGTGGTGATGGAGATGCTTTGTGACATAAAGTGTAACTCCATTCCTGATGCCTCTTGGAGAGAAAAACTCACATAACCTCCTCCCCCCAAAACTCTGCTGAGAGAAAAACCAAGGATAAATTGCAGCAAGAAGTTCCAAAGCTAGAAGTGTAGCAGAATGATGGAAGCAAAGATGAAGTCTCAAAGATATATGATATCTCACATATCTCAGTGAGATATGACAAAATTGGTGTGCTTTACTCAGAACTCCTGATATAATTTGGTAGGAGCAGTTGCAGTCATACCATATTCCAGAGATTCTTCTTCTGTTGAGCCTCTGCAGTCCCTTTTTGGGAAAACCCTCTGCATCACCTGGGATGTGCTGACACAGCTGGGATGCTCAGACACTGACACAGGTCACCTTGGGTTGGGGCCATCTCCTCGTTTTGCTGGGTTAAAACCCTCAGCAACCTGGGTCAGAGAGGTACTAGGAGCAGCAGCTGTCATGTTGCAGCACCTCTCTGGCTGAATGCTTAGCTGTGACAGAGTGGAAGTTTGGCTTTTGGAAGGTGGGGGGTTCAAATGCTTTCTCTATGGCAGGCACATTTTTATGCTAAGGAAAGAACTTGATACAACAAAGCAGGGAAAAGGGTGCTTGCTGGGAAGAAAACCCACTGAATTACCCTGACAAAGGGCACTCTAATATTAGGAGGTCTGGGTTTAGGAATGTACAGATTGGGGAACATATTTGTTGACCTCTCTTCCCAGAGTAATTGAAAATTATTCAGCTCTGTTGAGTGTAACTGCCAGTAGCTTCTGCTTGATATAATTGAGTTCTCTACCCTCAATTTGTTTGCTTGTGTTTCAAGCTTTGAAAAAAGAGCACTTAACCTTTTATTGTTTATTCAAATTTATTTAGAGAAAACAAAATCTCTGTAGCTGGCTGTATCAACTACCTGCATTTTTGCTGATCTCTGGAATGAGGTGAGTGTCAATAAAAAGCAGCTCAAAAACTCTTTCTTCCAGGATTATTACTGACAGTGTAAACAGCTTTCAGTGATATTGGATGTCACTGATTATGTTAGCATGTGGAATGGATACAGCCCTGTTCCTCTCAAAGGACTCAACATGTATTTGTGCCTGCAATTATTGTGTCATCTCTGTTTGGGATTTCATCCAAAACATGACAAACTCTAAAACCATTGAAAAGTGGACATTTTAAGTGTCTTGATCTCAGAGAAAATCTCACTGCAATTGGAACCCACTGCTCAGGCATGAAACTTCTCAATGCAAAGTTCAGTGCTGCTGATGTCATGGGTGGGATTTTATGATCTATTAGATCATAGATATCTAGCCTGGGTTTTGCCTCTTTGTTGTCTTCTTTTCCACCACATTTAAGAGGAGGCTTTGTATCTCTCTGCAGCTTCTTTAGAGCTCAGAGTGCTTCTTATGCAACCTGACTTCTATCCATGGAATCACAGGATCCCAGAATGGGTCAGGTTGGAAGGAAGCACGGTGAATCATCTGGTCCAACCTCCCTGCTCAAGCAGGGTCATCCCAGAGCACATGGCACAGGATTGTGACCAGTCAGTTCTAGAATATCTCCAGTGAGGGAGACTCCACAACCTCTTAGGGCAATCTGTTCCAGTGTATGGTCACGCACACAGTATGAAAAACCTCTGACTGGCATATCATGTGTGAGAGAGGCATTTTTAATGTAGGTCCATGGTGACCTTGTATTTTTTATTTTTGAGTCTTGCTCCTTCAAGTGGGCATGGGGCAGTGGGCTTCTTGCACCAGGCTGTCAGAGAAGGCAGGCAGTAAGTTTGCAGTGCCTGGCAGGAGATTAAAGAAGGTTTACAGAGTGCTGCGGGCAGGGAGCTGGGGAAGATCAGTGTAGATGTGGATGTCAGGAGGAGGGTACCTCATGTCACCTGGAGAGTGAGATCATGGAACACTATTTGAGAAAGTAGAACAGTAATGTAAAAGTAATCATGTCACAAACCAAGAGCTGTCGTTCTGCCTAAAATGGCTCTAATTCCTCAAGGTGAGATACCCAGGGAGGTCCTTGCTCTCAGGTCTCTGACATCTTGAAGTGCAGCTGGTGATTTGGATCCACATCTGTTTGGCTGGTAATACCCAGAAGGGGAAAACAAGGTCTCTATCACTGGATGTGCTGTGGAGCTATTACCATTGCTGGGGAAAATCAGTGATAACCAAACAGTGTGCGACCCCCCTCCCGGGCATGTGCCCTCCCTACAGACCTTCATAGAGGGCTCTGCAGCCCAGAGGCACAGTCACTGCCCAGGACACAGAACACATGGCTGCTGTGGACTCCTCTGTGGCTGCAATGCAGTATCAAGTGCTTCTGCTGGCTTGTAAATCCAATGATTTCAGGATTCATTTTTGTAATGAAACACGTACAAGCCACATGGGAGTGTGTGGAGTGGGGCATACAGAAGGGAAAGCTTGTGCTTTCACCTTCAGTTTCTGATTTCTCTGCCTTTAGCTCTTCTGGTGGGTTGATACGTCCTGTGGCAACCTTCATGGTCAGGCACAGCAGCTTTTGGGGCTCTGAAAAGAAAATTATGACTATCCTCAACCTCTACTTTTCAGAGTAAATCTTGTCCAGAATAGCTCTATTGTTCCTCACACAGTAGAAAACTCTTGGCTTTCCATGGCTTTGGCACGGTTGTAATAACTCTGAGGGCGTGATCTTTCCTGAGACTGTGTCTGTGAATAACCTTTCACAGGCAGTGATCCAGCAAACATTCTGGCATGTCAGTGTTCTTACGGGTTTTTCCATGCATGAACGTACATGACTATTGGAACTGAGGGTTTGGGCATGGAGATTTAATGTTTGCAAAGGTAGTCATTTCCCAAGCCTAATGTCAAAAACTTGTGTTCAGTCTGGATTGTTTTCTACTGTTCTGGAAGTTTATCAAACTCTATAACTTCCTAAACAGGACTGTGCATAGTTGTTTCAGAGAGACTCACCTGTCTGAACAAAGGAAAGTTTATTATGTTTTAAAATTAAAAGGAATTTGGACTTGTTTTTGCAAAGATGCTAAGTCTCTTTCGGGTTTTTTTGGCAAATGGATCCATACAATGTTCATATACAGGCAAAATGTATTTCCTGATAGGAAAAAATAATCCAAACCTATAGTTGTTCAGCTCTTGACTGCCACTCTATAGAGAACAGAACCTTATATAAATACATATGTGCTAATAAACAGCATATAGGGACATGCTGGTTTCATGTTGCTCCGACTCTGGAGTGCTCATCATTATCTGGCATGAGTCTTTCATTGCTTTGCCCTGTCCTGGTTCTGCCCAGGACAGGGTTAATTTTTGCAGCACCCAGGAGGGGCACCATGCATTGAGCAATCAGAGGTGAGTCCCTGCACAATTGCTTGTGAATTGTTCACCTATCTTGAACACTCTTGTTACTATGGTTGTTGTCACTGTTAGTTTTCTTATTTCATTGTTGTTTCTAGTAAATTGTTCTTACCTCAACCTGTGATCTTCACCTTTTTGTGCCTCCAATTCTCCTCTCCATCCAAGGGGTGAGGGGGATGAGGGGGAAGTGAGTGAGTGGCCACAGTGGGAACACTAAATTGGGGAATACTATTCCTAAACTATGACATGCCCATAATTTCCTATAGTCACAGGAAACACCCATAGGAAATAGACTGGCCATAGAATGCAAAGATCACAGTCACCTCAGCCATTCATTGCTGACCGTCACATTAGAAGAACTGAGGTTGTGACAGTTTTTCCTCCTTAATCAGCTGGAAGAGAAGGGTCCTCCCAGGCAGGTGAAATACGGCTTACTTTCCTCTTACAAAATGGAACGGTCTTGAGCAGTGCCAAACCATTAAAGATTTTGCAGTGTTGCAGAAAGGTTGTAAGAGGTCACCTGACACAAGCTGGGTGAGTTTAAAGGCCAAATCCTCAGCGGGTGCAAAGCAGCACCCTTCAACTGATGTCAGGGAGGATGTCATGATGGAGCTGCTGATAGACCCCAAGGGGCCTTAGAGAATTAGGCTCAGCCAGAGGGCCTGCAGTGCTGCAATTACTGTTCTGCTTTCTCAAGTATTGTTCCAGTAACTCTATTTGACTAATTTTTTTTCTTGTTCTGTTAGTATGTGTAATCCATCAGAATCTGTTTTTTTCACTGCAGTACAGCTTAGGTACTGTCTTTTTGTCCAGCCTGCTTGAATGCATCTAAGTTCACATGTAAGACATGTCTGAAAATCTACAGTGGTTCGCTTTTTTTCTTTCCTTCTCCTTCTCCTTCTCCTTCTCCTTCTCCTTCTCCTTCTCCTTCTCCTTCTCCTTCTCCTTCTCCTTCTCCTTCTCCTTCTCCTTCTCCTTTCCTTTCTTTTCTTTTTTTGGGGGGGGGGGCCTGGGGGGGGTGTGTTGCTAATCCCAAGGGAAAAAAGCTTTCCATGGCCTGTTTTGATACCTGGAAGTACTATGAAGCTGCTGATCATCATACAGTTTGGGTTGAGGTCGGTTGGTAGGGGAAGGCTGAAAGAAGTAATCTAAATAAAAGTGCATGGCCTCTTGGACTCAAAATTGGTTGTCTTGCCAGTCCCAATTCATTTATCTCACAAAAAAAACCTAAACAGAAATAAATCCTCAGCAAGTTCCTATCAGTTTCACAGGGATCATTTGCTTTTCTGGCTTCCACTAAGGATATTATTATGCTCTTTAGTCCTACCCCAGTCCTAACCTGCTCAGCTTTCTAAATAGTTAGTTTAATTAATCCCCTGCCTTTCTGATTGTGAGTACCATGTATTGCAAGTGAGATTTTGATGCAAAGCATCACTAAATTAATTAGTTTTGGCCCTGATCCACCAGATTTAATGGGGGTATTTGCACGTTCAAAGGTAGACCACTGTTGAAGTGCCTCATTGAATGGAGCACTTCTCCCTTAATGAGAGGGGGCTAGGCAGCTTGGCCTCTGGCTGCTGGATGAAGTTATCAGGGGTACTTACTGCCTTGGCAGACAACCTCTGCTCCCGGCAAGCCATGATGATATTTTAGTTATGTCTTGTACAGAAGTGGAACATCTTGAATAATCATCTTGTTTTATGCCTTCTTCTGTATCCCTTTGTTACCTCATATTGAAGGTATTCTCACTGAATTTGTGGTATTCTCTATGCACATCTCAGAAAGCACTTTGGTTAAGGCCATGAGAGAGATCTAGCTTGAAAGGTTTGATTAACAACACCTTAGATGTTAGATTTTTAACAGAATTATTTCTGTGTGTTCATGGACTGATATAATTAATTTGATTCTTGGCCAGGATTTTTGTTACCTTGTAGAATGAGACTAAAACTGATGCTATCTTTGTGTTGTTGCAGGATGATAGTGTGTTCCACATCAACAGACACCACTTGTTAACTTTTATCACGGTGTATATAAGGAAGAGGGAGGGCAAACATTGCCAGCCTGGCTTTGGTTCCTGTGGCTGTTTAGAGCAACTCAATGAGCAGCTGTAAGTCTGTTTCTTCCTTCAGTAAAACAGTCTGTTTCGGTGGAAATTCTGGGTGTTTCTCATCCATCTCACTAAAGCTGGAATTCCATTCTGTGAATTTTCATGGGCATTTCTCTATACAGGAGGATAACTGTGCACAGCAGCACATACTAAGCTTCAACAAACAATGTTGCAGAATTTTTCAAACAGCCACTCTTGCAATAGTGTCCTGATACTATGGCCTGGCTGTATAAGATGCTGCTATAGTTTCACAAGTATATGGTATAGGTATTATAAGACACTGAACTCAACAGACAAATCACAGACCTTGAGTTTTGCCCTTGAACTTGAATGATGAGAAGCAAAATTACTCAGGCAGAACAGCAAGCTTGTTTGTGAATCTAGTGCCTGAAAATGTTATCTGAACTGGTGTCGGGGAACTTTTGTTTTACTGGTTTTTATGTGCCGGTTCCCAGCTGAGGTGGGTTACATCAAAACTTCAGGATGACTTTTATTTTCAAGGCAACAGTGATGCAGTGCTTCATCTTGTGGAATTAGATCTAAAAGACTGGATTATTGAGGTTCTGCCTGACTCATATGGCTATTCAGATTTCCATCAGAGCCTTTGGGAGTGGAGAAGTTCATTCTGGCCTACTAAACAGTCTTGCTGGGAGAATTCCGCCTCTCCTTCCAAGAGAAGCAATTCCCTTCTCCCAAGAGAAGCAATAGTCTAGTGGTGCTACTGTGGGTAAAGGGATGCAGTTTGGGGTAGAGGAATAAATTCCTGGTTGTCATGGAATCATTCTCCAGCAGCAGTGATGTAGGCTATGGTCTTTCCCAGAATTTCTTCCTTAGTTTTGGACTGTTCTAGCAACCCTTTTTGACTGACCTACAAACAGAACAAAAATCTGTGTACCCTTAATGACCCTTTGGTCAGATGCATGCGTAATATAAACTTAATTACTTTTTGCTTTAGCTTGTGGTCAAGTAGTAATGAACCAGTCAGGAGGGAGGAATTTCAAGTTATCATAGCCAAATATTGCAACTTTTCAGACCCCCTTTCCGTGGAAGGGAGATGACTAGTGGAATAATATCTGTGCAAAAAAGTCACCATCCACCCTGAATGGTCGTTCACATAAATAAAATTTTGCAGACCCTGTGCTACATACACCCCTTTTCTAGGATAAGGACGATTTGAATTGTTTGACTGTATTTTCCACATGGCAGCCTGGCTCCCCAGGGAGGCACGACAGGCCTCTCACCTTTCCCAGAGCCAGGAGCCCGGCCCGTGCCAAGGCGGTCATTTCCCTGGGCAGGGGTAGCCCAGGTGCCCCGTGCCGGCGCGTTTGAGGGGAGAACGGCGGTAATGAATAAGCGACAGCCTGCGGTGGGGGCCCTGCCACTGTTAAATTTGTAGCCAATTAGCCGTGTTGCACAATTCCAGCAGAGTAACACCAGTCTCTATAGACTTGGTATAGAGAGAGAAATTAGTTTAGACAAATACCTCTTAATCCCTTGTTCTTGGCTGGACTGGAGCGCCTACTGCTAAGTGCTAATGGCACGGGGAAATCCCAATTTCCAGTGTCAAGGGCTTCGAGGAATCAGGCTATTAAAGGGAGACATTTATTTTGCATTAGCTTTGATCAGCGGCTCCTGGGTGAAATCTCCTTAAATAAATACCCCGTGCAGCCCGCTTGGGGAGGAACGCGAGCTTCGGGCCGGGCCGGCGACTGAGGGAGAGGGCGCCGGGGCCGCTTTTTGCTGGGCTTCCCCCCGCGGGAGCAGAATCACGGAATCGATCACAGGTTGGAAAAGACCTCCAAGATCACCGAGTCCAACCTGTGATCGAACACCACCCTGTCAACTGGACCACGGCCCTGAGTGCCATGTCCAGTCTTTCCTTACACACCTCCAGGGACGGTGACTCCACCACCTCCCTGGGCAGCCCATTCCAGTGTCTAATCAACCTTTTCTGTGAAGAAATTCCTCTTAATGTCCAACCTAACCCTCCCCTGGCGCATCTTAAGACAGTGTCCTCTCACCCTGTCGCAGGCTGCCTGGCAGAAGAAGCAGCCGCCTGCCCAC
>NW_008236965.1:2039986-2056620 GCF_000691975.1 Corvus brachyrhynchos | reverse complement strand
GCCCGCAGCCGGCCCACTGTCCCCGGGCGTCGTGCATCCCCCAGGTCGGTCGGCCCTCGGGCAGGGGAAGCCGTGCCTTGCAGGGCGAGTGACGCTGGGAGCCGGCGGTACCTCTCCCGGAGCGTCAGCCCGACCCCCGGGGAGCCGAGTGGGGCAAAACCGCATGGCCTCGCCTTCCCGCGTGGGTCATCGATACCCATTTTATGTATTAAAATGTCGCCGTTTGCAACGCAAACGCCTCGGTGTTGCAAATAAAGCTTAAGAGCTAAATTACTCAGTCAGCGTTGCTGCGCCCTGTCCTCGTGTCAGGTAGCTGGAGCCTTTCCATGGCATTAAAGGATAATACCTCGCACCTGGGGCTGCCATGTGGAACAAGAGTGTATTTTTACTCTTCAGCCTCCCCATGTAGATCCCTCTAGATGCAATTTGCCAAATGATACTGATGTCTAAATAAGCTAAACATATAATAAAAGATGAAAATTGTATGGGAAGCTTCCTGGACACAATTATTAGGCCCTTGTGACATTACTTAGGTGCTCCAGAAGCTTCTGGGACTGAGGGGAAATTGCACTGACACATGCAAAGTAACTTAGGAACCGAGCAGCATTTTCAGATCACAGAGTGGCATGCAAGGAAAAAAAATAATGTATTTGCTCCTAAATACTAATTGCATGCACTGGGTCTTGGTCCATAATTGGAAATGTGAGAAATGTGTACATATAAAATGTAGCAATTTCTGTACTTATGTAAGTAGCTGTTATCTAAAAATCACATAGCTTACTACTGTGTTAAGTTTATGACTGCTTCTTGGCATTGCCTGGACACACAGTACCTGCAGAAGGCACCTGCTGGGTTTCTGAATGCATCAGGTATATCCCAGCATTTCTGTGACTTTGGAGGAATGTTAATAGCATGACAGTAGCACAGCAGGCCCTGCAGCAGACTGGTGGGGAGGGAGGATGAGCTACATTAGGGCCACTTTGCAAGCATCTAAAATAATTTTGCAGAAGAAATACCCATATATTAAGCAAGGATAGAAAGATGGAATGGGTGAAACTTGGTTTTCTGAGTGTTTGGCTTGTAAGTACGCAATTATTTTTCAGCTGTAAATAACAAATATGATTGCAAGCCCCTGCTTACCTCTGAGCTTTTTCTTCAGGCAGGACACTGGGTCTGTGCCACGGATTTCTAATGCACAGATTCATTTTCTGGTCTGCTCTAGTCACATTTTCCATGCCCCTCGGAGTTTATCCTTGGGGTTAGCATCTGTTAATGCTGTGGTTGCATCTATGTTGTCAGGAGCTAATAATCCTTAGCTGCCTCTCCAGGGCAGCCAGGTAGGGCTTTTCTGTGTGACGGGGCCTCTGCTCTGCTTGGAGGTGAGATTCCAAGAGATGAGCCCAGTTTATGGATCTTAGCTGCCATCCTTTCTGCAGAGTGCTTCCACTGGGTGTGCTTTCCATTGTGGAGAGTGGCAGGGGTCAGCTGTCAGGATGGGGTATTGCAGGGATGGTACTTGGCCATGAATCATGTGTAATTCTCTGGTGAATCAACACCTTTGAGTGAAAAAAAAATAATAGAAAATTCCCAGCTGCCAGGCTTTTAACTCCTTGGCAGTGGGAAATGTGGGGATGACTGGAGGCTTCTCCACTGTGGCTTCTCCACAGTGGCTAAGGTTAACACAAAATGAAATTCACATTGGAAGTAAGTTGTGGATTTTTAACATTTAATTAAATATTCAGAGAGATTGCCAGGAGGTGTAGTAGATTTTTTTTTTTTCATTGCTTTTAAGTTTTTAAATGAAGACTGGTTGTCTTTGTAGAAGATAGACTCTAATCCAAATGTAAATTGTTGGGATCAATGCAAGAATTACTGGATGAACTTCTCTGGCCCTTGCTATGCTGCATGTCAGACTAGCTGATGCTAACAATCACTTCTGGCCATAAAAATGTATGAGCAGTAGAAAATTATAAGTTTGAGAAGAATAAAATGATATGAAATTAACTCTGTAACAGAAATATTTTTGCAACATAAACTCCTCTTTAGCTTCTCTTGCATTATTTCACACCCTTATTGAAAGCAGCACAGATTTATAGTTGCATGTTCACATTAAAAACATTTGAGAAACTTAAATAAGGAAAAATTAATGTAGTTCAACAGAAGGGGAACTGACTCCCAGTAAAAGGTCTGTCTGACCTGCTAATTTGCTACTTAGTTTCCTTATGGACAAACAGCTTCCTGCAGCCATTGCTTATACTTGACTGACTCAATTTTTAGAAATTCCCCCATTTAAGATACAATATGATTTAATAGGTAATTGACTCTAGGTAATAGGTAACTGAATAGGTAATCTATCTTTCTAGATAGATGAATGGTATTTATGTTTAACCCTCTCAGATAACTGTCTCTCAAGAGCTCAAAGTAGGTTTTCAACCTCTCTGTGTTGTCCCAATGATCCTAGGAACAACCCCCTGACTTCCACAGAAACACAGCTAGCTACTGGGACCTTACATTCATTAGGCATGTTCAAAAATCTCTGGAAGTGAATGAGAGGTGGAGGACAGGACAAACACAATTGCCATGTGACTACCTAAACTGCCAACTCCATGTGACAGAAGTCCACAGAAGTGAGTAAAAACATAATTCATACTATGAACCAGCTTTTTGCTTACTGTTTTTTTTTTTCTGAGAATATTCAAAGAGAGGAATGAAAATGAAAGCAAAAAGTCAAATCAGTTGGAGAAGTCTATCTTTTTTTTAATAAAAAGAGGGTGTGAAGGCTCTATATTGCTAATATTTTTCTTGCCTTTTCTTAAACATAATTCTTGAAGGAGGATTTGATCTTCCCGGAGTTGAATCATGTTGTGTGGTTTTGCTTTATTTTGAAAGGTGGAAATTTCTGAGTTGCTTGTTTCTATTTTGAATGAGGTGAAGCAATAAATTCTGGTTTTGACACATTTCTTCCCATTGAGATTTCAACACTTTCTTTCTTAGCATAACAGAGACGTGGCATAGGTTCCTCTCTGAGACATTTTCAATGAGGAACTGTCTGGGCTTCTCACTCCTTAACAAGGAAAAAGACAACCCTATTTTCCAAAACACAGTGAGAGAGACAGAAGAGAACTAGATACTTCCTACAGGGGATTCATCTGGCCCTTATCAGCTGCTACATTAGGATGAGGTAATTTGTAATTTAAAGACATTTCTCTACAAGGACGATAGATTATGAGCTCATCTTTAAGTGTCTGCATTGTATTTACCTGGTGTTTGCCATTGAACATTAACTAGGAATAAATGTAAAAGAATAGAGAAGGAGAGAACAGGAGGTAATATTTTCCAAAGATACTTAATAAGGAAAAAACCAAATGCTTGAAAAGCAAAAGTGGTCTGTGGATTCTTAGAAAAGGGAAAATAGAAAAGAGGAGACAGAGGGAACGTACAGAGAGCAAAGAAGAGGCAGCTTTGTGTTTTCTTGTAGCTGCAGTAGTTGAAGTCTGGCCAAATGAGGAAGGTGACCACTTGTTTTCAACAGAGTATAGCACTGTGGGAAGGCTTGGAAAACTGATGAATGTTGAAATCTTAATACATCATTTTTGTTCAGCTGAGTGCCTTCTCTGATACTGTTCAAGCATCCTGTAATGCAATAAGCACTCGTAGCATCCAGCACATTACGTAGTCCTCTTCACTTTGCCCTTCCTTTCTCTGGGAAACAGCCTGTGTTTGTGTACAGCTGGTGGGAGAGTATGAGGAGAGATGGGTACCATTCCAACACAGCACAATATCAGGAGGGAAACTACCTCTCTCCCTCTGCCTCCCCCACATTCATCCTGAAGCTGCAGCCCGGCCTATCCCTACTCAGCAGCCCCAGACTCAGGGTCAGGGTGGCTACCTGTGCTCTGGTGACTTGGGATAGCACTGGGAGCACTCCTGACGCTGGAGCTTGATTTTGGTGTTAAATTTAGAAAGTGTTCCCTGGCACAGTTCTGACCTGAGATGGCTAACATTCAAACAGTTTTAGACACATTCAGTGCTTTCAGATCCAAGTGCCCTTTGACCATCAATCAGCTGAGAATATTTTCTCTGCCAGTTTTTCTGAGATTTGTATATCTAGGCTGTGTCTAGTGTCTCCTTGAAGGTTGCTGTAACAACTGTGCTTTCTTTTTTGTCTCACAGACTTTCAAATTGCCCCAGAATCAGAACAAATTCCTCAGCCTTGGAAGCACCCCTTTGTTTGGACTGTTGCACATATTGTCAGTGCGTGGCTATTGATTCAACAAACTCAGTGGACAAAAGGACCATTCTGGATTCTTACACTTGCCTTTAAATGAAAGTTGTCAATTACCCCCTTCAGTTTCAAAGGAGTTTAAGCTGACCAAACAATCTGACACCTATTTGCTCACACAAAGGGGAAGAAATCAGAAGAAGTAAATATTGCATATTAAGTCTCCTTGTCTATGAAATCCAAAGAGTTGCCAAAATCTCTGATACTGTCTAAACTCTTCATTCCAGGATCTAAAGTGTGTATTCATGCCACCATTGTCTCAGCTGCAATTGAACACTGCAATAACTTTTCATCTGCTTTCTTTTTTCCCCTGTCTTGTTCCTTGACCCTGGACCTGTCAAAATCACTTACTTTGCTGCTCTGATTGTATAGTTCAGCTCTTTGAATCTCTCCTCTAATTCCACTTCATTTATTTATTTCCTATTCTGTAGCTTTTTTTTTGGCTTCAGCCAAAGGAACATCTTTGTTTTCTCTTATCTCTTAAACCTCATACTGCTCTGTTGGATCCTGTTCCAGGGTCACGTATGGCTATAAAAAGACTCTGTATTTAGCTGGGATCTGGAATTAGTCCTCTACCCACCTGCATTACATTTTCTATATATCCATCTTTGTGTTTTTTTCTACACTTGCACCAATACATGGAATATCATTTTTATCCAGGCAAGGTGCTTTTAGTGCATTGGAGCTCCCTACATTTTATAGAACTGATTCAAACCTCCAGAGCCTGTCTGTGATACAAGTGGAAAACTAGGAGCAAGAAGCATTGCTGAAAACTGCCAGACTAACTGGAAAACCAGGTAGGACCAAGGTGGTCAAGAAAGTAGCCTGGCCTTAGGCCCTATGTTTTCTGGTGGTCAAGCCTGGAACCATGTCATAGGATCATAGAACCATTTAGATTGGGAAAATCCTTTAAGATCATTGAGTCCAACTGTAAAGCTAACATTGACAGGTCCACCTCTAAACCATGTCCCTAAGCACCACACCTCTGCTAAGTCCCTTAGTGCTACATCTACATGTGCTACATGTCTTTTAAGCGCCTCCAGAAATGGTGGCTGAAAAGACACTGGATAAATAATTTCTCTGACAGCTCTCTAGGGACCTCCTCTAAGATTGTGAAAGACCGTTTTCCAAATCTGCATTCTGCCTGACTTCCAGATGAGACTTCAACTCACATCTCCTACAGCTCAAGAAATGTCTAATCTCCCAAGTTATAGCTGTTTTTTTGGTGTGTGTTTCTCCTTCTGTTCTGCTGAAGATTTAACACAGCTGTACCATCAAATTCAGCTGTATGGAAGGTCAGACCAGCTTAGGTAAGCTCAGGCTTTGAAGAAGAGAAACTCTTAGAACATATTAGCAGTTTTTTAGCAAAACAATTTTTGGCATGAAAACACGCTGGTTTGTTAACCATGTTTTCTTGTAAAAGTTGAATCCACCTGAGTGTGGTTACCAGTTCAGACTGGTGATCTGCACTGTGAGAGTACCTAATGTATTCTTTTGTGTTCCACTCAATGTCTTAGCCACCTCTCTTCCTCTACAAGTTTTCTTGAATTCTTCCTTGTACTTTTCTTTTGCTTAAAAATTATTAGCCAATACTGGGAGGGAGGTGTGTGTATGTCTCACATATTTTTCTTTTTTGAAAAAAAAAGAAAATCCATTTCTTTCTCTGTTATTGAGAATAGAGTAATAACTTTCCTCTTTGTTGTGGGATACAGGGCATGTTTTCAGCCAACCCTATTTAATGTCTCTTCCAATAATCTGTCTCATGTGCAGATTTTCTTGTAAAAATAAGTCCCTGCACTAATTCACATTCTAGTTCTTTAAATATGTAATGACACTGCCTAGTCTGTTATGAAATACATGAACTTCTCAGTCACACTTCCTATTACCCAGGTAGAAAAGATGCAAGGTTCCAGTCAACAGTTCAGTCCTACTATGGCAGCTTCTGGAAGGGCTCCTGGTTTTGTGTGTCCTCCCAGGAGGAGTGGCTGAACTGACAAGGATCTCATCTCATTTCATCTCCCAGTGACCTGTCACAAACGAGAGGCAGCCCTAAATACCTCATAGGCAAGGTACAAGGAAACCTGGGTCAGACATGTCTAAATTAACCTGCTCCTGAAGAAAGATTCCTTCCACCCTGTCATTATTAAAATAGAAAAGGGAACAAAACTGTGGGAGACAGAGGAGTAGAAACTCCTGCAATTAAAGGAGGCTTTGATTTACAACCCTGGAAGAGACTAGGACTGGCTTAATTGACAGAGATTTGTGGACTTTAAGCAAAAGGATTACAAACTTGTGTTCCTATCATTATAAGTAAAATTGTACACTGGGTGTTTTGGTGAAGGGTTTTAAAATATAATAGTGTGGTTTTATATAGTTTAAGTTAAGAATGTAGATGGTATAAGAGAGACATCTGTGTGTACGTGACATGAGAAGTTATTGGTCAAGACGTAGCTGCATTGCAGTGAGAAGTGCCACAGGTGATAAGTCATAAATCCAAAACGAAGTGTTGTTTTAAGTATCTATTGGATTGGAAAGTTATAAATTACTATGTAACCCTAAATCTTGTGACTAGTCCCAATTACTCGGAGGTGTTGTAAAATCTCACTCCTCAACTGATGCGTTTGTTATTTTAAACAATAAATTCGTGTAGTTGCATAGTCCCATCCCTTAAAGTTATTTTCCTCCGACACGTGAAAGCGTGACAAACAGACACAAAACACAGAAAACTCAAAAGCCCAAACAAACAAAACCTGAAGCTTTGAAGAAGCTAAGTAGTTTTTCTCTGAAATTTCTGCCTTTTAAATGTTTTGAGCATTTCTCAATCCAAAGAGGTGTCTGGTCCTCTGCTGAGTCCTGTTGGATTCCTTATGTCATGTGGTTGGGTTTTACACATGTTAATTATGTGAAAGTGTGTCTCTTTTTGCATAAATTTTCAATCTTCTATGCTTAAATTTTTTGAAATGTCTCTTTGTACTTGCATTATGATAAAAGAGGGGGGGTAAAAGTGCCTCATCTATCTTTTCTATCACACTCCTTATTTCTTTTGCATTTGATCATTTCCTCTTTTATTCATTTCATCTCGTCTCTTAGGTAAACAGTCCAATTCTGTTCCATTTTGTTTCATTTCTGAAGTTTTCCGTGTCCCTAATTATTCTCATCACCGATCTCTGAACTCTTTCCTCTCTGCTATATCCCTTTTTGACATTTTAGGTGCAAATTGTTGTAGGTGCAATTTAGATCACTTAAATGTCCAAGTCCCTGACTTATGGATGCAATCAGAGACTCAGACATCTAAGTAACTAGATTGCAGACACAAATAATTACATTGCAAAATGTGCCTGCAAGTTTTGTGCCCATGAGAAATGGCTAAAGCCAGACTAAAGATCAGAGCCTTAATCACAAACAAAATACCCCCATCACTCTTTAAAAGAGAAAAGACCCCCTCCATTTGAACAAGGTACTAACACAGAAAAAAAGTCAGTTGTTTAAACTCTATAGAGCTATATGGTAAGTGTAATGATGAAGAGAATAATAGGTCAGAAAGATGTGGAACAGCATAATAATAATAGTAATAATAATGATGCCTGAGGACTTTATTGGGAGAGAAGAGCACAGTGTGCACTGAGCTTCCAGAATAACCAGTGTTTGTCATTTGCATGTTTCTACCTTTAAAAATGAGACTTGAGATGGTTTACTTTTTGGCATTGAAATATTTCTATCATTAATCTACAAGAAGAAGGTCTAAGACACTTTGCTGATATCCATGATCCAATATTCTAGAAAATTCAGGCTAATATTATTGAAAAATATTTTTAACAAGGTTTTATCATTCCTTCTCATTATGAATTAAATGCCTTTCTAGGATGAGGTTTCAGCAGACCGAAGAGTTGAGGTCATGTCATTTAATGGTGGTACTGGAGGAAAAGTTGGAATGAGAGCTGCATTTTTTTGAAAGAAAAAGTTATTTGAGCTCAATCTTTATTTCCTAGATTTTCTATATTGACTGGAACAAAGCTTCATTTTCAGTTAAAAAAATACAGCTCCTCTTTCAAACATAGGAAGTGTTAATGCTTTCTGCTATTTATTCTGAAAGGAAAAAAAGCTTTTTTTCTTCAAAACCCAAAGATTTATAATATTTAAAATTAATTAAATACTCTGCATTGGAAAATTTTCTGTTTCATTCTTTCTCATTAAGCTTTCTGAAAAAGGAAATAAAAGATAAAAAATAGCAGTACATAAATACTTACAGTAGGGACTGGGTATGTTCTAGAATGAGACATAGTAGTAAACTTCGATTTTAATCCATAAATATAGATAAATTTCAAAGCATTCTGGACCTATAATGCTCTTTTCCCTATGGACTGTCAGCACTGGAAGAGGAGAGAAAAGCTGGCAGGGTGAATTTACGTGTCTGCACAATTTCAGCCAACTTTTTCCTCCTGTCTTCCCAGACTCTATTTTAATTTCTTATACATTTCAGCCCTGTGTTTACTCCAGTTCCATCCCGTGCCTCCTTTGCTCTGTGAGTCAGCACTCCCAACTAATGGGTTTTGGTCATCTCATGAGGCCGAGATTGATTAGATATTATTGCCAAACCTTAGCATGGACAAAGCAAAACCAAGTCGATTTCCAGTATGAAATAATTTTCAAACCTCATCATGCCTGCCTATAGTACAAGACATTTCTTTCCACAAGGGAGATTATATCCTCAAGAATATTGCTCATAAATCCTGTATTATTTACTAATGGGTCCACATTTCAGATAACTGTGAAGGATTATTTATCCTCAACTATGTGCTCCTTGTTCTCACATAAGAGGACTTATGCATGAAGGAATCACTTAACTTTAATTAAATGGGCCATATTTAGTCCCTCAGAATAAGCATTCAGTCTAGAATTGCTTAAATATTTAATCAGCTCAATCAGAAATCCTGTTTGGTTAGGCACCCATGATCCTATCTTCTTCTCACTGAAGACAATGAGAAAACTCCAAGTAATTTTAAAGGAAGAAGAAACAAATTCCGTGTGTATGTGTCAGATTTATGAAATTAAAGAAAATGAGCTCACAGAAAGAAAGAAAAACTGCACAGGAAATTTTTGGTGCACTTTCAGAGAACAATTCCTCTCTGGAATTAAACCAAATTTCTTAGCTAGACTAACTGGTATGTCTTTGAACTTATGCAGAAGGAGAAGCACCTGAGAAACAGAAGGTGTTCCAACAGCCTCCAAGACTTGCATCTGGTGCTTGTTCTCCCTTGATCCAGCATTTCTCCTTGCCCAGAGGTCTGGTCATTTAAGCTAGACTGTGACTGTCTAATAGTGGGGCAATGAATACAAATCCTTCTTCTTTTCCATGGGTGTAGAAAAACAGGGGAGAAGCATCATTATCATCACAAGATCAGGACCAAGCAACTCAGCAATAGCAAGCACTAGCCTTGGCAATCATGTCCAAATTGAAATGGGTGCAGCTGTCTGGGTGCTTCTCCTGTGCTCTGCTCCTGGTCAAACACACCTAGTGTGGTCTGTCTGGGACTTCCGTGACCTAGCACATGTTTTTTGACATACACAGCCTAGAAACAAAAGTCTAGAACAGGTCAGAATAGGTTTGTCAGAGAAATGTGTATTCTTGCCTTTGACCATAAAGTAGCTAAGAAGGGAAATCTACGTTCTAGGCTTCTAAAATTCATTGAAGTTATTTCCCTTGCATCTCATTTTCATCCCTGAGGAAGAAACCTCTCTCTATGCTTTCTGTTCTTCCAAATGATTTAAAAACTTGACTGTACTTTTCCTCACATTTCAGACATAATCAGCATTTTCAACAACCTTCTGAAAAACACGTGGGATTATGATGGACATGTGGCTAAGGTGTGGGCAGAGCGATGTGGAAAGCAGAGTTAGAATTATTTCTCCAAAATATTAGTGCAATTTCACATGAAAGCCCTTCTCTAACAAATCTCAAAAGAATTTAGATTATATTGGTTATTTTATGCCTCAACTCTGCCATTTTAAATTATTTTAAACGTAATTTCATCGTGTTCCTCATCTAAAAAAGCTTCTTATAATTTCTTTGAATTTTATTTTGTTTTGTTTTGTTTTATTTATATATTGCAGAGGCGAGATGCCTAACAGCTTGAGGTCTTTGCAAAGCCTAGGACCCCTTGAGTTCTTCTTTTCTCATCTCTTCGCTTTGAAGTGGAACATTTCTGTTCTTAGTCCCCCTCTTTTTTCTCCCTCTTCTTCATGCTGTTTAATATTTGCAAGCTTTTCAAGGTCAGCTTTTCCTCTCTCTGCTCACCCTGTCCTGCTCACCACTGCATGGTGTCAGTTGCTGACCTGGCACCTCACCAGGCTCTTTGGTCCCAGCCCACCCATTTACTGTGAAAGGACAAGGTCATATGAAAATTTGCCTAGTTCTTGCTTTGCAAAGGTTTTATGGCCATTCAGATGGCAGTGAAAACTTCATAAAAATCTATTGGGTTACAAAGACTTCATAACCATTCACTGCTGTTCTCAGAAATAATAATACTTGGCAAATTCTTTAAGCTTCACCTGTACTCACGGATGGAAGAACCTTGAATGTTCAAAATGTTTCAGTCTTTCTTGTATTCAGTAAGTTTTCTTGTGAAAACTCCCAGAGCCCCTAACAGCAGAACAGTGCAAAATTGCAGTAATACCAGAAGATTTGGGTCCTGGGTTTTCATGAGTTTGAGTGTGAGCATATGAGACACTGCTGTGGTTGCTCGCCTTTGTGTGTGCACTGACCAAGCTTTGAAAGCCTGGTCCTGTCCAGACAAGGTGTGAGCCTCTGTGCTTGATTCCTCTCCATGCAGGTGACAATTGGCTTTAGACTCCCTGTGTGTCCAGAGGCAGGAGGGAGGCAACATGAAGGGTGACAAATCTCATTATCATCTAAACCCTTTGTAGAAGCTTCTTTTCTTCATTGATGCTATGCAGACAGCAGGATCCATTGCCTAACCTGTACAGCCTGGTAAGGTGGGATGGATATTTTGACCTCCAAAATAATTTGGGTTTTTTGCCTGGCTATGCAAGCAAGAAGGCAATGGGACAATTTCCTCCCTCCTGTGCTTTTTGCAGCCCAAGGGGACTGTGCTGCATGCAGGATATGTCATGACAGTCCTGTAACCATTCCAGCCCTCTGGGTCTGCCCCTTTGTGCTTAGACCTCTTTCATCATAATGTGGCTTTCTGCTGCACTTGGGGCTGGCTGTCATTTTACAGAACAGCAGTTTGCAAGGACTGTTGCTTCTTCCTCTCTTCCTACTGCTGGCAGTGGTTTGACTTCCTCAGTTTTAGAAGGCTCCAGGCAAGTGCTGCAATCCTCTTCCTTCTCCAGGGACCTCCTTCAATAATAACCCTGGTCTGACTAGCCTATTAGGGATTTTTCATGGAGAAATATTTAAACAGTAGGTCCTGTGATCAGGTTTGGCATGAAGGAAGCCCTGATTGGATTGAGGCTGTTGTAGGTGTGCAGTTTCTTCTTTTGTTGCTATGAAAAAGCAAGTCAGTGATGGAATATAGGTGTTCTGAGATGCAGGCACTGGCAGAGTAGAATTTCATACTAGACCAGCTACTGAAATTCAGACTCAGCTTCTTGTCAGTCCTCTTTTGTCACTGGTTCTCTAGCTCTTTACTACATTAGGCCCTTATTAATGAATAAATTTTATTTTTTTAAATACCAATCCAGTTTTGGTTTTTTTTGATGTTGAAAAAGGTAGGATTTATTGTTTTTTTCCTGTGAGTTAAGCAGAGTTCTTGGCATTTTAAGCACCACGAGGTTGAATTAATTCTACAAAGGAAGGGGTTTGGTCTCATTTACTTATGATGAACTCATTTCTGTTCCGCAGAACCTATTTTGCCTGAACCATTCTTGTTTAAATAAAGTAATATTTTAATCTTGTGCTTTGGGTCCTTTTAAACCTGATTCTATTTTTTGCTTCTATTATCCCAATAACTGTTCAATTAGGAGTGGTTAAAAATCAAGATATTTATTTTAATTGCATGCTTATCTTTCGAGGGTATATTGCAGTAAATAAGGAACATTTGAACAAAAAAACCCTAACATTGCAACATGTCTTGTCACATTATACTTACCCTACACCTGATTTCAAATGTAAATTGCACAGCATTTAGCTCTAATGAAAATACTCTAGTGAAGGAAATTGTTAAGATTTTCTGGTGCTCCCCTAGGGGTAATATTAAAACCTCCATTACTAACATCTCACTCTGAGAAGACAAAATGTGCACTGAGAATACAAAAGCTCTGTTGGCATCTAAATGTGTGCCAATTAATTCGCAGTTACAGACCTGCAGATCTGTATGGAGATGTAAAAATAGGACCTGGGAAAGCTATTTAGATCCCTGTATAACAGGGCTCCTTGACCCTGGATTTCTAATGTTAGTTTAATCATGGCATTCTGCTTTCTATTTATTTATATAGTTGCCTCAATGAACAAATTAATAATTATACAGCACATTGACAAACATGCCGAGTAATATTTGCCAGATTTTAAATTAATTTAATTCAAGGGCCACTTCATTTACAGGATTCATAGGCACATCAAGGAGTAGCTTTTACTTCATTGCTATTCAGATTACACCAAGATTTTTCATAATTTTCTGTTCTCCTTTTTATCTCTCTCCCCTCCCTTCACTGAGGAAGACAATTTAACTTGCTTTTCTAAATAGGTGGTTACTTTCAGGCAGGTGGAAAACAGGTAAATGATAGACAAACAGAAATGTAGATAAATGCATGGGCGACATACGTTCAGAGAGATAATAATATTTATTGGGGAAAAAATAGCTCTAACAACTCACCTTTATTTTTCCATAATTTCCAATTTTCAGTCTATCTCCTGTTGTTTTTCACCTACGATTTCCTTTGGATGTTATTTTAATTTTAAGTCTGTCTTGTGATTCTGTGGAGGAGTATTTCTGTGTTGAACATTGACTCAGTTACACAGAGATGCCACACTTTATATTGTTTGTCAACAGAAACTTGTTGTTAGAACCAGCAACTGGCTTGAACAGCAATATTTGAAATGAGAAATATGTGTCCCATGGCAGGTAAGTCAAACATTTTAATGAAGGCTGTGTCCTTTAAGTAGGGGGAAGGAGATGATGATCAATCTTTAAAAATACTGCCACCCCTTTCTCCAACATGGCCAAGTAAAAGGCATTCACAGAACAGTGCTCCTTTCCTTTAATAGTATTCTCTTTTTGTTTCCCATTTCATTATTCTTTTGGAAGAAACAGGACAAAATGGTATGTGAAAAAGACTTTTTTTCTCAAAAGGTGGCACATTGCTATCTTGGCCAATACATAGCAGGGTCTTCTGCTGGAATATAGAGAAACTGAGACATATTTAATATTTTCTCCATATTATTAAGAAGAACTGCAGTTTTGGGGAGATTAGTACCCCCTCATTACACTTTTCATAAATAATATGATCCATGTTTCCATCTATTTAATTACAACAACACCCCCCTGAGATGCTGGCACTTACAGATGCATGTTCAGTTGTAGAACAAGACCCTTCAAAGCCCCTTTCATCCCTTTCTGATATCACCTAATTTCTACCCAAAAAATCCCTACCTTGGCGCAGGAAGCACTACACTCAGCCGCAGTGACACAGCAGAGCCTGAGCTGCCATGTCCTCTCCCTGCATTGCTCTGTCCCTCTGCTCCCTGTGGCAGCTGTGCTTCCTCGGAAATACTGCTCCTAGGTTTGGTACTCAGACATTCCTTTCTGGGCTGAGCCCCCACTTCACCTGATTCAGTTGAAAGATCACCGTGAAATAGTCCTGTGGGTCCACAGACACTGAGGAGCTTGCTAAGCACAGACAACTTACACAGCTGTGTTTGCTCTCCTACTCTATTCTAAGTAAACCTGGTTGCAGCAATAGCAGAGTTTTAGGGGACAAGATCCTCAAAGACATGAAGTCCAACGTGCAATGGGAACTGGGTCTTAAAAATCTGTAGAGGAGCAGTGCTGTGTAATTGTACTGAAGCTCCAAGATGTATCCAGGTAATGAAACTGAGAGCAATCAGTGAGGTTCATCTCACACAGCTTCCAGGGGGGGACTCATATGCACAAGGGTGTCTGGCAGTGAGGGAGTTGCCTTGCCTTATGAAGTGGATACTGAAGATCTATAGCCTAATTCAGTGGCATAAACATGCTCTAAGGACTTTTCCAGACATCTTATGTTGTTGAAGACCTCTGCATGTGGCTGATGTGTGTAACAGAGGCCCCAGAGAAACTTGTTTCCTTCAGCAGCTGGAGGCCAGGCAGCATATGCTAAGGTATCCCTATTACCTGCTTTGGATATTTGGATATTTGGATATTTGGATATTTGGATATTTGAAATTGCATGTGGGCTCCACAAACCAGGTCTGCATGAACTGTGTGGAGAGCTCAGACACCACACCAACCTGTAGAGTCCTACATGTTGGTGCCTAAAATAAGGCATTCTATCTGGCAGTGAAGACCACCCTAAATATTTATTGGTAGGCAGAGGTAGGAAGATGAAACTCATCTAAGGATACTAACAATGAAAAAGTAAGGTTTAAAGGAAGACAAGTGAATCAGCTCCTCACACCCGTCTCAGCTGAAGGTTAAATTTGTAAATGAAAATTGTTTAGGTGATACATGGGTCTGTCTGGAGAAATGTCTCAAAAACCATTTTAGGACAGATCAGAGAGGCTGGGAGTGAATTGCAAAGCAACATTTGAACCAAATGCTTATTTCTAATTTGTGTGAGGTCACTTAAAAGACGGAAAACCAACAGCTGGTGATGTGAAAGATAGATATGAGGGAGATAAAAGAAGACTGTGCAGAAAACTGAGAAATAATTTTTATGCCTTTAATGTATATTGCATTTAGGAATCTTGTGCGTTATCAATGAATAGTAAGGTTCTTCTCAGAAATAAATAGGAAATAGCTGTGCCTCGTGTAAGACATTAACAGTCTCTCTTACGTCTGAACAACTTTTCATAGGTAAAATTGCTTTAGCTGGCACGATTATCACTGTTCACTGCTGCATTCAGCATGCTGCTCAATGTGATAATGACTGATGTCTTTTTTCCGTCACTTCAATACAGGTATGCAATTTATTCTGCCAGTAAACACTATTATAATGTAAAATTTATAATACAATACCTTTCAATGCCACTCAGAGTGATAGTTTGAAGGAACTCGAATGTGTCTGTTATGTATCAGAGCAAACAAACCTCACATTAACATCAAAGTTGCTTACTTGGTGGAATGGTGCAGCTGCCTTGCTTTGCTTGCTGGGGTGCATATATTAACAGCAGCACTGCTCCCTGGAGTGCCATGGCCCCAAACTCCCTCAGTCTTTCTGTAGAGTCCTCACAGTGTCATACCAAATGGAATGAGCACAGTGATGTCATGTTAGGCATTTGGAGCATTAGGTTTGACTTTTAATATCCTCACAGCTCAAGCATGAGGTCAGCAGAGCTGATGATCCTCCATGTTTTTAGCCAGAGAAACTCTCATGTTAATCCTGCACATTTAAGTTGACAATACAAATAAATACTTTCTGCTCTGGGTGTATGTGGGGGTAGTGTTCTTTCTTTCAAGAGCTTTTAGAATATATTCCAAATAATTTCCAATAATTTAAAAGCCTTTTAAAGAACAGGCTCTTCTTCCAATAACTGACAGGCAAGACAATACCAGAGGGGGAGGCGAGGTGGAGAGGGGCGGAGGTGTAGATTGCTCTATATAAAAGCTGCTAAATTATGTTGTCAAAAATATAGCAACATTTTTTTTGCTCAAAAGCCTTGAAAAATCACACTCCTCCAGTCCCAGACTTCTGGCTTTTGTTTGTTTTGTGCAACCAACCTAAAACTTCATGTCATGAAATCTGTTATAATTGGCAGCACTTGTTGGATTCAAAATCAGCCTAGGACCAGGAACCCAAACATGTGACTGAAAACATTGTCTCTATTTTTACACATAACTACAAGAATAAAAAATTTTGGCCGTGCTGGTGGTATCTGTGATGTGTAGGCCGGATCGTTGCTTTTGTCTTGTTTATTTCCCATCTTCGACAGATTTTTTTGGTGAAAAGTAACCTGTCTGGAGATCTGGAGAGTGCACTCTAGGCTGATGTGATTAGACACTTTTGACAGCGGGGAAGCCACTGCCTGCAGGGTCTTCAGTTGGGATGATCTCTGTTGAGAACAAGATTCAGTAACTTACTAAAACAGAAGTCTCAATAAGATTATTGACTTCTCAGTATCCCTTCCCTTCCCTTCCCTTCCCTTCCCTTCCCTTCCCTTCCCTTCCCTTCCCTTCCCTTCCCTTCCCTTCCCTTC
>NW_008236965.1:1993417-2039949 GCF_000691975.1 Corvus brachyrhynchos | reverse complement strand
CCTCCG
Source organism: Corvus brachyrhynchos (assembly GCF_000691975.1). Classification (NCBI taxonomy): domain Eukaryota; kingdom Metazoa; phylum Chordata; class Aves; order Passeriformes; family Corvidae; genus Corvus; species Corvus brachyrhynchos. Next base: position 2,039,943 of record NW_008236965.1, on the reverse strand, counting down.
CTCCCCTTCCCTTCCCTTCCCTTCCCTTCCCTTCCCTTCCCTTCCCTTCCCTTCCCTTCCCTTCCCTTCCTTCCGTGACCTGATGTCTTCTCCAATGGCTTTGGTGTTGGAGAGAAGGAAATCTGTGTCAAGGGTATATTTAGGAACGCAAGGAGATATTAATTGTTGCAGTAAACCTGTGAAAACTATGATGTGGTAGCTCTACCTCTGGTCATTTCACAGTAAAATAATTTGCTCTAAAAGTAAGAAGCTTGAAAATTTAATTAATTTGCTACTTGAAACATTCTGATGTATTTCTTTTTTTCAGGATATTTATTCTTCACATGCAGCATGCCAAGCTGCGATTAATTTCTTGCTGTAGTCTTCATGTCCCATAAAGCCTATATAGCTCAAGCATTTCAGAATTGAAGATACATTTGGAACATGACATGAAATACAACCAGAGTTTCTGCTCACTGTCTCACATGTTGCATCATTTATTAACACTCCCCTTCATAAAAAGCCTAGATGATGAAGCTTCTACAAAATCTCTCTGACCAGCCACCTGTCTGTCTCCCATGTACCAAACACAAAGCAAAGCTCAGTAGCTTGTGTGCCCTTTTCAGCTTTGGTTCTTACAGAGTGTCTTATTAAAGTTATTAAAAAAGGGGTGAGAAAACAGGAATATCCCTTGCATGAACAAGAGGCAGAGACTGAGATGCTTTCTCAGCTTGTGGTGTTCAACTGTGCAACGGGCATTGCATGCTGTTGTGCTCTACGGCATCTCTCTGCTGAAAAGGCTGATTAAAAAGGCAGAGTAAATGCATGCTGCTGTCATCTATGACATTTCAATAAAACAACAGTATTTTTATTATTTTTAAGAAATCTTTCTAAGAGTAAACTGTGTGCTTTAAGAAACATACTTACACATGATACTGCATGAGTTGAAAGTCTTGATATTGTTGACAGGTAGGTGAATAGACTGCAGTCTCTTCAAGCTGCAAGACAAGGAAGAAATTGGTCTGGAAACCTGCTGAAGAAAAGGACTGTTTGGCACTCTTTGGTGCAATATGAACAGCTCTCCCTCCTATATGTATTTGGGGTAATGTTCATAGAATAGAATCATAGAATCATAGAATATCCTGAGTTGGAAGGGACCCACAAGGACTGTCAAAGCCCAACTCCTGCCCCAGCACAGCACAATGCCTAGAGTCATGCCATATGCCAGAGGCTGAACAAACCAAGTGACCTCAGCTGCTTCTCATACTGTTTTCCCTCTAGACCCTTCACCACCTTCATAACCCTCCTTTGCATGCTCTCTAATAGCTTTATATCCTTCTTGTATTGTGGTGCCCAAAACTGCTCACAGGAATCAAAGTGAGGCTGCAGCAGCACAGAATGGAGTGGGGACAGTCACGTCTCTTCACCCATCATTCTAGAATTCCTGGGAGATTTTGCAGAAAAATACTACTACACACACACACACACACACACACACTCATACACACATACAGGCAGCTTTTCAAAGAAAAGTACTTTTACAAAGAAAAGTTCTTTTACAAAGAAAGCTTTTTATCCACACTTTTTGAACATTGTGCCTCAGATTGCTTTCAGACTGACCCAACTTGTAAGAGCAGTCCTTTATCCATTAAGGTAAATAAATCTCATCGTTTTGGTCAAGCATGTGGATGCTTTCCAAGCTTTTTTTAAAACAATGATCCTAATTACCTAGCTCTCAGCAATGATCCTAATCTAAGTTTATGTGCTGATTTTTGACTAGTCTGCTGTTGTCAAATCCAGCAGTATTTTAAGGGCAGGCAATAAGCTGTGTTTCATCATTGCTACTGTCCCATCTACTTGCTTTATTTTATGCCTCAATGACAGGAAGTTCTGCAAAGATTAATGGGATTTAAATAACTGTATTGGTTTTCTCTCTATATATAAAAGTACACAGTGTTTCAAAGGTAAATAATGCCCTGACAAGTGAAAACAGTGCCTGGCACGTAACTGAGAAACTAGTCTTGGATGGTATTGAATTTCTGGCCAATACTGAGTTCTTTTTTGAGGTGAGGCAGAGCTGATGTTGATGTTCTTGACACATTGGATACAGCTATCATTTGTTTTCCTCATAGTCTTGCACTTAACCTAGCTCTGCCTGGAAACTGTCACCAGTGTAAATGAGAACAACCTTTGCTTTTTTGCCTCAGGTTTCTGCATCTCGTGTAAGCCAAAGCAGTCCCTAGTTGCCACTTTTGGAAGACAATTAAAATTGCATTGTGACTGATCCAAGAATCAGACCTAGAACATTTAAATCTGTGTTTGTCTACTCAAGTGCCAAGGTAAAAAACATGGTCTTTCTAAAATATTGAAAAATATATGTTCATATGTTCAAGAATCACTTTGTTACCTGTAAAACCCAGTTTGCCATCGATCTGTGATTCATTCCATTAAGTGCTACACCACTCTCAACAAAGTGTCAGGAGTATCTGCAAAGGAAGGATTATGATCAAGGAAGCACTTCTTTTGTAATGAGATTACTTCTAACAGGATGCTATAATCATATATGCAGGGTTACCAAATAATTTCCCTTTGCAGTAACTCTTACGACAGTAAGTACCAAAGTAATAATTTGTGTCTGCTACACATTGTAAGCTGTTGTCAAACAGATAACCTGTCTATATGCTTAGAACTGGTATCTCCTGCTGTTCATCTCAATGGACAAGGGGATTTTATTCATGGAGGCACCCTCAGTAGAATATAGGTTCAGACTGTGCAGGGAGATGCTCTAGTACTTCTAGGAAAGCACTAACTGCTCTCTGAATAGCACTTACATTATATTAGCTACTGGAGATGAGTGTTTGCTTTTTTTGTTTTCTTTTGCAATAACATCACTTTTCTGTGCATAATTCTGTTCATGATTTATACTTTGATACTTCATTCTGTGTTTTGTTTTGTTGGGTTTTTTTAGTTGATTTTTTGTTGGCTTGTTTGAGTTAAATGTATTTCTTAAATAAACCAACTGTCACTTATTTTTTGTCCCTGGAGATGGAGAAGTTAGTGGGTTATTTCTCACCTACTAGCTCTGAAACAAGTAAGATCTTCCATCAGATATAATAAAGTGAGTTAAACTCAGTGCCATGACAGAGCACTTGAATAACCAGCAGGGAGAGCTGTGTCTTTGGTAAGAATCACCTGCTGGTCAAGATGAGGACTTATAAATTCCTCTTCTTGAGATTAGGAATTTATGTATGAGATAAATCCAAACAAATGCTACATACTGGAATAAAGTTATGAACACCTTGAGGCTCCACTGTAGAAAGTCATTGTTTGTTGCCCAATAAAATGCTTTCAGTACAACTCTATTGATGCTATTTACCAAGTAGGAGGTGAGCAGAGGATTCCAATAGTTAATAACTGCTCTTGCCTTGACTACGCCCCCTTCACCCATTGATGGCATTCATTAAGGCTCAGATTTTTCAACCACTGTTCATATTAAGTAGAAGCATCAAATTCCCCAGGTTTAGCTGTGCACTGAAGTCTCCTCCAGTCTAGTGGCATCTAGTCTAGGGTCCATAAGGTTTCCTAGTGCTCAGTTATTACGTCTTTCTTTTCTGGCTATGTCCGGACTACATTTTAAAATTAGAGATAGTCTTTTCCATCTCCTGATAGTCCAGGATAAGAGGAATTGAACAGTATATAAGCCATAGGGACTAATGTTTCCAGAACAACTTTCTGACTTAGGCAACATTTTACATTTTGGAGGTGAAAGACTGCCAAATATTAAACATTATGAATCAAATTTTCACCTCTCATTGAAAAAAAATCAAAAGAGGGAATATGTCTGAATATGACTTCTCCCAAGTAACAAATGACAGGGTGAGATGAAATGGCCTCAAGCTGCACTAGGGAAGGTTTAGTTCAGCTTAACAGTTCAACTATTAAGACAAATTTCTTCACCAGTAGAGTTGCCAAGCACTAACAGAGGCTGCCCAGGGAAGTGGTGGAGTCAACATTCCTGGAGGTATTTGAAAGACATGTAGAGGTGGCATTTGTGGACATGGATTATTGGTGGACTTGGTAGTGCTGGGTTAGCAGTTGGACTCAATGATCTTAGAGGTTTTCCACCCTAAATGTTTCTATGATTCTATGATTTAATCATTCTATATTAATATTCCTCCCCTCCTGTTTGGTGTGTTTTTTTTTTTTCCTGTGATGCAAAATTTTATGAAATTAATTCAGGAATTAAAAAAAATTACCCTAAATAGCAATTAATTTCAGAGTTCTGTTTCTAAAGATTTTACAAGGTAGATTTCTCGGTTCTAAGTAAAGATTTCATGTTTATATTTTCTTTATGACAGTTTTGCAAAGGCTTTTGTTTTTAAGCATTAATTGTTTGGGTTTTGAGTAGTTTTTTGTGACACACTTTCATCTCAGATGATCAACATTATAATTATCACCTAAAATTTAGCCTCAGCAGTGGTACCAATACAGAACATTACATTCTGAATGCTCACTTTAAATTATAACCATTTTCGACAGCTGTGCCACTAAGCATTATCTAAGCAAAGTAAATGTATAGGGTATTAAAGTCTGTGTGTTGATGTTTTTAAGCCCAGTCACTCAGAAATGAAGCTTTGTCTCAAGCATGAACTGAACTGGATTGTATATTCTGTACAGCATCTCTGTGCTCAGTTATATAACACAGGCTGGTTTCCTATAAACGTGCCATATAAAGGGCTACTTCCTACTGCTCTCAGGTGTTATGGCAATTCAGGACTCACTTTTTGTTATGGCAGTGAAACCTCCATGGTACTGATGACTTCCAAAGAGAGCAAATTAAAGGAAATAGTACTCTTCATGTGTCATACAACGATCATTTTCTTTTGCTAGCTGAGACCAAGCTGATGATGCTTCTGAGTACACTGGGGTGCATTGTGCCTTTCTGGTTAAAAAAAGGATAACCTCAAATGTGTGTAGCATAAACACTGAGAGATTTCTGACTGTGAAGCTGCTGATATACCAAAGTAGGTAATTTTTTTGACTGTTTTGTTATCTTTGACAGGTGCCCCATAAATAAGTGCTATTTATTGCTTAGAGTTCAGCTTATTGGATAGGAATCAAAATTTACATGACCAAATCCCACATTTTGAGAGATTTGCTCCTTTGAGGCCACTCAGGTGGCTGAGAGAAAGAAAATGCTGGCTTTAGGAAGCAGCGAGTACACGCTGCCAAGTATGTTTTGGTGGCACATGACTGTTTTTTAAAGTTGCTGCTTGCTGTGACCCTTGGAGGTTTTTAAATGAATCCATATTTAGCTATCATAGCATCTCTCCCTCTCTGGAGACTCATCTTTGACCATCTGTTTTTGGAGGATGAAAACTGGTCTGAGTTCCTTATTTGTCTGCTAAAATCAGGGGAATTGGTAGAGTGCTATAAAATTGGAAACTTGGACTTTATCTTCCATCTACCAAGAGGAACATTTCTATTTGTTCACCAGGGAAGGCAATATTTGCAGCTGACCAGAGGAAGAGGCCAGATCTATTCAAAGCTGTTGAGAGGCACTAATGCAGGGAGTGACCAGTTCATGGAACAGGATGAAGGATGGAAAACAAGACAATTGTGCCAAGAGAAATTGTTTCAATGACTCCACGTGCCCTAAAGGGTTCTGCATAAACTTAGAGGTGGGATGGGAGAAAGAAGGTTTCTGCTTTCTTAACTGCATTGTAAATGCAGCAGGGAGATTGATTTATGGACTTGGTGCTTAGGGTCTGTAGCACCTAATGCCAAATATTGGAGTCTTCCATGTTTCACCTATTCATAGTGCTTCATACAAGAGTTCACATGTGAAGGACAGGATAACAACACTTGCTAAACTTCAGAGACGTGTAGTAATAAAGCCTCAATTTTCCTTGTTTCCCAAACTATTGATGTAGCAATATGCATCCATTCTGGTGGGTGGAAATGGTTTTCAGAGGTTGAATTATCCTTTGTACTGTGCAGCACTATTATTTTCCTCTGGAGTCTTCCCACTGTAGAAAATTCCGTCTATTTATCTCTTTGTATCATTATGGTTGTGAAATATGTGCCTGGATTGGTGAGCTCTGAGTCAGATTTTCTGCTCCTTTATACTGCTTTTCATGCCTTTCACCTTTACTGACTTCAGGAGTGCACAAACTCAGAGGCTTTACTGGAATGGACAAATTCTGCTTGTGTTTGTGTTGTTATGAAGGCCTTGGAATTAATTCCTTTGGGTGAAGATGAGTGTCACTGAGGTCAGGATGTGGTCCATCATTATCTCCGATGTAACAGTGTAACAGAAGGAAAAAATCATAACTACTTAGTTTTTTGACTGTTGATATGAAATCAGTGTTGCTTGGTCCATTGTGCCACTATTCAACTCTAGATGCAGACCTGAGGTAGGATGATCCTGGAGGGCTGGTGAGCACCCTTGCTGGAGATGACAGTTGTCAGAAGAAATGTTTGTTGGAAACAAATTATTGTCTCAACTTGCTGGTCACCTTAACTTGCTTGTTATAAAGCACAGCTTGACTGATGCATAATTGTATCCTGAGAAATCTGTTTGCTCAAAAGGAAATGGTTATTTTTTATTCTGTTACTTTTGGTATAGTAAAGGCAACAAAACATTGGTTAAATGGAGTACCTCAATGATGCAAAAAATGAATCAACTTCTTACAGCAATGCCTGTCTCTCGGATGGAACCCCCCAGAATGGATGGGCTTCTGTTTCTTGCTGCAAGTGTTAGCTATCATGTAGATGAGCTATTGCTCTATCAGAAATCATGCCTAAGCCTGTTATTTCAAGGAGACAATTTTTTTTATAACGAAATGACTTCTTATTTTAAAGCCTTGGTAAATAAACACAGAGAAAAGCGGTTCTTGTGGAGACATGGCCATAATTCTGGGTAGGAAGCTATGATGCTAGTTGACTTCATTTTGTTTTAGGGAAGAGGACAGAGTTGGGCATGAGCAACAAATCTATACAAAGTTATTTATTGAACTTTGCTGGTGTCACTCTGATGTCCTTGAAAGTAGACTGCTTCATTTGTTACATACTCTGGTGCGGAGGAGAGACCGCTGTTCTAAATCTCAAACATCAAGAAAGGCAATGTGCAAACAGCTAGCTTTCAGCAGAAAAACTCAGGAATGTGCTATCACAGAAATAGAGCACATACAAATTATTTTGATGTTGTCACACAGAGGTAGATTTCCCTGCATTGATTGTGCTTCAAGATTTTACTCTTTTCATCATCTTACTGAAAATCTCAGACAATTAAAGGTGCATGGTCAATAGATGGCAGCAAGTCATTTAGCCTATTACCTCTACTGGGCAATCCTCTGTGCACAATCAGTGCTCACCTTCTTTTAAGAAAACACCTCCTTCTTCTTTGCAATTCTAAAGGCTGCAATGAGATGTATAAGCCAATGACAGTTAATCATATATTTCATCAAAGAAATATCCTGTTGCAGATATCTGGTGTGCATGTTTTTACAATTCCCCTAACATTATAGTTTAACCTTCATGTTTCTTCAGTCCAGCAATTATAAGCCCTTATAGCTGGGATCCAGAGTGATAAGAATTAGTGATTTCCTGTGGAAATGCTTTATCGAGGCACAGCAGAGGAGACGGTTCTAATGGGGAACTTCTACACCTTACACAGCTACCCCCATGAAGACCTTACATGTTGTCATGGCAGTGAGTGAGTGAAACTGACAGGAATTTACTGAATGAAGAAAAAAGTAATAATTCTTCAAAGTGCAGGACCTGAAAATAATGTTGCTCACAGAAATCTTCCTTCCAGGAACTGCAGTAAAAACTCATTATATCCCCTAAACTGACCTCGGTTCCCAGAGATTTCATCTGTTAGTTTAGTGTCGGAGCTTCAACATCAGGCTTTCTGCAGTCATAGCGCTGCCTCTGACACTAATCTTTTGTGGAGCCTTGAAAATGGACGAGAAGATCTTTTGTTGAAATCTGTAGGAATCTAGGAAGCAAACCAGTACATGACCCACTACGCAGTCTTTCTCCTCTGTAATCTTTACTTCTCCCTGATATTCCAATATCTTAGAGCAAGAAATTCCTGTGAAGGAAGAGGAGGGAGAGGCATGCTGGTTTTATGATTAATCTCTTGCAAAGCTAATTGTGATTACAGCAGAAAATAATTATTTCCTTGGTGCTACTGCAAAATCAAGCAACTGGAAAATTATTGCCAAACTTTTAAATATTCTAGAACTACCTTTTTGCTGAGTGATTGGTGGTTTGCTTTGAGTTGATACATGCTTGATAATTATACTGACAATATTGACACTTTTGAATCTTCCCATAGAAAGTTTTCATTTGAGAAAAGATAGATAATACCACATTCTAAAATTACAGATGTGATGGTAAAACCTTGAATTTCACTGTTTACTTATTAAAAGTGCATTTATTTAAGAGAAGTCTGAGAAGTACTTTTTATATCCTCATTTTATTTTACGTACGTACCTTACCTCACAGCTGTTTTAAGGATTTGATAATCTAAAGATTTATAAAGCCAACCTATATAAAGAACATTTGAAAACAGAATCAATCATTTCGTACATAACTAGTGTAGCAGCATTATTCTGAAGACCTTAAGGCATATATTCAAATGTTAATATAGGACCCTTGTGAAGAGAATAATTATTAATATGCTCATATTATCAGTGAATAAAGTAGACACAGAGCATACTCTAACACTGCTGGGAAAGCAATAATAACTCCTGCTTGACCATCTTGGTAAACTTCTATGATGAAATGTCTGGTTTGGTAGATGAGGGGAAAGCAGAGGATGTTGCCGACCTTGATTTCAGTAAGGTCTCCCATAAGATCCTCACAGACAAGCTGATGAAGTATGGGTTGGATGAACAAATGGTGAGGAGGATTATAAACTGAGGGGGTGGGTGATGATCAGTGGCGTGAAATTGGAGGCCAGTAACCATCAGTGTAATCCAGGGGTCAACACTGGGTCCAGTTCTGTTTAAGATCTTTGTTAATGATGGGGAAGATTGTGCCCTCAGCAAGTCTGAAGATGACACAGAGCTGGGGGGAGTGGCTGGTAGGTGCTGCCATCCAGAGGGCCCTCATCAGACGGCAGAAATGGCATGACAGGAACCTCATGGAGTTCAACAAGGAGAAATGCAGTCCTGCACCTGGGGAAAACAACCCAAGGCACCAGTATATGCTGGGGGCTGCTCAACTGGAAATAAGCTTGACAAAAAAGAACTTGTGGATCCTGGTGAACACCAAGTTGAACATCAGCCCCCAATGTGTTCTTGCTGCAAGGAGGATGAATGGGATCCTCGTCTGCTGCAGGCAGAGCATTGGCAACAGGTTGAGGGATCCTCCTCCTCTGTCAGCACTGATGGGCCACACCTGAGTGCTATGTCCAGTTCAGGGCTCCATGTTCAAGAGACAGTGACATTCTGTGGGGAGCCTGAGGGAGATGGGATGGTTGAGCTTAGAGAACAAAGTCTCGGTGGAGAATCTCAATGTGGAGAAATACCTGAAGGGAGGGTGCAAAGAGAATGGGACCAGGCACTATTCAGTGGTGCCCAGTGACAGGATCAGAGGCAATGGGCACACACTGAAACACAGGAAACTCCCTCTGAACATGAGGAACCACTTTTACTACTGTGAAGGAGACTGAGCAGAGGTTGCCCAGGGAGGCTGTGAAATCTTTCTCCTTGGACATATCCAAAAGCTGTCTGTACATGGTCCTGAGCAGGTATCCCTAGGTGGGCATGCTTGAGCAGGTGGTTGAGCCGTCACCTCCAGAGGTCACTCCCAACCTCAACATTTTTGTGGTTCTACCTAGGATTCCTTACTCAGTCTTTCTCTAACATCATATACTCTATAAAATCCATATGAACCTAGATATTTTTCATGCTGTGTTTCCATGTTTCTTACTCTATTCATGTTCTGAAGTAATATACATTTTTTAGAATAAGTTCTATTTTTTTTTCTTCTCAAAGTTATACTGTTTTTTCTTTGCATATTCTGCTTCTACACTGGTTTTCCTTCTTCCCTCCTTTCTTCCTCCATTTGTGTGGATTCATTTTCCCAATCATGATATTTTCAGCTATTCAAGATGCCCACCCTGCCTTTCTTTTTCACTCCTTCCTCTCTGTAAGCCCAAATCTCATATCTACCATCACAACTGTTTTTTTCCTTTTCTTCCTTCAACAGCAGAGATCATATCTCCAGCCTGTCCCTCCCTCTATCCCACTCCATTTTCCCCATCCCTGCTATAAAGTCTCTTTAACATTTTTCCTAAGCTGTTGATCATCTCTCCTCCTGTCCCCTATGCAGAATATCTTCTAAACCAAATCACTCATCCCAGCTTTGTCAATAAAAAATATTTCAGAAGAAATAATTAAAAAATAAATAAGCACAAATATTTGCCACAGCAGCATAAGCACTGAGTGTAGGAAAGGACTTGAGCTATTATGATTATACTGAAAAATAATACTTATCTCTGGTAGTGTGAGTATATCTGGTAGCTTCAATCTCTTATATCACACTGATAGCTGTCTCTTTTTTTTTTTTTTTTGTGCTGTGGAGTGCCTCTGGCTTCTGCTGTCAGCCTGGGAGAAGGAGAAGGGCTTAACATGAGCAGTATGGCTTGATATGAGCAGTCTGACTTTGCCAGCTGGAGTTTAAATGCTCCCTTCACAGGACACCTTTGTTGTGACTTCTGACATGGCACAGTGGGGTTTATTATTATCATCTATCTTATCACATTCTTTGACATCTGGAGCCCCTTCTCACCTACAGGTTACTTTATCCTATTTGTCTCTTCTGAAGATTCAGTGGTAAAGTCCCAGAGTGGGGTGTAAACTGAAGCCGTTACTACCTCTTATGTGATTGTTTTAAGAGAATTCTTTTGTGGGATTCTGTCCCGCATTGTTTAGGGCTTTTTAATATGGTTCTCTCTCTCCCACACACAAAACTCCTAGTCTTGTAGTTGATATTGCTGGTTTGGTTTTCCTGTTGTGTTTTTTTCCTTTTTAACCTGTGTTTGGTGCAGAACCTCAGGCCCTGAGTGACCTGAGTCCTTGTCTTGGTCTAAATCTATCAGGGTAGGCCTCCAGGCTGCTACTACAGTACAAACATCAGATTAATTGCTCTTTTTATCAGCAGGAGGACATAAATTTGGGAGCAGCCTTAAACGATTTGCAGCTCATCAAGAATCCTGGACAGAGGGAGTTACAATAACAAAGAAATACGAGGAACCTTCCTTTTGCCTCTGACAGTCCTCAGGAGTTCTTCAAATGCTGAGTCAGTGCTTAATCAAGCACCAGTTCTGTGAAAGCCTGCAGGCATGAAGCACATGAATCATCTTATAGTATACATAGGCAAGGATGCCCTTGAATTTTGGTAGGGTTGGAGCCCAATTTAAGAGTAATCCTACTGACCACTGGATGTCACTGCGACACTGCAGGAATGAAAATTAAGGCAAGGATTTTCAAAAGTATCCAAAGACTTTTAGAGCATGAGTCCTTATGACCATAATTTAAACTTTGTGAATTTCCCTAAAATTAGCTGTTAGCTTACGTGCCATTAGAGAATAGTGAGCTTTAATACTGAGAGTTAGACACTCTATCAAAAAACTGTATGAATTAGTGTCACTAAAAAGTGCGTGTGTGAGTGTCTTGGAAAGGGGATTCCAAAAAGGGGTTCTAGTTGCACTGTCTTCTGTCATTGACACAGTGAAGATTTTGATGATAAATTAAATTAAATTATATTGTTCAAATTAAAAAAATTGGTGGGAGTGATGGGGATTTCAAGAGCTTGGTTAATCTACTCCACCTTAGAGTTGGAATCAGATAATGCCAATGCTAATTTAATTTACTCTTATCGTCTGCAGCTATTTCATAACCTCATCAGAAAAGAAACCTGGTTTCTTTGCTGTAACTTTCAGATAATGATTTTCAAACTTTCTATTCTTGTTCTTTCCCTTTTCAGAGATGCAAAGAAAGCAAATAAAGAGTTGCAAGGACATATACTGCCACATAAAACAGCCTTATATACACATAAAATAGCTATATAATGTAATAATAATGAAAAAAAATGAATTCTACTAAGTAAGGAAAAGAGCAATCTGGGACATTGGACTACTTAGCCAATGGCAGAAAATGGAAAACTAACAAGTGAAGATATACGTTGAACAGATCACTTGAATTTGAGAGGATTCTTTCATCTTTAGGTTATTGAAAGGAAACCTCACTTGGAGAGTTGTAGAAAAGGCTGCTGATAATAAAGCACTTATTGTGGCAAGACCTATGGGACTTAAATGATGAGTAATAAATATGAAAATAAAGTCTGGTCTTTAGTTAAAATTGTGGTGTAGGTGGGTGTCAGGTCTATGCACACCCAGCACACCTAATCCATGAATTCCTCTTGTGCTGCTGGAACATCCCAGCCAGTCTCCACATATATGAAGGCTAGCTCGAGGCAGTGGCTAGCTTGAAACTAGAAAACCTTCACACCTGAATATTTGACTGTTACATGTGCCCAAACAGGTGACAATTTTAGACACTTTTTGACATTCTCTAAGGCAGCTCCTGCTATATATAGTCCAATTTTTATCCTTAAAGTTGGACATTCCTATGTTTTCAATGAAGACTTGTTTTATGTTGACTCATGTATTTGGTCTCTCCCTTGATTCTTCTACTGCAGTATAGGTACCAGAAGTCATTTTCTAACCTTAGAAACAATGGCAGCTTTTTAAGGCTAGGTAATGTCTTTCACACTCTCTCTTCATTATTTTTTATTCACCTTCAGACAGCTGTGAATACTGCCATTATATGGCCTCCAAGATTCTGAAGTTTCTCTCTAATTTCTCCTTGGTAAAATTAGAGCAATTTATGCAAGTATAAATTGATGTACTTCCACTAGAGTTTTTGGCCTGTGGTTAGTATATTGCTGTTTATTTTAAAATGTTTTAAGAGTTGCAGCCACAACAGAATCTCCTAGATTAGCTAGTCTAAAGGATAATTGCTTGACATGATGCCTAGTAGCAGAATTTCACAGATGGTCAAGCCTGAGTTTTATTAATTGCTCAAGTTAAGCCAGAGTTTTTTCATAATTAATGATATGGTAGTAAAAATTTTTCTCAGAAGTTGAATAAACATGACCTTCTGGAAGGGAAGCCAAAACTGAGACGGTGAATATTTACTGCTGATTACTGGACATAAATTCAATACTAAATGGGTAAATTATTTCATGAAAACTAGACCCCTGTGGGTCACATGCTACAAAGAACCTGAGCTGGAAAGTAGAATTCGGGTTAGAGTTAGAGTCCAGTAAAAGAGAGAGACTAGAGGTATGGTTGTTGGGAGTGGAGTTGGAAATGGACCTTCAAATGAAGGTTAGGACAGCCAAGAGATTTGTGCTCAGAGAACATTTGTGTTGTGGGTCACAGGTGGGGTCTTAGTCCAGACCTAAGATGGGAAGTAGGATTCAGATTTGGACTTGGACTGAAAGGAAGGGAGAGCCTGGAGGTGTGGTTGGAGTGATGCTTAATATGGCAGAAAAAAAGTTGTTTCATCAGAATGAAAGCGATTAATGGAAGATAAATAGGTCTCAGGACCTTTTATTCAAATGGAGGGATGGGCAGTATTTGAACAAGACAACAACAGGGATATTGGGCAGAAACTATTTTAGAAAAGGTTCTATTAAATGTCAGTGCCATTAAAATATATAACCAAATGATATTGTGTTTTGACTGTTTTTATACTGTGAAAATGATGGAGGACTTGCCTCATGAAAATAATGAGAAAAATTATTATGGTGAATTTGTAGAAAAGAAGAAATATGGCACTTTCTTTAATGAGATACAAGTGTAGAAGTAGTAAATCTGCTATAGGCAATACTTCTCCATCATATGTATTTGGTCTTCTTTCATATTTGTTCTAACTTCCTATATTCCAATCAGCTTTTAAGAGGCTGCTAGTTCAACACAAAATATAAATTTTGTTACTATAAATTATGCTACACCTGAGAGCACAACTTTCCATTACAGACGTTTTTCAGATTGAATGCTATATATCTAAAGAAAGGCTGGGAGGGAAGGAGTGAAAGGATTTTTGAACAGCTTTTAGAACCATTACCTCAGAACAGGGTTCCCTTCTTTCGTGGAAGAGAATAAAACCATTTTGCCAGAAGAGATTTCCCCCTAAATCAGCACCTGAAAATTTTCAAGCAGACATTTCTCAGCCTTTAAAAAACATTGTTTAGAGACAGCTACAATTACCTCCCAAACAAGCTTTACAGTTCTCTCTTATCCCAATGAGCCAGGGTGTGAATATGGGCAATGGCATTCCCTAAAAGCCTTGGAAGATTTATAGTAATACAGTCAAATAGCAGCATTTCCTTTGCAGGTTTGGTAGGTGCAGCATAGACCCAACCATCCTTTGCATGTGCAAGGGCTTTTCTTAAGCTTTTCCTCTTTTCCCAGTCTTGGCTGATGCCAGGATAGAGTAGCAGCTATCACATGTTTTGATGGCCTATGTTTGGCAGCTTTCTGACAGACTGATAAGGCAGCTTAGCTGAAGAGTCCTTGGAGGGATATGGAGGAAATAAGTCCTCAGGTGGTCCTTGGGGCTGTAGTCTGGCGTTGAGTAGAGCAGGAGCTGTTTCATTATACTGTGCATTACAGGGACTTAGGTACCTGTTTCCCTGTGTAAGGAATGAGTGAATGAACTAATTAATCATTAATTTAATGCCTCTCAAGTGTGAAGTTGTCTGACACTCACAAAGCCAAGGAATTGACTCTGCACTCCTTTATACCTTGTTTAACCTAATGAAACACCAAAGCTTTTTTTCTTTCCACATAGAAGAGAGCTCAGAATGGGACTTAATAACTTTCAGATCACCTTAAAGGAAAGCAACCTTCCCCTAGAATTTATTTAGAAGATGTTACATAGAAACAAGAAAGCTCTGGGTTCTGCTTCAGATCCTGAGGCATGTTGATCCCCAAAACTGCCATCATGATGTGATTTAAGTACTTATTTCCTCAAGTGAGGTGTCCATTCTGTCAGCCAAAGGAAATTTGACCTTTGGTTGCCACAATCAAGTTAGAAACAACATTCTTGTTTGGACTATACAAAAGAGTGGTGACTGATGACTTGGAATTGTATTATGATTTATGTTATGGAAGTCTGCAGGTGGCCTTAACCAAGATTTTCTACTTTGTATTTTTAGGTTTTGGTCGCATGTGATTATTTCTGAGGTTCTGCCCAGTGTGCAAGGGTCAGTTCTGCAGCTGGTGGCTGTTACAGCCTGCAAAAGCAGGTGGGTGAGGTACACAGGTATGCAGGGCTGGTGGTGACATACCTTGTGGGGCATGGGCTTGTGTCACCTGGTCATGGGCTCCTGTCTTCTGCTCTGGTCTGTTGGATGTGTGGCCTGAGTGTGTTTCAGCCAGGAAGAATTCATAATCCACGTGCTGCCTAGACACCAGACTCATGCAAAGGAGGAACAGGGGCCAGTATTGGGTTTATCACAGATTCATAGAATCATAGGATGGTTAGGGTTCGAAGGGATCTTAAAGTTCATCTATTCCAACCTCCCCACCATGGGCAGCAATGCCACTCACTAGATCAGATTTCCAAGGGGCCCATCCAGCCTGGCCTTGAACACTTTCAGAGATGAGGCATCCACAGCCTCTCTGGGCAGTGTCTCACCATCCTCTGAGTAAGGAATTTCTTCTTAATATCTAAATTAAACCTGCCCTTTTTCAGTTTAAAACCAGTGCCCCTTGTCCTGTCACTATCTGACCATAAAAAAAATTCCCCTCCCTCCTTAAGGTACTGCAAGGTTGCAGCTCTCCCTGAAGCCTTCTCTTTTCCAGACTGAACAACCACAACTCTCTCAGCCTGTCTTTGGATGGAGAGGTTTTCCATCCCTCTGATGATCTTCGTGGCCCTGCTCTGGACCCATTCCAGCAGGTTTGGGTGATGTGTAGCTACATTAAATCTGTCAAAAGCAAAGAACAAAAAAATCTTATCTCAGGTTTTCTCACTGCTTCAGTGGAAGAGAGTATGATAATGTACTTTAAAGCATGATTGAGCCACCCTTGGTGAAGCTCACTCCCCTGGCTGGTACTACTTTTCTCCAGGCACTTTTCCAGTATCGCTCCTGAAGATGGGAAGGATGTTCATGAAAGGGGTGCTTCCCCTGTGCTCTGGCCATGCTCTGGTTTGATTGCAGTCCTTGAGATTTATGGGGATTTAGGCAGGCTTCATGTCCTTTGCTCTCAGTGTCTCAGAGGGAAATGAGATTTCATACTCACAACTTCCTATTTTTCATTTCCTCATCAAATATTTGCTTGGTTTTTTTGTTTCTTTCTTTCTTTAGTACCCTCCCTTGAACATCTGCTTGTGTTTTGTATGGTTATTCTTCCTGGCAGGTGCTTACGAGACTGGTCGAGTAAATGACAAGATGTACCCAAGCTTTTCTCTGGCTGCCACAACGCTCAGGACACGCAAGGTCAGGTCTTCGCTGTAGAAGGAGCCCACTTAACAAGGTACTAATTTACTTCAAGGTAAGAGATTACTGATCAAGGTAGATTTCTACAGCACATGAATATGTAATTCAGAATGAATAAATTATTAAAAGTATTAGGCTTACTCTCTGCTCACAGTAAGTCCATGAGTATTTCAGAATGTTCTTATGTTTGTCATTAAATGCTTCTGGTATCTCCTAGTCTTATATTTATTTTTCTGACCTGCTTGCTGAATTATAATTTGGCCATATCACTCCAAGAGTGGACAGGTGTGCAAACTCTTCTTTTGCGTGTGTAGACTAAAAATAAGATTTATAAAGGTTTTTGAAACAGAATTTAAAATATTTTTTTCCATAGTTGCTTAGCATTAGCCCATGAAAAGGGAAAGCAAATAAAAAATGAACCCTTTAAAAAGAGTGACAGATAATAAACAGAGCATTTGTATTATGCTTTCTGGTCAAGACTCCTGAAAAATTGTATTTTATGTGTGTGTAGTTTTTTTTCTAATTTTTAAATTAGACATCTAAAAATTGATGTAGGAATATCCAATGAGAACTGTCAAACTTTCTGCTGTGGTTTAACATGCAGACAGTTAAATCCCACACAGCTGCTTGCTCACTTGTCTCCCCAGTGGGATGGGGGAGAGAACTGGGGAAAAAAAAATCCTGGGGTGAGATAAAGGCAGTTTAATAGCACAGAAATGGAAAGAAAAGGACTACTATTACTCCTCCTTCTACTGATGAATTAATTACATTACAAAAGCAAGTGCTGCACAATGCAACTGCTCACCACCTGCTGAGTGATCCCCGTCCATTTCCCGAGCAGCCACCCTCAGCCACCTTTCACCCTAATTTATACACTGGGCATGACATCATATGGTGTGGAACATCCCTTTGTCCAGCTGGGGTCAGCTGTCCTGACTGTGTCCCCTCCCAGCTCCTTGTGCCCTTGTCAGAGACTGAAATATTATAATTTATGACTTAAACATTTTCTTGAAGGACTTTTAAAACTGTATTACAAAAGCTGCAGAGAAGACTACCACACCCTGAATGGACTGAGGCCTGACACTGCTCGCTGATGAAGACAAAGTAACAAACTCAGCGCTGGGGACATTCACAAAGCACAGCCTTAATACCTCCAAGGTGGAGACCACAGCCCCAGGGCTATCAGCTGCCAGGCTTGCACAGACCCTCAAACCAAAGGGTGGAGGGAGGAGAGGCTCTGGCTATCTTGGAAAAGCCTGTGGTGAGAGGTGCAGTGACTGCCCATCCTCCCCTGTGCAGAGGAGCCCAGCTGAGGGGTCCTCACCGGGGAGGGGAAGCTTATCCACAGCAGAAGGGGGTGACATGGCCCATCACAGGGGCCCCCCTCAAAGGGGTCCCCAGACCCTGCACCAGAGCACCAGAGATGGTGCAACAGACCCTCAGTGTTGCAAGGGACAGTGTCAAGCCGGCCCCTGCAAGGGAGACACGTGGGCGTTCCCACCTGGCCCACAGCGTGTATTAATCCACGGGATTCTGCTCTCTTTGGCGTGTGGCAGCGTGGCCACGGCAGCGATGGGGGACCCTCACCACCAGCAGACCAGATGGAGGGGAGCAACGAGATGTCATTGGGACCCTTGGATGGGTGCTATGCTTCCACCTAACCCCTGTCACCTCTCCCTGTTCCCCACACCCCCCATGCACACTTCTTTTTTCCATTTCTTTTTCTTTTCTCTTCCCTTCTCTTTGTCTCTTTTACTATTAAATAAAATACATCCATTTTTTGGTATCAACATCTAACCTCGTTCGGTTTTAATCTCATTTCTGGAAATACTTTGGACCTTCTAAGTTCTTTCTGGTTTATGCACAGAGACTTAGCTTGCTTTGCTTTTCTGAGTTTAAGCCGGATCGTAACAGCCCTGCAGCCTCCTTGCTGGCAGGGTGGGGTGAGAAGCTGAAAAGCCCTTAAGTGTAAACACTGCTAAACAACAACCAAAACATCAGTGTGTTATCAGCCTTGTTCTCATCCTAAATCCCAAACACAGCACTGGACCAGCTACTAGGAAGAAAAGGAATTCTATCCCAGTCAGAACCAGGACACTTTCTGATTTGTAAAAATCATTACATTTATTTAAATGCATATATTTGGACATATCAACCTAATGACAGATTCCCGTTTTCAGACTAACATGAAACTATATCTTAATCGACCCTCAAAATGATCCTGCTAGATAAGATGGTCCTACACTACAATTTTCTTTTGGCACTGGCTTGACCTAAAATATCTGGTTGGACTGCCTTAGGACATCTTCTGTGGTTTCTTCACTGAAGATAAACTGAATTTTCAGAAAGGAGGACTTTCAGAAAGCACTTTGGTTGGTGGTAAGGTATATTCTTGGAGAGGAGAGACGAACTGCTAGTGAGGTTCTGAAACATAAAGACAATTTTTCTCATTTTTATGTATCCTTCTTGTACCTGGAAAATGTAGGACGCTTTAAAATATGGCAAAAAACTAGCATTTTTTTTCTTTGTGAGCTTTTTCTTCTTTCTGTTGTATCTTCCCCATGATACCATTTTTCTTGCACATTTTCTACTCTGCCCTACTCTACTCTGACATAATTCTTCTCTAAGTGCATGAGCACTATTCCTCTACTTCTTAAGGAAGCAACAAGTCTCCTTCTGCAGTAACCTCCATTTTTCACTACTACTGTCTGCTTGCTGAATCTGTCCTTAACCAGATCTCAAGCCCCTCGAGCTCTAGCTCAGGCCAGCCCAAACACTTGCTACTCAGAAGTGTCCTTGCCCTGCAAGCACCAGATGTGGCTGTGTTTTCATCCAGCTGTGTGGCAGTTTCTCATCACCACTCCCATTTGAGAACACCAGGATTTTCATTATCTGCATGTGCACAGCACACGTAAAACCCCCCACTGATGTGGATTCTAGCTTTAAAGTTTAGGAATACAATCAAAAGCTCTGAAAATTTCCCTTCTTCCCTCTTACCCATTGTCACTGGGTTCAGGAAACCATGCCTGCTGTATCCTGGGAGATGCAAGCTTTCTGTTCTGTGATTGCTCCATTTTGTTGACAGCTGATCTGCTACCAGGACTCCGGAGAAATGGGGGCTGAAGACACCGTGTGTGTGTCAGTACCACCATAATGTCCCTCGTGGGGATAATCCAGCCAAGGCTGCATTCCTGGTACCGTGTCTCTCTCCTTTGCCACCTGTAGTCTACTAATTTGCTACAAGGCAGGGTTCCCTGTCACCACATCTGTGGTGGGGGCCTCTGGGTCTGTAGACAGGATTGAAATGAAGGCACCATGTGGTGATACTGCATGCTGCTCTGCCTCAGCCATAGCATGTAACAAATTGACCTAATTGGAAAGTTGCAAACTCCTTCCCCCAGCAGAAACCCCTCTCCTAATTATCCATGTGAGGGAAAGGGTTTCCATTCCCTAATCAGCAGTAGGGAAGGTACTCCTTTGACTTTTCCATTTTAAATATGTAGCTTCTGGTGCAGAAAGCTGGCTGTGAATCAGTACTTGATGGGAGGATCACAAAGAGAGCCTTCTGATTCTGTCCTGTGCCCACTGAAGCCTGACACAGCTGGAGAGACTTGCTGGGTGGGTGCTGAGTGGAGCCACATCTCTTTGTGATTCTCCAGGCTTCTTCCCACCATGTTTTTTTTTTTTTTTTTTTTTTTTTTTTTTGTTTTTTTTTTTTTTTTTGTTTTTTTTTTTTTTTTTTTTTTGTTTTTTTTTTTTTTTTTTGTTTTTTTTTTTTTTTTTTTTTTTTTTTGGTTGTTGTTATTTAATTTAACTTTATTATGAATAGATGTTTGAGTATTAATGTTGCTTATCATACAACATGTTCATAGCAAATTGAGGAAAACTGTTGGCTGGGGGGGGTGGAACAAAGATTTAGTGACTAATATGTGTTTTTTTAACTTGTTTTTTAAAGAAAGACTTTAATGAAATGTGTATGAGAGTGTGCACATGTGAGAAGGGATGAAACACAGAACAATTTAAATGCTGTAACATGTTTTACAGCTAGGATACCATTTTTTCTCCTACAAAAGCTGATAAAATACAAGTTCCATTTAGGCATAAGATTTATAGTTACTTTAACATATGCCCTGAAAAAATGCGTATCTACAGGGGATAGTAGTTCATGGAGAAAACAAGTTGGTGCTGAGAAGTTCAATTACTCTCCTGAAATATCAATAATGTAGCTGGAAGAAAGAAAAAACAACAGGCCACTTCCTATATTGGATGTATTCTCAAAACGTCTATAAAGGCTTGCTGCCAGCAGCAAGAAAGTAATAACTGTAAATGTTGCTCAGTGGGAAGACTTAGTGGTAGAGCCCCTCTGTTTGAAATTTTACCGAAGCCCTGTCAACACAGTGTAACTTTCATGTTTTTGCATTTTTATTTTTATTATCGTTTCTATTATTCTTGGCAGGTGCATGTGTTGGCAGGTGAACTCAGGGTCTCCCTCCTGGCAAGGCTCTCTATCTTTTCAAGTCACTCAGCATAAGCCTGCAGTTTCTTGACTCTGAGATCTGCTGAAATATATTTTAAACATACTATTCTAGATGGTGTCACTGTAGTACTTCCTGAAGTCCCACTGTATTCTCCTACAGAAAGCTTAAGCAGCAGAGTGAGCAATGTAATTTTATTCCTTAAAGAATTACCAAAATCTTTCTGCAATTCCTTTTTTTTGACAGCTGTGTTTGAATTTAATAATAAAAATAACAACAACAGCAACAACGATGATGATGATGAAGAAATAACCCCAACATGTTCTAGGTTGCTTGAGGCAAAGTGGTGTGCTTTTTCTCCTTCCTGAGGTACTGGCACCTGTGCCTGGTCTCAGCAGCACAAGATCTTATGCACATGAAGAAACTAGAGAATACTGTGTCATAGCACTGTCACATGGGGGAGCTGACAGAGCTTTGCCATTGCACAGGACAGCCCTTTATCAAAAGAGCTCCTGAGGAATCTTCTGAGGTTACTTCTGATGGAGACAGGCTGCTGACCTGAGGTGCTGAAACAAATAGGCTGAAAACAGATTCAGGTGAATGAACTGATGTTTTTCTTTTTTAAGGAGATCGAAATGAACAATAGAGTCTTTCCCCCCTCCTTTTTCTGCATTTTTTTATAACTATTCTCAGCTGAAGGTTTTTAAAATGTTTTTACAGTTATTTTACGTATTTCAAAATAACATTTATTAGCCTAATACCTCTAATTAGGCATGATGGGTGAATCACATGTAGACTGTGCGCCCACATTTATTCATTTGAATTCATATACATACTTACCTAATTTCACTGCAGTGGTATGGCCACATGTTAAATGAAGTTAATCCTGCTAAGATTAACTCTCAGATACAGACCTATGGTGCAACAAGGACTTTAAGATTCTGGTCCTTCCGGGTTTTCCCAATTTTTTAATTGCAGGGATCATTACTTTAAACAACTCAAGCTCAGAAGACAAATGTATATGGAAATGGATTGGTGTGAAATCTGTCTTTTGGTTCAGACAGTGAAATTTGGTGCTCCTATTGAATACATTTATACAGTAAGAGCAGTTCAGTTACTTTGAGGGTGAGTACTTTAGGGGAGAGAGGAAAGAGCTTCAGAGTGGGCTTACGCCAGTATTTAATTTTGGATAGGCAGAGTCTTTATGAAGCAAATCTCCTAATTTCTGCCTTGCTGTGCTGTGGTTTGTGCCTGGGAGTAGTTCCACGACATGGATTCCCAATTCCCACTGGCATAGGGTCAGGTGTGCTCTGTCCATACGACTATGACATTTGTCCAGATGAACTCTCCTACAAACACCTGTAGTGTGGCTATCAGGCCCCCAGTACCACCAGTTTGCTACCCTCACACTGCAAGGTGAAGCAGACCGAGTTTCAGTGGTGTGCAGCCACCCTTCATTTGGGTGATGGGGCACATGACAAATATGCTGGAGCACTTGGCCTGGTGTTTAATTACAGTCAGTAATTAAGTAGAGTCAGTAGTTCATGGTGATACCTGTTCCTATAGTTTATGGTTGTTGTCAAATATCTACAAAATGGAGATGCTCCCTGCCCACAGAGTTTGTTTTTTTTTGTGTGGCATCTCTGTGTGGTGGTGGATATGTTAATACACCCAAATCCCTGAGGAAAAAAAAATATCTAATTTTCAGTTTGGAAAGTAATGTATTGAAAGTAGTTTGTTCAAAGGTAAGTTTAGCTCCTGTGGCACCTGTGGCTGGCAAGATGCTGGAGGCCCTGCAATTTGGTCTTCTACACCTCGAGTATGAATTTCTTGCTCCCCAGATGGTTTAAGTAAGTGGCACATTTTCTGGCAAAAGAGAAGGTGCAGCTGTTTCAGATGTATTTTTTTATTATGAATCCTTATTGTGTTTGCATGTCATAATAAATACACACACACAAATACTCTTTGACTGTATTATAGTTGGAACTAGAAAAAGATCTATTAAGGTCCTAATAATAGGAAGGGAACAACAATGGTTTCCAGCAATGTCTGATATGTTATCTTTAGAGACTAAGGAACTTTATGGAGTTCCTTACATTCTCTACAAACAAGAGTAATATATATTCAGTAATAAGTAACTTTATTATTTTTTTTAGTCTCTGGGAATACCTGGTTTGCTGGTTAGGTATTTGAAACATCTTGTGTGTTTACTAAAAAATGCAAGCAGTCAGACTTGGGCAAGAAGAAACTTCAAAATCAGAAAATGCACTTGAGACATACATTTATGAAAGAAAAATTACACTTTGGACAATGGGCTTGTTAGGTTATGTAGAGGTTTGCTTTAAGCAGTCATGCAGGTTATCAGCTGAAATAACTTGCTTTTTACATGTTGTTCTTTCATTAAAAGGTCAAATAAAATTGTTCTGGAAGCCTGGTGGGTACTTTAAATGGCTAGTTACTCAAAATGGCCTTTTGGGGATGACATTAGAGAGAGTCTCAAATGTGGGTTCTGTTGTATTTTGTCCCATACTAATTGTTAGGGTAAAATAATCCTGACCAAAACCCAAACTCTGTTTTTTCAGTGGTGCTGTCACACTGAATTCTTCCTGTTTTTTGCAGTCTTTCTAGAATACGGATACAGCTCCTCAGTAAAAATGCATAGATGTGAGGCTGTGTCCTTATGTGTGATGCTTTGCTATTGCAAACAATCATATCATATAACAGCTTTCAGAAATGGTTCAAGCCCTTTTTTTAAGAAAAAAAGTGAAGTAGTCATTTTCTATCCCACTGGAGGGCTTTGATCTGTGCTTTGACACTCTTATATTTTCCTAGGTATTCATCTTAAATTAATTCCTGATTAATTTTATAATAATTTATTAATCACTGTGAACACCATCCTAGAGGCTGTACTCCCTTGGAATATATGCCCAAGAGGTATTTGGAGAGAGGCATATTCTCACTCTGCCTTCATTTTGCTTGACTAGACAAGACAGATTCTTGTAGTTCCTTAGCTGAGTGATCTCCTTCTTCCTCATGTAAGATTAAGAGCTTCTCCAGACATACTTTCTCACCTGCCAGTGGCTGGAGGTGGATGACTGTGTTAGATGAGGTATTCTCTATACTAAGCTCAATGTCATTAGAGTCTAGAGAAGTCACCAATACTGATACATCATGGAACTGTCTTTGCCTTTATCCTGAAAGACAAACTGCTTTAGTGTCTTGCAGGCATTTGGTCAGGAGATTAAGAAACTTGGGTTCTTCTTTTCAGATATTTTGAATTAATGAGAATTGGCTAAACTAACTCCAGCTGCTAAGTTAAAGCATATTTCAAGCTGTTGTTATATTAGTGCATGAAGCATACTAAAATGTGCTGGATTTGAAACCTCCTGAATGTTTTCTTTTCACTCGTGTTTTCAGCCTGTTCCAGTGGGTGGCACAAGAAGCACAAAAACTAGGTGAGTTTCCATCCCAGCATGTCCCATAGGATTTCTATTTAACTATTGTAGTTCTTAGTTAAAAATAATAAAGGAGATGCAAGAGGGTAAGGAAGAGGGTATTCCTCGGTCTGAGTGCTTGGTATCACGCATTGTGAAGGTTTAATTCTTCACTATTGTTTTATATTCATCCTTGTCTACAAAAACAGGCTCGAGGGGATCAGTCTGAGAGCTTCCCTTCCTGAGAGCACTGTGGCTGAGGCCTGATGTGCTGGGCATTGTGTGGGAGCCACAGATCTTACCTGGAGTGAACCCACTGGGTGCCTCCATGTTCCAAGTGCTGTGGCTGTGGGCTCTGCATTGCAGCACATTCAGAACTGTGCATGCATGTGCAGTATTTGGCTCTTTTGGTGACATTGAAATGATCTTTATTATAGTCACTTCCATTTTCACAGCTGGGATTGAAAAAAGAAAATGACAAAGATCTGAAATAAATACTGCAGTTAAGATATTGCCCTGGAGAACATCCTACTGTAATGTTTTGTGGGAGGGTGCCTGGGGTGTTATAGGAAGGCTTATAATGGTCATGCAAGTGCTTCATCCATGACACATCCATGTGGTTGCTGTCTTAATGAAAAATTAAAAGGAACAACTTACATTTGCTTTGCAGAAGTACAGGCAAAACCAAACTTTGCTGTGACAAAAGGATGGATTTTGTGGAGCAAAATCACAGGGGATGTGAAGATACTTTACATGGTTGAGATCATCAGTTGGTATTTCAGGTCAGTGGTAAGAGAGGCTGGAAATATCACGACAGATTTCAGAAGGCCTTTAGGAATCAGCTGGGTCTGAGAGGGCTGCAGGTGGGAGAAGTCCCTGTACTACTCTTGCTAACCAATGGACTCTGACCCTCCTCTAAAGCAGGAAGACTTTGGATGCAGAAGAATTGCAAAGCAGAAGTTGTCTCTATGGGCCATGCCTGATGTGATGCCCAGAAATCTGCTGGGCCATTGAAAGCCTACTTTGTTTACTGTTAGAGGGGACCCTGGATGCATGAAAAAGTCAGAGGAGGAAGAACTGAGTGTACAACATGAGAGTTACTGGTTAGAAGTAGGTCTAGTAACAAATTTTCAAGTGCAGCATTTTTCAAATGACCAAAGATAGTGATGCCATGATGATTTTTTTTACCTTTTTTTATATATACCTTTTATATACCCTTTTATATAACTTTTATTTATCCCCAGTGCTTTTAACATGCATACTTGTAATTCCTTAAGTCTGATAACTTAGTTTAGACCTAGTATTCCATTAAGGAGACCAAACATCCGGGAGGCTTTGCAGTTGGAGGTCAGAAAGCCCTATGCTATCCTGAGAAAGCAAAGTCCTCTCTAAAACACATCCTGTAAACTAAGATAGGCCCATCCAGGGGGGAATTCCTCGGGATAGGGAGATACCACGCTATCATTTAAGCTTTTCATTGGAGAATCTTTAATAGATTCACTAATTTGCAAGGTCTATAAATTGTATACATGATCTATCATGTGTGTGCATTTCAGTGCACATTTCAGTGCATTCCACTTAAATGAAGTAGTACACCTTAGAGATCCTTAAATAAATACCAAAGTAAAAACCCGTTTTCCCTTAAACCGTGTTTAGCTCTTAATTTTAAGACCAGGGAAAGGCAACAATAGGACTTCTTTGGGGAATATGTGTTCCATCACAAATTCTCATTTTGTTCATGGCTGCTTCTAGTAGAAGCCTGTTGGATTTTGGCAGGTGGTGTTTGGAAATGCCTTTTCCCTGGCTGGTTGGGGCTCAGCTTCTTCTGCTTTTCTCTCCCTGGGGGAAGAACTGCCCCAGGAGCTGGTGGAAGGCAAGGGCTTTGAGCCCTGCTCCCTCTGAGGCTCTGGATGTGTCCAGGAGACATTAAGAAGCTGGCAGAACATCCCAGATGAAGGAGACGGCCAGGGCTGATTCAGCATGTGGTCCTTCCCACACCACCATCATTTTAGTTTTGAGCTGCCCTTCCACAGGAAAAAGTCTGAAAGTAGAAAACCACGACCTCTCTGGGAGAACCCAGGGCAGAGGGCTGAGAGTTCAGGGGATGCAAGTCTGCAGGAAGGTGAGCCATCTTTTCCCTGTTTTCCTTTTGTTCAGTCCCTGGGATGACAGGTCCTTGTGGGGGCTCGGAGCACAGACCGCTCCTGTGAGCGGAGCCACGTGCCCTGTGCCACCGCCGGGTGGCCGTGATAGTGCTGCTTTGATGGCTGTGCTTCACAGAGGCAGAAGGCAAGCAGAGGTGAAGTTGCTTTAGGCTGTACCTTGCCTGTCTCAACTTTGGATTCTGACTTCGACCCATTCAGTTGCTTTTATTCCCACTGCAGCAGGAGAGAAGTGCGGAGATAAAAGTCCTCTGGATGGCTCAGAGAAGAGAAGAGTGTCACTTGGTGGTTTGTAAAAGCTGGCTGAGCAAAGCAGGTCACATACCTATGCAGTATTGCCAGGGAACAAAGGTGTGCTTTTTCCCTTGCTCTTTGGTAAATGACCCAGCTTGTGGCAGTTTTTAATATCACATTGCAACTTTTTTTTACTCAAGCAGATGGAAGGAATCAGCATCTTGGTGGCAATGGTCCATAAGAAAAGGCAGGATGACCCAAAGCAAGACTGAAATTTGTTTGCATTTTTAAACAGATGTAGAGGTTAATTCTCCCATTAAATTTTTTGCTTTGTCTCTCAGTATGTGCTGCTGCTGAGGATCAGAAGGAAACCATGATACTGCAGCTTTTTCTTATTTTTCATGATCACTAGCCACTTTGAGATCTTTCATACATATTTTTGTAGGTGCAAGTTGTCTATTAAACTAGATCAGAAGCATACTAAAATAAAATTTGCAACAATCCTGCAGACAGAACAAGAGAATAAGGTACAATACATCCTGCTTGGTAGATACTATACTCATGATAACCGGACAGGGACCTCAGAAGGTTACCCAGTCAGCATTTTAAGTTTAGGGTATCTCATTAAAAGACATAGCCTTCATAGGTTCAGTAAAATGTGCATTATCTGTGGATCTTTTTCCCAAAGCTTCTCTTCTGAAGCCTTCCATAACTCCTTTATTGCTTGCACTATCTGTTTCTGAGTATTATGCTGCCAGAGAGCATTGGCTCAGTAGCAAACTTGCATGTGTGAGTCAAAACAAGGCTGGTGGGAAATATATTTTAGGGCTGAATTGTCTGAAATAGAGCACAAGTGAGCTGTCGTTGGGCATTAGTGTACCTGAGGAACTGTGCTGCTCTGAACAGCCAGGAGAGGCTTATCTGGGCTTCACAGGTAGGCTGTGACAAACATGTCCAGCCTTGCCTGAGGTGAGAGCCAGAGATTTCTGGGTAATCTGCTCCACACCGTGTTCTCGTAAATGTGGATGAAACTGAAATGAAATTACCTCCACATGGAATAGAAGAGACTGATACATTGTCTCAAGAGTGTACAGTTGAGATGAAATCCAAAATGGGAAAAAGTTGGCAAAAATGTGTGCAAGTGGAAATAAACAGAAAGATAAAAATACAGAAAAGTGAGCTGTAGTACATACTCTAGCAATCTTTGCTGGATGGGACATACTGTGTTACAGGCACTGCCATAATTAATATCAAGGGTGAATGCAAGAACTGGAGTGGGTTTCAGGTGCATAACAAAAATAAAAAATGTTTGCATTTATTGACAGATTGCTTAAAAACACTGTTACTTAAATGCATTGCTACATGTATTTCATTAGCAGCAAACCAATGGTAAGTAACAGTTCTCAGTTATTATGCAGGAGAAATCCCCAATGTCCTTCTACTGAAACAGTTCTCCTGGTAAAATTGTTTAAAGGTGGATTGAGCTGGACATTCTTCCTTCTTCCCCTTCCACTGGTTTCCTCTGAAGTCTGAATTCATTCCCACAGTCTTGCACAAAAAGTCTGGTGTGTGAAATGAACCCTGCAATGAGTGAGCAGAGCAGGGCCTTCATTTCTAGTTAAATTAGTTCAAAATGGACCTAGTCCCAAAATTTGTCATTCCTAGATAAATCCCCATCCCCACTCTGAGAGTTTCTTGCTTCTCAGAAACTCATTTCTCCTTCTCTCTCTGACAAGCAAAGCATTAAATATGAATCTTTGCTATGACATCTATTTTTAAAGTAAGTGGAATAGCACTGAAAGGAATATAAAGCAAAACTAAATGGCATGTCTTGTTGTCTTTTGATTAAGCTCCCCCAGCTGTGAATAAGCAAATGTCATCAGCGTTGGCTTCCCTTCATGTGTGCCTGAAAGGTGATGGAGCAGGTTTGTCTGCAAGTGCTGGTTACAGGCTGGTTGAGCTTCTCCTGCTGAGCAGCCCTGGGCTGGACACCCCCTGGCTGCCTGTGCCTGAGCTCCCAGAGTGCCCGTGCACCGCCTGCTCTCACTTGGTCACGTCTGGCATGTCCCTGGGTGCAGGGCTGGCTGGAGTGGCTGCCATCAGAGGTGCGACTGCAGGAAGGGCCACCCCAGCTTGGCAGCATCAAATGTGTGGAGGCTCCTTCCCTCCATACGTGATGTGCTTTCCTTTGACGTGCTGGAAGCTGAAGTGTGCCTTTTCCCAGATCGTGTGCTTTGGGAGTTGCCTTGTGCACAGCTTAGCCCCCTTTGATGACCCGTGACAGATGAAACAAGCGGCCATTACTTAGCTGTTTCTCAACTCAGCCACCCTTTGCAGACACACAAGAGCCCCCCAGGAACACCTGAGGAACACCTGTATGCTGTTTTTCAGGCACAGACTTTCCAGGGATGGATTGTGTCTCTGCTTGGCACTGTCTTACATAATTTTCTTCCCTCTGCCGCACTGATGGTGTGTACTTGCAAACCTTGTGTCTTCTCCCCCTGGAAGAGGCCAGGTACAGCTGCAATAAGAACATCAGCTGACAGCTGCCTGTGCTGCATCCCCCACACTCCCTCATCCCTCCTCTTGTTCTTACTTCCATTCTTCCAGGCAGCATTATTTTAAGTGTGGTTGGTTCATCTTTGGTGTCTCAATACCTGTCCTCTTTGTTAGAAATCTGCTCCAGAAAGTCTTATACCTTTTATAACTTCCCTTGCTTTTATCAGTCCCCTGGAGAACTGAACTCTAGGAGGTGACTAGATGACAGGTGCTAATAGGAATAGGAATAACTGGCATAGAAGCGTAGCTAACAGGAACAGAAGAGTCTCCAGTAATGTTTCACTCTCAGCTCAGTGCCAATGCCCAGCGTTTGGCCAGGGCAGAGGTGAAGTACACAGATGAGTAACGAACCCCCTTGCAGGCAGGAAAGAGTCTGTGGCTTGATATTAAACATGTATAAGGAATCAACCACAATTAACAAACTGTTAACATACTGATTCCCCAAACAGGCTCAAGTGACAGTTGTATGGGTTAAAGGAAGTGCAGTGTTGGTGAAAGGAGGTGTGATAGATGGAAACAGGACATCAGGAGGAGGTATGTTAACAGCATTTAAACATTACTTGTCTGTTTTGGAAGTGGATTTTTCCTTGTAAAGCTTTTCTATCCAGTGACAGATAAAAGTATAGTTTATAGGAATCTGTTAAATCATGCCCTAACCTCAGTTTTCCATGTCTGATGGTAGCAGTGTGGCTAACAGCAACACAGGAGATGTGAATAATTGATTTTACTCTGTTACCCAGAGACAGTAATTTCCAGCAGGCAGCAGGTGACTATGTACTTGCTGCTTCAAACTGGGTCCAGCTCAGAGTATGTGACAGCAGTGTCTGGAGGGCTCATACTGCTCTGTCTCTTAATTACAAACATCCACATGAGGCATTTCTCTTGCAAGACGCACCTGAATCCTGCATGGCTGTGCAGGTTCAGCTTTATTCCTATGGCAAAATTTTTCCTTCATTCTGGTTTGAAAAAAGCTTGTGTAAATCCCTGCCTCTCCAGATGGCGTCGACTCTGCAGCTACCAGTTTACTACACATTACATGTTACGATTATTCATACCCTGTTCAGTACAAAGCTCTCTTTGTTCCAGCAGCAAAAACCAGGAGACTTGGTACCCGTGAATAGTGGGATCCAGAAGATCCTGGAGTGCCAGAATTGCTAAATTGCTGGTTGAAAAGTAGACTATTCCTTGCATGTCAGAGACTGGATTTTCCAGCTACAGAGCATGTAATGATGGACATTGTATAAATCTGAAGGTTAGGGGAAAAAAGAAAAATGCACACGGCAACCCTATCCCTCAAGTCTTCATAGCATCTGATGATTGTTTGAATGCTCAATTTAGACAGAAAATGCCATGTTTACATATTTTTTTGTTTTTGGAAGAAACAGCTTTTAATTTGCAGATGTGTTAGCAGTGCTGATGCATCAGATGTTCCATGTCAGAAAACATTTAAGCAAGAATTATTTTCTCTTTAACAAAGGTTTTTTCTCTCCTCTCTGCCAATTGAGTAGGTCTAGTGTTTGGCTGGTAATCCAAGTCTTGTACCACCAGAGGGATGGGGAGAATTACAGACTGCTGTTCTCTAGTCTGTGAATTGATGGCAGTGTCACTGATTTGAGGTGAGTGGTTTCTGGCAATTAACATCTGCATGAAAATATTTGTCCTGTGGCTCAGGTAAGTACCTCTACAGGCAGGTTTATCTCCAGAGTACAGGGACTGTTGTAACCAGCTTCTGGGTGGTAGCTTGGGTTCAGGCAGAGGGAGCAGGGAGGTACTGAGTGAAAGCAGATAGCATGGAACTGGTGGTGTGGGGCAGGTAGAGTGAGTGCTGGGGAAGATGGTTGTTTTGGAACCAATTTATTGAGAAAATAGCTGAAGCCCCAGGGCTGGGGTGCCACTGGAGCAGTAAGGGCCCAAATTCTCTCTTGTGTAGTAACTTGGCTAGTACGGCAGTGATCCAGCTAGTCACCCAGCCAGGCAGTAACCTAGCCAAGTTCAGTTCTTTCTCTGCTTGAGGGGGTTTGAAATTGCATCTTCAGCCTTGTGCTAGAAGTCATAACCATTTAGTGTCTGGAAAAATAGGACATATAGTTCAAAATGCCCCTGCTCAGAGGACTATAGAACTATTGCCTGTTGACATTGCCTTCCTGTAAATAATGCTCTGGGGATCTCAGTTTCTATTTTCTAATTTTTTTAGAGGCTAATGTAGAGATAATGTAAACAACATTACTTTTGAGAAATTAAATTTACTGTCCAATTGAACTGTGGCTGCTCCCCAGGACCCAGAGTCCTGTTTGTTTGGGTGGTTTTGTTTTGAAACTTTCTTTGAAAACAAAGTTTCTTGAGGATAAATACTCTCATGCATTGGTAGTTAATCATTGAATTGGTAGTAGAAAAGGAGAGGTCACAATCCTTACTTTCTCCCCATTGCCTCTGGCCCCAAAGTGTGTAAACAAAGTTGTACACTGTGATTATAGTAGCTTAGGTCTTCTCTGCTCCCGGTAATGCAGCCCCTTTTGTCCAGAACTGTGTTTTTCACTGGTAAACACTGTGCTTCTCATCAGATCTGATGTTAAACTACTTTAATTGTAAGTAAAGAATTTTGCTGGCTAATTCTATCCTCTTCTGATTTTTCATTTCCTTTGATCTTCTGGATCGCTGATCAGAATGTCACATCCCTTTTGTTTCTTGGCTAAATCCATCTTGCCCATAGATCTGACAAAATGTTTGATTCCCAGATGCATTCCTGATTAGAGCTGGCCAGGAATTTCCTGACAAAGCATGCCTTTGTTGAAAAATGCCAATTTATAAAATCTAAAAGCCTTATAGATATGTCTCTTCTTCAATGCATTTTCAGTGAATAAGAGGAAGGTTTCAGCTTTTGGGATTTGCTCCAGATTGAATTGCTGTGAGTTTGAAAGTCCAGAAAAACCTGCCCTGAAAGGGGGTCTGGGGGCTGCTATACTCCTTATTCTGTGGCAGTGGCCTCGCTGGGTAGCTCAGATAATGTGACAGCAGTTTGTTGAGTCCTGCAGAGCCAGAACTCACTGGTGTGATATTCAGCTTTTGAGTTTCATATCAAAATGTTTCAGAGTCCTGAAAATACTGACTTTTTTTTGTCAGCATTGAAAATGTCATATTCCAATTGAATCTCATACCTTGGTTAGAAATGGAAGAATACCGACATTCAGTTGAGGTGTACTCCTGAGAGCTTTACCCAGTTCTGCAAAATCTGGAAATGAAACTTTTAAAAACTGAATTACTCTGGTTGAAGAGGAGTGTACTTTTGCTATTGAAAACAAGATCTTGTCTTGAGCTACAGAGCCTTAGAGACTGAAAGTCTTTGTTTATCTAAAAGTCAGGAAAACATTGGAAGCTTATTCAGGCAGTGGTAATGCACAGCGTGAGTGGTGGCCATTGGCTCTGTCCAGGAGGGTCTGAAAAGGACAGCAAGTTCAATCTCAACATCCATTAAATCTTTAACCTTTATTGCTCTTCTTAATGGAAGCTGGTGGAAGAGGAAGTGGGAATATTTTAATAGATTTGAAGTGCTCCCTTCATGAATTATTTTTCTGTGAGGAGATGAAATGCATCACTGTATGGACACATTATGTTCTCATGGTCTGCCTTATTTAAAGAAACAGTCATAACAAACACACTCACAAAGCTGGCATCTTTATTATTTTGCTCTTGTTATTGTGCCTCTGCGGGGTCTACACAGAAGAATATCAGTAGATCAGCAGAATGCTGCTGCTATTGTGGAGCCTTTGTGTAGATCTGTGTGGCAGTAAAAATATGAACAATATTTCACTGAATCCCATCCCTCATTATTTTGGGGCCATTTCCTCAGCAGGCTGTCACACAATGCTAAGGACAAGTTGGGTTCACGACTACTTGAATGATGCAGAGAATAAAAGAATATATACCTCTTTGTGGAAAGAAAGCCTGCCTGGGCCCAAATAGAAGGAAATCACCACAAATGCACCTTGTATCTACTTGTCTAAACAGACCTATTCATTTCTGTACAATAGACTTTCCAGTCCTCAGGTTGTCTCTCAATCCATTTTTTAAAATCAGTCCATCATTATAAGCACACCAGGGAGAGATTTTGTTGACTAACTTCTTTAAAGCTACCTTATAAATATGCAATAACTATATTTGTGAGAATTCAGAGCTCCACATTCCCATCTTAAAAGCTCAGTTAGTTTTCAGTTGTATCTCCACCTAATGCCTGATAGAATCACAGAAGGACATTAAAAAAATTTCCCATAATCTTCTTACACTGGAAAAGTCCATTATTTGAATCCTTCCATAGAAGGATCACCATAGATAGCTGTTTCACTATAGATGGCCACTCATCTCAGGAGCAGCAGAGGAGCTGTGAGTGCCTGGCATCCCCCAATCCTGGAGGAGGTAACCTAAATATGGAGGCCATTTTAGGAGCCCATAGACTTAATGGATCAAAAGAAGAATACTTGGTATTGCAAAGGATTGCAAGGTAGGCCCAGTCAAAAGGGTACCATAGAGGTTCAAGCAACTGCTCCTGGAAGAGCAGGCAACTGACCTCTGATGCCTTTCCTTAATGATTCTTATCATTTAGCATCCTGCAGGAAATCTACACTCTGGTGATTTAAAGCCCTTAGTGGGGCAGGGAAGCTACAATACTGGGATCATGTCTGTGTCATAACTGGGCTCCTAATGGCATTCTTAATTTTAATCTTGACAATGCTTCCCCTGGAAACAGTGCCTTAATCAGAGACCGAAAACAGATTGATTTTGCAATGTCTTTTTTCCCCCTTAATTGCCTTTGAAAGTCAGAAAGCTTTTTTGGATCTTATTTTTGATGTTTCAGTGTGAATATTAACTAGATACGCTGTCAGTTGCACCATCCATGTTTTGTCCAAATTCATTTTCTGTTACTTGCACTTAGACCAGTAAGTGCTTAACTTGTTTCATATTGTAAGGATTATGAAATCAGGATCATTAATAAATTTATTTTAAGAAAATACAGCCTCTTCATCTAAATGTGGCTTTGTTACACAGCAGGCAGAACAAATGTTACCATACAATTAAACAAACTCTTAGACAACAGGTTTCAAATAAACTGCCCTACAGCTGCCCTACAAAGCCACCTCAGGAGCTGGAGACCCATAGATGGGATGGCAGTAGGGTCAGGCTGGGTTTGGCCACCCACACCTCTTCTTTTCAGGGTTTTCTTCACAAACTGAAGCAGAGAAGCCTGTGCTCTTGCCAAGCCCCATGCATGAGACACAGGCACATGGCTTTGGCTGAGTTGATGCATCTCCTGTGAGTGCATTGCCTGTGCTACTGCCCTTGCCTGTTCCTCATTCAGTGTGGTTGGGGTCCAGCAAGCTCAGGTCACAGACTCCAGTGGCTAAATTCATCCCTGCCAGCCTTTATAAAGGTGCTGCAAGCTGCCACTCCTCTGGAGGAATTGGGAATGGCTGAATGTTGTATAAGACCCAGCAAACACAATCTATACCTAGAGGCGGGAGCTGCACCATTCCTGTAGGGCAGGTTCATAAAATAGCATGAAAATGCTGGTTTTGAGCTTTTTTTGCTTTGTTGTTCTGAGAGGAGCTTGTGGGAGTGATGCCTTTCCCTGGTACATTTCAACAGTAGTTAATTAAAGACTGCTTTGTTTGTAATTCCCTGTGGAATTGTCCATGATTGCAAGTTTGAAGAAAAACAATACACAGTATTTTGCCTTTGGTGCTGTTGCTGGTTTAAATGTTATGTAGTCCTGTCATATCCAGTAACAGGAGAAAGAGGAACCCAGGTGAACGTTGCTACAGCTATTTGAAAATGAACTACTTCCTGTTGGAGGGTAATGAAATTTCCAGGACAGAAACTTGTCAAAAATAAAAAGCTGAAAAATTATAACATTTTTTATTTCTGTGGCATCACTGACAAGAAATATCTTCAAGCCAGGAAGCAAATAAATGCGACACTCAGCCATCCCTTTTATTTTTGGCAAACCATCAAAATATGTTTCTTTTCTATTTAGAAAACAGTTTTTCTTTCCTAATGTATTTCAAATTTTAAATGAAAATGGTTTTTTTTTTGTGTTTTTTAAAAGTCTGTTTTGTGAAAAAGCTATTTTCTGTAGAACACCATTTCAGCTGCAGTTCCAACAAGCTCTTGTTGCTTCTGAACTCAGGCTTCCTGTGTAGTAACACATTGCACTGCTGGCACGCTCCTCTAACTAACAGCCTATAGCATATTTAGTGTCATCTGTTCCTGTTTCCTTGGCTGAGACATGGGCATCGTGCCACATATCTTTGTATCTCTGGATCACTGACATTTTTATTGTTTTTAAAAATAAACCTCCACTTGCAACTTAAACATTCCTTACAAAAATTCTGTTTTTACTAAATGCTACTCTGGGTTTAATGTATTAATGCAATAAAAATGGTGTGAGTATTGCTGCGCTGGTTGGCATCTGTTGTAAGGTGGGGAGCATTTTCATGTTCAGTGAAGGTCACAGGATAAGGGTGCTAAATACTTGGCTTCTTGGACAAATGATACATATGGCTGTGAACATTTGTTTGCATAGTCCTGGTTTAAAAAAAGTAAAAATAATTATTATTCTTTGATGTAGAAACAGAGGTACTTAAGCACAAGCCAAATTTGCTATCACAGAGGAGCCAGGGTAGAATTTTTCACACTTTCTGCTGGGAAAGGTAGCAGGAAATCAGTATTCCTAAATAAAAGCAGGTATGGCTGGGGTAATTATTTATTATAAGAGTGTTTTAAAATTACTCTGCCTTCCATGTGTGATTTTGCGTCAGTGACATTTGCACTCCCCTGGCCCTGGGACAGTGTTTGAAGATAAATCTAATAAAATAAACCTAGATGTCACTAGGCATGGAATTCAAATCAAACACAACTGTTGAGACTACACATCCTTGGTAGTCTACACATCAGCTCTCTTTGCAGGCAGAAATGAAAAGTAAGCACTGCTGTGGTGCAGGTCAAGCAGATGGTTCATGTGGTCAGAGGAGTCTTGTCCTGGAAGAGGAAGGGTGAGAGGATCAGAGAGGGAACACAGATGGGATTGCTGACTCCCAGTAACCAAAGAGCTATTTTATATCACGTGATGCCACACTCAGCATATACAGCGGGAGGAAGAAGGAGGAAACGAGGAGGGACGTTTGAGGTGATGGTGTTTGTCTTCACAAGTCACTCCCGTGAGTGATGGAGCCCCACTTTCTTGAAGATGTCTGAACATTTGCCTACTGATGGGAAGTAGGGAGTAAAAACATTGCTTTGCTTTACTTGCACACACGTCTTCTGTTTATTTAAAATGTCTTTATCTTGACCCATGAGTTTTTTCACTTTTACTCTTCTGGTTCTCTCCTCCATCCCACTGGGGAAGAGTGGATGAGGAGATGTGTGGTGCTTAGTTGTCATCTGGAGTTAAACTGTGATAGTGGGTTCTGCTTTTCCTATTCAAGTGTGATTGCCAAGACTGGAAGGCACCACATTGACTGTTCAGCACACTTCTGATTTCAATATGTAATATACAAATTGACCACATCTCATTCTGAAGATAATCTGTTCTGATAATTACCTCTTGTTGCCAGCAAATCAGTTCTTACTTCATCTGACCTTGTACCTAGTCAACATTTTTTTCGTTGCTCTCTACCAGGTCTGTTCTTTCTTTGCCCCTTCAGGCCTAGCTCCTCTCTGTTTTGTCACACGACTCAGCCTGACAACTCCCACGTACCATCCCCGAGGTCCTATGCAGTAGGTGGGATGTGCCTCCTGCACTTTGTCATATTTAAAGAGTTTTTTTCAATGCATTGAGCCACTTTGCCATGCAATTGAAAACCTTCTGTAAGGGCAAGTGTCTTCCTCATTATTTTCTACTCCACTAATCTCTATAATGTGCAGACTTTGTTGACAGTTATTGTAAATCCTAGTTTGGAGCTTTATTCAAAACTTCACCTTAGAAGATTATAGGGGTAATGTATGATATATGGGCTCACTAGTGCCATCTTTTTAAAGGCAGCCATAAAATTTCAAAAGCCCTTGTAGCTCTTTTAAAGTTGATGGCAGAAGTATAAGTGACAAATAATTTTCTTTATATTTCTCTGAATAGGCTTTTGGAATAGTTTCATCTGTTATATTAAATGGTTATGACTGGAATCAAATTATTTTGATTTATTGAACTAAGATCCAAGCTATGCATAAGTAAGTATGGTTTCTAAGCAATTGTGTGGACAACCCTATGGGACTAGTAAGGAAATGCTGAAACAGGAAAATTTCAGAATAAGGAATTGTTCTTCATTTCTAACTTTCCAAAAAGCTTTATCTTTAATTATATTTGTTCTGTTACAGATTTCTGTGGTGGTGCAAGTGGCTCCCACTCTGTCTCCTGAGAAGAACTCAGACAACCAGCTGTGGTGGTCAGCAACCCAAGTTTAACATGTAACTCTCAGTCATGGTGAGAACCCATGATTCCCTTGTTCTGTCTTTTGCACGTTTTCCCATGATTAGTTAATGTTTTCCCCTCCCTATTTTATGTATGAAGTTATGTATACTCATTTCCCTTCTTTAATATGTATCAGTTCTAGAAAGTTCTTTGTTCCTCGATGCCCCATTGGATCCTTCCCTGAGTCCCTCCTATGTGTTGTTTCCATTGGTTCCCCTCCTGTCAATCCCACCTGCTTGTCTCTATCCCATTGGCTGAGATCCCTCTCCCCACCTATTCTCTACCAGTATAAGATCCCTGGACCCTCCTACCAATTGGCCTCTTTGTCCCTGTCTTTTCACCAGAGTAGACCTGTGTGGAACACATACAGAGAGTCCCCTCTCTTTACTTCTTTGCTACTGTGCGCCTACTCGATCAGCTTAGAGGGAAGCTCCCTCTGGTGAGGAGCTCAGCTCCGTCTGCCTGCTTTACTTGTGAGTGTGTGAATGCTGTAGCGTGGACGGGACCATGCCTAGAGCTCTGGGCCCGTTTTTAGCTAGCATGCAGCTCCCCGTCAGATTTCTTTACTTAGTTTTCATTTATTCTTCTGTACTAGTTTCTCCTGTTAGCAGATGAATTCTTTCTCCTTTCTCCCTCATCCCATTACTGGTCACAGACATGTCATAACATGATTAAGCTTTTCTTGGAATAGTGTAGAGAGGAAAGTGTAATCAGAAAAGATTTGACTGTTCAGTCTAGTCTAATGCTGTGCAAGGCAGGAAACGTCTGAATGTTTTGATGAGAAACAAAAGAAGGTTAAATCTTGTGAGACTGTTGGTACTTTTAATTCTAAGTCATTAAAAATGACATGCTCCAAGACACTGTAATATTGAGTTGGGGTTCAACATTTCAGGTTGCTTCTGAGAAAAATTCTAAAGCAAATTGGAATATTTCCTATTTTCTTTTTTTCGTAATTATTTTTTAAAAAATTAAATGGAAAGAAATTTCATTCAAAGACTTTGAAATGTGTTCATTAGACTTGAGAAGGATAATTGGCTACATGCAAAGATGAAACCGGTATGGGACTAGGGAAAAAGTAAAAATGAAAAAGAAAATTGTACTCATATTAGAAAAAAGATGCTCTTTTAGGTCAGAAAGAAGTCTCAGCTCTGCTGGCTGAGCTCTGGTGTGTCTCATCTGCGGCTCTCAACCTGATATTTACTGTGCAGGGACAAATCTTCATCCTCATCAGAGCAGATGAACTGGGTATTCTGACATGGGGAGTAGATGTCTCCTTGACTATACTGTGAAGTGACTTCTGGGGATAGCTATGCTTAGGATTGAAAAAAAACCCAATATAAGAACTTGAGCAAGCACAGGGGAGAGCTTGGCTTACATAAAGAGCTGCCTTTATTTCTGAGTGGCTCTGTCCAGACTTTGACATCTCCCGAGGGGGAAAGCCTTCATGTTTCTGACTGCAGGGTTCTCTCTGGAACAGGAAAGATCCAAGGATATTATGCAGATTTTTATTTCAGTTGTGCCTTTTTAAATCACATTATGAACTCTATGCATGATAGTGCTGCATAATGCTGTGAACCTAGAGATAGAATTTTTAGATGGAATTAAAATATTTGATAAAAATTTTGAAAAGTTTTGTTGAAATTGGTGCTACATTGTATCAAGACGTACTTTGCTTTCATTTAAATGTTTGTTTTCAATAAACAATAAGCTGAAAAATTCTGATAATGACTTCCACTGTTTCCTGTATGCTTTTTTAAATCCTTTATTGTGAAAAAGCAGAGACTTTCCACCTTTCTATCTAAAAACTCTTAAAGATCAGACTTTTCAAGGTACCAAATGTGTGTATTTTGAGTTTGAATTTCAATATATAAAAATTGGAAAATATGGTTTTCCCAAAAATAAAGAAGAAAGAGGAACGAGATACAGGGGCATATTCCCTGACTCTGAATGAGAACAGAAGAAAAGTGAGCTATCAGTAGAAATATATTTTATTGTTACCTATAATCTGTGTTTTCCATTCACACAAATTTCTGAGCAGACTGGGGCCTATTTTCCATTTGTTGTATGTGAGTAACTCCCATTGTTGAAAATGGAAGTTATTTGTTGTATCAAAGAGGAAAACGAGGTTAGAATGATTGTTACTCTTTTTTTCCCCTAATTTTCTGTACTGTGTGTTATTATTTTTTCTGCAGTGTTTCTCATACTCTGAATAAGGTCAGCTTGCAGTAATTTCAGGAAGAAAAGCATCTTTTGCTGCAGTATGCTATCATTTCAGGGCTCTCTGCAGGCAAACTTGCAGATCAGGATAGTTTTTTCCCCTTCACTTTGGTCTCTTTTACTTTGTTAAAGCCATGCTGATGGTCCAAATGATCTCTGCTCAGCTTCTGCATTTTAGTACAAACTGGAAGCTCACAGTGGTCCTTCTGGTTCATATAATCTATTTGAGGTTGATAGGTTTGGTTTTTTTTTACACTAAAGAGTGTATCACACCACTAGGAGAAACTAGAATGAATTTCTCATCTGGGGATGGGGATAGGTGGGAAGCATCACATTTTTATTACTGGGGCAATGCTGCTAGTGATTAAAATATTCTTTGTTTTTTCACTGAGCACATTAATTTTTTCCAAACAACTGTGCAGATGCAGAATGATCAAGTCTTGTGACCTTTATTGACAAAGGGAATGTTGCCCTTAAATTAATGTGAATGTTGGGCCTTATTGAATAGCTTCAACTTGGAGGAGCTGAGTTGTGCCAAGCACTCAATACTGTGCAGAAGAGCAACACAGATGCTGTCCTATTGCTTCAGACTTTCCTAGCATAGTCATATTTGTGCTCTGGTTGTACAAAGAGTGGAGGTGCTATTGGACAGGTGAGGTTCATTAGTGTCCTTGTGATCTAAACATTTTTTTCTTTCGGTAGTGTGTTTTATATTTTGCAGATTTAGATCTTGCTGAAAAACCATGTGTCTTCAGTCTGAAGGATGCCAGGGTGTAATTTGTCTATCTTGCTTTACCTCTACTTGTAACACCGAGGTTTTCATCTGAGCTTTCCATCAACTGCCTTTGATGGTCATTTTTGAGAAGTGCATGCTTTTATGTCTTCATTCTAAAAGCTGACCTAAAAGAGCTCGGATGAACACATCCTCCCTAGAAGAAGGATATTCCCTTGCAATTCCAGTGGTAGCCATATTTGCATGTGAAAATACCCAGTATTTGAGAAAATCTCTCTCAAAGAACATAGAAAATCAATTGGCATGAAATGATGTGATGATGAAAGATCTCAGAAAGCCCTTTCTTTCTCTATTTGTTTTTTAAGTTGATATGTCTGTAGTTTAAATCTCTGTTGGCTGGCTCCCTGGATGCTTCCTTCTGGAGTATAACTGTATACTGAAAATAAATTTGTCACCTGAACAGAGGTCAGTGACCTTTTTTATCCTGCTGTTCCAGTTTGGCCAAATTTAGAAATACATCCTCTGAGAGAAGGGCAGGCTACAACCACCTCTCCCCCACCAGGTTCAGGAAAAAAAAAATTTCCTCGAAGGAAGGTGAAAGAGATAAAAACTATTTATTTAACAAACACACAGGAAAAGGAAAATAATGCTAAATAATAAAAACTCCCGCTTTGCTGAGAGAAACCTGGGAAGATTTCAGAGTCCTTCCATAGATCTCTCTCCCCTCCTTGGACCTGGGACGGGGTGGTGGGCCCACCTCCAGGGCCAAGGCCTCGGTGGAAAGTCCTCCCAATGTATTATGAAGTTGAAACAGTCCAGCAGAGAGAAAAGGAAAAAAAATGAAGTCCCAGGAAAACAAAAGTTCAACTCTCCGGAGGAAAGGAGCTGGGGGAAAAAAAAAAAAACGTGCCGAAAGCTGGCTGGAAAGAAAAGCAAGCTGGGTGCTTCCCTTCCCTCTCGCTCTCCTGCCGCAGCTGAAAAAAAAACCGTCGCTGTCTCTGTGTGACCTTGAACAAGCTGCAAACTGCTTTGAAAAAGTTTTGCTCAGTTTTTCCTTCCCCCTCTCAGGCTCAGTTTAAAGGCATAGAAAGGCACAAAAATTAATTTCTGGGCATAGGGCAGCGATATGGGATACACATCATAAAGTCACCCCAAGACACCTGCAAACAAGTGGCCTGCTTCCTAAACATCACTGTAGGAGAAAAGGATGAAGTGTTTCAGCAACCAACTATAAGAATCACTGTCTCTGGTGTCTAGTCAGTTTTCCACTCTAATGATTGATTGCAACCAGTCTAAGTGCTGAAATTTTGTTTTGCTAAATTCAGGTTTTAGGTAAGCCACTCTGAAATACATTGGAAAATTGAGACCCTTAATGTTTGTACCCAACCAAGATAAAGGAGAAGCTGTTGGATGTCAGAGAATGAGCCTGTGCAGCCTCAGGACAAGTCAGGAGTCACATTCTGTCTGCTGTGGTGCTGTAAGAACTGCTGTTGAATGCCAGGTCTTGTCAACTGTGAAATTACTATTTCTGCTTGATAATGTTTTGTTTCCAAGCAGGATCTAGATAAAAGGCAATAACTGAACTTTTGAAACAAACCAGACTACTTGTCAGACTTTTTCCTTTGGTCTTCAATCAACACATTATGGAAAGTTTTAGACTTGATATAATCTCAACTATCACACAGTTTTCATTCCCCCCCCCAATTCATTGCCTAATTTGGCTGACTTGATTGAATTTTAAAGTAATACTGTCACTATTATTTTGTCACACTGGGATATAATACTTTAAAAAAATGCTTGCACATTGAAGTCATTTATATGGTAAAAGTAACTCTTGTTTCCAACACACCTGAAAAAGGGATTTTTGGGTTTGGTTGCAGAGTTAGACTAGAGTCCTTGGAAACTGAAAAGCTAAAGTTTTTGCTAACATGGTAGAGGAAGGAAAACTTTTTACTTTAACAATGACTGCATAGCTGCCTCTAGGATAGTTCAGGTATCATCTGGATTTTGAGGTCTGTTTGCTGAAATTGCAAAAGGGACATTGACTATCATGGAACTCCAACTTCTCTCAGTTAGACTTGTTAAATAGCAAGGTCCTTAGGCCTGTGTGTAGTATGAAGCTTCTGAGCAGTATCCCTGAGTTTAATAAGCCTGCTCAAATGTCCAAGCACTTTGGCTGGAGTCCAAGGGCATCAATTTTTGTAGGTTTCTACACAAGCATGTTTCTTATATC
Source organism: Corvus brachyrhynchos (assembly GCF_000691975.1). NCBI lineage: Eukaryota > Metazoa > Chordata > Aves > Passeriformes > Corvidae > Corvus > Corvus brachyrhynchos. Next base: position 1,996,932 of record NW_008236965.1, on the reverse strand, counting down.
CACATTTGTCCAGCTGCTTCTGATTTTCAGAAATCCAGAAGAAATTGGAGCTGTAAGAATCTGCTTCCTTTTTTTTTGTGAGAATCATTCAATTTCCCTGGTATTCTTTCCTAGAGGGAATAACGATGCTCATCTACATTGTGGTTTTTTATGCAGGCAACTGGGATGTACATCTTACCTGAAGTGGAATGAAATTTCAAAGAATCATTTTGAAATAGTGATAGTGCCAGTGTGTCCTCAATAAAAACCAGCTTGTGATGTACAGTTACCAAACTCCAAACTAAAATAATACTGTTGGTTGGAATAATGTCCTGTACTTAAGAGAACTGATAATGTTAATATTTAAATATCTGTGTTTTCACCGTGTTAGCTTTGCATGACTTACTCAGTGATTTGTAAACTCTGACCTATCTGTGGATTTAGTAGGTATCAGATCTGCCTCATGAAAAGTTTAGTGATTCATTCTGCCACAAAATACTTTTATAGAGATTATCATATTGTTTGACCTCTATTGGCAAGAAGTCAAACAGCCCAGCTCTAGCAAACAGGACTGAAACCACCAGATTCACTGTGATAAAGATGACCAAAACCCCAAGCCAAATCTGACAGACAGATGGGTTACTTGAAGATTACAGAGTGACAACTTAATGAGGCTTTTGGAACACTACCAAGTCTCAGAGAGAAAGGAAGTGGGTGAGAAATTTCTTGAATCAAAAACTTATCTTAAATGTTTTTCTCATTCTGCTGGAGCAAAACCATATCATGCAGCTTCTTGTCTGATAGGTTTGGGCAGGAAACGTCTTCAGAAATGCTTTTCCTGCAGAGGTATGGCCTCACCGGCATCCAGAGCGCCAAGCAGGGCGGGACGGAAGGAAAGGCTTCAGCACCACGGGCAGCGCCCGGGCAGGCGGCGGAGCGGCGGGAGCGGGTCGGGCCTGCGCTGGTCCCCCGCCCGCCCGCCAAAGGGACGCAAACTGACTGTGCTGACCAGGAAGGGTGTTTTTGTGCCTGGGCAGAGGTGGCTGGGATGAGCTTGGAGAAAGCACAGAACGGCAGAGCACGCTGGAAAGCTGGCACTGCCTGGTGGAGCCTGTGCGATGGGAAAGAGGTACGCCTGGGATATGGCGAGACCGGAGGAGATGGAACTAAGGCATCCAGCTGCGAGAGTGCAGCTGCAAAGCTTGAGGTATCTGGCATCATAACCTGGACTCGAACCCGGTGAAGGTTCTTAATCTCTCTCTCTGCAGATCCCATTCCATGAGAGTAATTGGCAGTAGGAATACCCTATTGAATTTCAAGAGATCTGTGCAGTGCAGCTAGTAACTTTGAGCCTGCTGATGACCATTGAGTGACTGCCTTCAGATTTCTGCAGAAATGGCTTTGCATTTCACTTCTAAAAGAAGCGCGGGGAATCACACATGCAGAGTCTGTGGAAAGAACAGTAACTTAGCAAGGACGGGTAGTGAGGAGTTACCATAGGCTACAACAATAAATCTTTCTGAACAAGCTTAATTTCTCCTACTGTTCCTGCACATTATCTTTTGGAGGGGTTTTCAGCCACTGAGAGCTGGCAGAAGGGGGTTTTACCCCTCGTGTGCCTACACAAAGAAGCCCGGGGGTCAATGCTGAAACCCCTCTGGAAGGCGGCACTCAGTGCCCAACACACAATGAAAACGGGGTAGAGCTCCTCACCCTGAAGGGGCTGTATCTTCCTGTCGCTGTTAAGCAGGCACACAGGCAAAGGCAAAGAAGAAAGAGAGGGGACTCTCTGTATGTGTTCCACACAGGTCTACTCTGGTGAAAAGACAGGGACGAAGAGGCCAATTGGTGGGAGGGTCCAGGGATCTTATACTGGTAGAGAATAGGTGGGGAGAGGGATCTCAGCCAATGGGATAGAGACAAGCAGGTGGGATTGACAGGAGGGGAACCAATGGAAACAACACATAGGAGGGACTCAGGGAAGGATCCAATGGGGCATCAAGGAACAAGGAACTTTCTAGAACTGATACATATTAAAGAAGGGAAATGAGTATACATAACTTCATACATAAAACAAGAAGACAAAATATTAACCAATCAGGGGAAAACATGCAAAAGGAAAAACAAGGGAATCATGGGTTCTCACCATGACTGGAGTTACATGCTAAACTTGGGTTGCTGACCACCACAGCTGGTTGTCTGAGTTCGGCTCAGGACAAAGAGTAGCTGCAGCCACCTACACCGCTACAATCTTTCCTGAGGGTCTCTGCCCATACGATATCATAGAGCTGTCCTGACAATGAATCAAGTGTGTTAAGGAAGTGATTGTCTGTAGACTTGTCAACGTCAAATAAAGTATAGCAATTGAGGCAAAGGACTGCAAGAAGAGGTGGGAATGTGCAGCTTGTGATGTGCTTTTATGGAGAAATACATTGTCAGTTTCTGTCAAACAGTTCCTTTACAGTGATGGGAAAATTGTTAAACCATGATTTTCACGTTTGGCCACTACTTGCACAGTCCGTATTTTGTCATCCTAAGTTTGAAGTGATTGTGATTCTTGATTTGCAGAGGTTTTGGCACAGAACTCCTGAGCTCCCTGGAACACATCCATAAAAAGAGGATTCTAGGAACATATTAGATGATGCATAACTGTAGAGATTATAGAAGGTCATCTCATGTGAAACTCACAGAATTCCAATTTACAAATTCTGATTTCAATTTTAAAACTCCCCGTGCGTAAATCTCTTTCACTTCATCTTCTTGAAGTGTAGAGAAATACAAAGTTCTTCATATTTTCAAAACTCTTATACTCAGTAGAAGAGCATGAGATCTACACTCATAGACATTACAGCTGTCACTACTCTTTGCAAGCTTAAATGCTGTGGACTGCAAAGGAAAAATGAAAACCCAGGCTAGAGCAACTAAGAAAGCAGATAACGGCATTAATGTTATTTTGCCTTTTGGCCACCTGTTGCAATACAGCCCATGCCAGCAGTGACTGAAAGTCATTACTGTTTGACAGCTGCTCCATGTGCTTTGGAAAATGACTGTGTAATTGTTCTCAACCTCCTTTCTTGTGGACAGGTGTCCATACCATGATTAGCACTAATTGGCAATGTTGTTCACAGTTACAGAAGGAAAACTAATTGTCCTGGGGTGATGTTATGAAGCTGCTTTATTCCTTAACCATCCACTCAATGCCCAAGGACGCTGTGCCTTTAAGATGGACCCAGGTGGGCCATGGGACCGAGCGTGGGGCAGTTTAAGGGCTGAACCCAACAGCTCGGGGGCTTGGGAGGTCTCAGCAGGGCTGGGGAGGGAGTGCGCCGGGAGCACTGTGCTGCTTTTTGGTTTCCTTTGTGTTCCAGTTAGCTGGGAGAAGGTTCTGTTGGTTTTTTTCCCTGTTCATTTTTTCCCTTCCCCTTGCCTCACTGCCTCTCTTCCCTCCTCTCCGGGCCGGGGAGCCTGCGGGGCAGCCCGGTCTGAGCCCAAGTCTCTGTTCTCTCTCCAGGACTTTGTTGTATTTTGAGGGTTCC
>NW_008236965.1:1956612-1993373 GCF_000691975.1 Corvus brachyrhynchos | reverse complement strand
TTGGAGTCTCCCCCCCCCCCCATTCTACCCTGTTTTGTTTGGTGTTAATAAACAGTTTGTTTTTTTCCACTTCCACTTACTGTGACCCACTTGTCTTATTGGTGGAGGAAAAGGAGAGGCCCTTTTCCCTTCAGAGGAGACACTCCGGAGTGTTTTCTCCTGAAGTTTTGTCTCCAAAACCAAGACACTAATGAAAGAATGAGCATGGAAAGGGAGTAAATTTCTCAGCTGCCAAAGCAATATGCCTGTCTATATTCCTGCCTGTTCTGGGAGCACAATGTGAGCTCTGTGTGTGCCCTCTCCCCAAACATATTGTTTAGGAGAAGCCAGGTTGTTTTAAGAGAGAGAACCACTGGGTAGTTTAAAAAGGAATTGAGGCTGACAGTGGAAAAAAGACCTGCTTTAGGAATTTTCAAACTTGTGCTTGATCAAAGTTTGTTTGATTTTAACTTGGTTAGAAAGTAAGTTTTCAGAAAGGGGGAAAACGTGGAGAAAGAGCTTTAAAAATATAGCATCCCACGGAAAACTCAGGTGTTCTTTTTCACAAAAGAATAACATCTAGTTAGGATATCATCAAGTCTGTCTCTGGAATGCTGTTGTCATAGTCTTCATGACATGGTGATGTCCATCTCACAAACAACCTGCTTCCATTCACTGTCTGGATATGAGTTTATACGGATTTATATGTTGGAATTTCAGAGGACTGTTGGTAGATATAATACTAGAGTTTGCTTCATGTCTGCCATGTGAACACTCAAGACATCCCTAACATGATTGGGGAAGATCATATGTAGCAGATGCTATAAATTTTCTACTTATTTGAATCAGCAGTTCTCTGATTCTGTCACTTTGTGACATAGTATCTGAATTTTTGGTGAAAGTGGATGTGGGTATGGTCTCATTAGCAGGAAAGGATCATGGTGGCCAGCGCATAATGACCTACTCAGGAAGTTACATTACTCACTTTGAAAAAAAATCTGGATTCTGATGTCATCTTCTATCCCAGTTTTTATTCTTCCCTAGACACCTTGAAATTCTTACCTGTTCTCTTAAGTTTGAGTTGCTAAGTCAAGACTTTTTCAGACCTAGCAGTTCTGGAAACCCCGAAGCAATCACCTTTGCCATAAATGTTTATAGTGATGTCTTTTCCTGAAGTAGAGGCTGATATGAGCAAGTTAAAAGCATTTAGATACAGAGCCAAACATACCATAAGCATGTCCAAGTGTGTACATGATTTTGCAGTACAAATGGAAAAAACCCCAAACCTCCTGGAGATCAGATAGGGGCAGCTAACTGAGGTATAGTAATGTACAGTTCTTAGCTCCCAGATAACGTCAAATTGAAGCATGTATCTTAAAAAGGGCATGGGAAAAGTAAAAATAAAGAAAGATGAGAATTGTGCATGAGGAAAAATATCATTCCTAGGAGGTGAAGGTGGGTGGATGAAGGAGAGCTCAGTTGGTGTGGGAAAGCCCAATACTGTTGTGCTATCATGCAGGAAAAAGGGAGAGGGGGCCTGCATTGATTCTTGTATATCATTGCCTTCTCCCCAATGACTTATCAGCATGGAGCCAACTGCATCTTGTATAATGGATGTACTTTCTGTAGGATCGATACAGGCTCATCACACAGCTGGCAGCATTGAACATCTTTTCTGTCTCAACCTGCAGCATTTATTCTCTCTTGTTGCTTATCCCACGTTATGTGTTCTGATGACATGGCAGAAGGCTTTGTTGGGTAATGGTAAAAAGAAGCTCAGACACGGGAGTACAGATGAACAGTGGCAATGTGGAATCTTTATAATACCCTCCTAAACCCTCCCCCGGCTGCTTTGGGACAGTGACCAGTCCTGTGGTCTGAGAGTGACACTCATCACAATAACTCAGAGTAAAGAGTCTCTGGATCACCTTTTGGACAGCAGAAATAGCCTTTGGAAATATGCAACTTATTATGAGAAGCACAAGATTTCTATGGGATGTTTAGGAGAGGAATTAAAAGTGGAGAAAGGGATGTATCTAGCTGATTTTGGGAGGAAAAGGGAGACTTAAAAGGCTGGTTCCATGTAAAAAGGTTGCTGGTGATGCCTGCCTCCTGGTCTTCTCACCAAATTCCATTACTATTTTTGAGGGTGAGGAACTCTTTATTTTGTGTGCGTGTGTGTGTGAATGCAGGTCTGCTCCACCAACTGGAGTAGGATACAGGCAAGAGGGGCATGTGAGGCAGTGATCACTAGGAAATACTAGGCAGTCTAGCTGGTGACATAGGTAAGGGACCAAATATTTAAGCAGCCATAAGTCTAGGCCAGATATTAGGGTGACCAGAGGGGATGATAGCTGACTTCTAGAGGGATCAGAGGCTCTGAGACGAATTCTAGGGACACAGTGTGGGCATGGCCTGAGAGACCTTGTGTGAGCCGGTGTGTGTGGTTTGTTGGATTTTTACATACGTATGTATTGTTATCCTGAGCTCCACAGGCTCTGTACTGCGATCTTCCAAGAGCATCTCGTTAGCGAAGCCGCGCAGCAGGATCAGCCATACACACTCCCACACACGTGCACGCACAAATGCACGGATAGCTCAGTAATAGGGGTTGATGGCAAAGAGGCAGGAAGGGTCTCGGCATTGAGTTCCACAGGGATGGAGGTTTATTGCATCCACACCATAAAAGGATCAAGAGGCAAAGACAGAGAACAGTGGAGGGTCCAGGTTTAAGTACGGGAGTGGAGCGAGCACCAGGGATCTGCTGAGAATGAGGAAAATAACTCATGGGAAGTAAAAGTTTTAAAACAAAGGAAGCAAGGAGAAATAGGAAACTTACTATATTTGGGCTGGTCTTCCCTGTGGTACATTTATTCTTATTTTCTAGAGAAATTTAGTCTTTTTATATTTCTATTTCTCTTTAATCATTAAAGCAATGACAGAAAACAAAATGTAAATCATGTATTGTGGTTAGCTTTTCTGGAGAACAGTTCCCTTGCTTCCCTTGCTAAAGTGCCTATAGGTATTACTCTTAAGATAATTGTAGCATTTTATCATGTTGGCAGATCCTTTATAATAATTTTTGTTCCCATTAAGCAGCAACAGATGAAAGGAAGCCTTGGCTCAGGACACCTGTTGGCAGCCTCACAGTTGCTACTGAATAAGAATTGCAGCAGTAGTTGTCACTGTTGACAGGATGTCACTGAGGAGAGAGCTGGCATTTTAAGGGCTGCTGTGTATTTGTAAAAGCTTGGCCCAGTCTGAGAGCTTGAGAGCTCTGCCTCATCCTCCTAGCACAGCTCTTGTTTTATTTGTTGCAGTGACAGGAAGCAGGTGAATCACAGGACCGCGAGAACAAAACCCACGTACATGGGAACATGGATCTCAATTCCATTTCTGTGATAAAAAGTAAAGGGTTAGGATGAGTGCTTTTCAAAACTAAAACTGTTATCATCTGATTTTATTTACAGTTATTTATAATGCAGAAATTTAAATAATTTTAGGATAGATGACAATATACCCAATAGTGAAGGTATTTACTTGGTGAATATGGTAGTAACAATATCCTCAGAAAAAGGAAAAAATCTCTGAGTAAATCCCCACTGTATGGTGTTCATATATTGCTGTGAGTGCTGCTTCTCTGCTTATTGTTTTCTGTCCCAGAGGGGTAAAACTTCAAGTTCAATCACTGTAGGGTCACACCCCTCACATAATTTGTAAATATACACTGTGAATGAGATTATGTTTTAGTAATGGCACTAGCTGGTTAAAATGTCATGAATTCACATGAAACATTAGAAAAGCTTTGAAATGGGGGGCAATGCAGCAGCCAGAAGGAAATAAAAGTCTTCCCAAATGCTACATAACATCATTCTCAAAACTGTGTTACTATAATTATAGGGAAATGATATTTGGTTTTTCTTTTTTGATATGAAATTTTATCAATAAATATTTTGTGCTTCTTAAGTACAATCTCTCTTGTAGCAGTCCTCACACAGTATGACTGAAAGCCAAGATGTTACATTCTTTTGCAGGGGACTCAGCTTTATGAATGTCTTTTAACTGAAAATTTTGTCTTAGAATGTTATGGCCTCTGATAAGAGAAATCCTGTGCCAGAACTTGAAGGATAAAACTGAGCATCTGTGAATGTAGGAGGAGAAATAATATTATTGAAACTGATTTCTTAAAACCAAAAATAATGGTAGCTAGTGGAAAGTCAGGCTAAAGTTGAGGAAGAATATACAGCTCCCCTGACCTCTCTGCCTGTCTTCAGGCTGGCTCTAGGGGTTACACAAATCCCCTCAACTCTGACACTAACTTACACATTTTTGTATTAAGCATTATTGGTCTGGCAGTGGGGCAATACACTTTCAGGTGACATACATTTTAAACCTTACAACTTCTTTACTTTCTAACTCTGTTCAGCTTGATGCATTGATTGCCAAAAGCTTTTGCTTTTGAATAATTCAAGAAAGTCAGCTGTCAGTAGGTATGTAATTTGGAGAATTGCCTTTTTACTTTTTAAAGTCCTCAAGCATGTGTCAGCAACTGACTGAAGCTCAATTTTAAGTTATGTACTAGAGCTCAACTTGTACTGAGTTGTATTTATATGAATAGACTCTACGGGTTTAGACTTCTCCCATCAGTTTTTCACATAGACTCCAATAGTGTATTGAAGATCAGTTTCATGTCGCGTTATTGAACTCAGAGCTGATAGGTCTGTTGATTTCCATCAAGCTTTTCACTATGTCATGATACCTGAATGTCAATGATGCATTGCTGTAAAGCTGTGAGCATTGCCGGTCTAATTTTTTGTTATTGCAAGGCACTAGAGCCACTTGAATTCTATCATGGAGTGAAAAGGTAAGAACTCTCTAAAAGAGGGAGAGAGAGAGTGAAAAACTTCCTGGGAAATGTGGGCATCCTGGATTGCACACAGCTGAAGTATGGATGCAGAATTTAAAAGCAAAAAAATATAATACTAGCTATTACATATAATTAATCTGTATAAGATAAAACATATGGCTCATGAGCACATGACAAGATTAAACTGAAACCTAATACATGTAAAATGAATGCATATAAAAATAAGTCTGATGAACTCAAGGCATTTAGCACACTAAGTAACTCCTGAACAACACTATGAGCCTTATGGTCTCCTTGTTACTGAGGTGGTGCATTGTTTTATTTTTGCAGTATGACAATGCTGCTTGGTAATCAAACCTTTGCTGTGTTCTGCATTCTGCAGCAATGTGATATGTAGACCTGCAGAGCCCACGCTTGCTAAAAAGCTGGAAAAGGATTTTCATGCCTGCCAGAAATACATTGCAAATACAACATATTTAATCTACATGTACATTTATATAAAAACATAAATATAAATTTGTTTGGATTTGGACTGCATTTTTTCTTTGGAAATGGGATGCATAATTTTTAATATTTTAAAATGTGGGGATTAATAAGTCTGTAATCATTGCAGGTATGACTAACAGCAATTTCTCTCTTTCAGTACACATTCAAGCAGCAGAATCCAATGCATTTAGCAAGATGCCCTTCCTCTCTTCTGCAATCCACCATGTGAAAGAAGAAACCAAGAGACATGAGATGAGGCAACTACACCGGTGCCACCAGGATGATTATGTTTCCTTTTATCTGAATCCAGACAAATCTCTTGACTTGCTAGAGTCTGCAGTTATGAGGAGAGGAAGAACAGGATGCTCAGGGGTTAGGTGAGTGTGGTGGTGTCAGCTTTGGAGGGTTGGCCTGAATTTTACTCCCTCAGTCATATGTCTCTTCCTATTCTTGTCAGAAGGAGACTTCTGTGCTCATGACTTTTATCCCATTGCAGGGTCTGTTCTCATATGATCCTTATTTTCCTCTTCTCTGGTCCAGTGTCCCTATTTGTTCCAGCAACAGGATGATGGCTGAGTCTTTATGTAAGGCAATTACATTTGAAAAGAAAAATGCAAAATTTGCCTGAGTTTCTGTCAGCACATCTTCTGCTGTGTACAGTCTCACTGAGGTAGAGGTCATAATTGTGGATTAGGCGGGAAAGTTAATTGTAAAGCTGTAGGTGTTTTTTTTTAGCTGTTAATTTCATTAATTTTCTCTCCTTTGAACTATCCGAATTGCCTTAGCTTTTTTTTTTTCCTGTGAGTATTAAATTATTATGCCCCTCACCTCCTTCCAAGCTACTATTGTTTTTCCTTCTCTACTTTTATTTCCTACCACTCCATTCTGCTTCTCTTTCCTTCATTTCTCCACTCTGACTCCCTTCATAAAAATCTTATTTTCTGTTTCTCCCATTCATCTCTTGCTCTTTTTATCCATGCCACTTTTTAAGCTTCTCTACTCCTTAATGTTGTTACCTAGCCTAGAGTACAACCTTGCCTAATTTTGCACTGTTCCTGCAAACCAGCCATGTAGCCATTGCTGAAGAAGTAATGCATAATCCATAATAATTAGCAGCCCCTGAAAAGCTTTGAAATTACAATTTTTTCCCTGATGATGGGCTGAGATGTTGACTTGAGCTAAAATATATTTTATTTACCTTTAAAACAATTGTCTCACCCAATCACAGTAGTTTTTCACAGTAGTTTTGAACAGCAGCCTTGGAGCTAGGTGTGGGACGATGTTTTATATGGTCCTGTGCAGGCAGGTAAATCATAGCAAACACCTTTGGGCTTCTCTAGTTCCAACCCATTATTGTGTAGTGTAAAGGAAGTAGAAGGTGTTCACTAAATCATAATTAAGACTGTACAAGCCTCTCAGAACATTTTCTAGTTGTCACATGAAAAAGGGAGGTTTTCTTGACCCTTAGTGTTAGATTTGTCTGTCAGTGGCCCAGGAAAGCCAAGACTCTCGTGCTTGACCAGCCTGTGATTGTCCTGTTCAGGGGACCCTTCACTGAGCAGTCCTGCTGGGTCAGAGGCTGGTCTGACTGACTTAGCCAGGAACACACACCAACAGCCTAAAGGAGAACCCTCAGCAGGCCTTCCACATTATTTGAGTATGTTCCCTGCTGCTGGCATCTGCCAGTGCCCATGAAGGACTCACACTCACAGTTTATGGAATAACACTCTTTATCAACAGAAAATTGTGACAGGTGAAGGTTTGAGGACTGTTGGTGATGGTATCTGACTGCAACAATGTATTCAAAGCAGTGCACAGACCAGCTCCAACACCCAGTAAAAGCATTCAGCACGCAGAGAGTGTGATTCTTACCCAAGAGGCATCCGTATGGGGGAGGAGACAGGTTCAGCTCATTGACAGATCTCAGCAATTAAAATAGAGCCTTCCCTAACTTCTCCCCATTCTCTATTCAGTTTTATACTATTTCTTCATGTTTAGCTGGAGCTGGAGTCCAGTCATGCATACCTTGGATACTGATTTGTGTGATACCTTTGCTCTTAAAGGTAATAAAACATAGAATAATAAAATGTAGACAATAAAACATAGAACAATAAAACAAAGTCAATAAAACATAGAACACATGCCCAGTGAGGGGTGGTTGTACCTTGGCGGGGGAGGGAGGGGGGGCGCTTTGGGATGGAGGTGTGTGCTAATATTGCAGTTAGGTTATAATGAACCAAGTTCATCTGAGGAGAGTGATTTCACCACAGCTGCTGGCTTGGCAGCAAGACATCTACTCTCTCCCCTGGCTGACAGGTGTTATGGGGTGTATCAGCTACAAAGCACCACTGAGTTTCCCTCCCTGTGAGGATTCCAGCACAGCCTGGCTGTGGTGTCTCCACTCTGCTCCAACCTCCATTCCACCCCCTTAGCAAGTGCTATGGTTGCAGGTTGTGTGCACATGGAATCACCCTGGGATAGGTTTCCAGCACGCCAACCACATTCTGTCCAGGGAGCAGCAGCTGTATTTTACCCTGTAATTTCTGTACTGTTATAACTTCTGCTGGGATGTGAATATAACATCTCAGTTTCCTATATTTTTATCCCCAGCCATCTTTCCACTTTAATTAGTAAGGCTTTCTTAAAAACCAGCTAAATCTGGGAGCACTGAGCTTCATAGCCCTTTCATACAGGGCTTGTACCAGGCAGACCTTATAAAAAGGATTGACTAGGATGTAGCTTTGATATTTCAGTATGCTGTTTTAAGTAACTTTCAGAGGTTCTATTATTGCTTAGCTTGTGAGAGTATTTACTGAGTCTTTATTAGAAGTAAGTTTCCAGGTTTCTCTGCTTTTATCTTGCCGCCTATGGTATTTAGTGAAGTCTAACTTGGGAGGAATTTTTTTTGGCTTTATTCTCTAAGTGATCCAGTCCTAACAATGAGTCCATGATGATCAATTTAATTTAATTTATGTTTTGTCATAAACTGTTACCTTCTTGACTTGTCTGTGTAATATGCAGGCTCACTCAAAAGAGCTGTTGGATATGTTTTCGATTGCTTCATGTGAGTCATTGTTCTAGAGGGAGCTTTTATTATGGATTGAATACCAAGGATGATAAATTTACATGTATAAGAACAGATACATGCTCTATTAGATTTATACTTGTTTCCTAAGTGTGCATATATTCACACACAAATATACATTTGCATTAGTATGCATACAGACTCACAGGGTCTTAGAGACAGAAGGATAAGAAGGAAACATTGGGATGCTGCCAAGAGAAACTACAGTGTCTTTGGTCTGATTATTATTCATTATTTATTCCCTTTGCTGCATATGACAAGGTTGTTCACACATGGTTGTCCCTATCCTTCTTGCATAGTCACCTAGGCCTCTTGCCTTTGTTCCATGCTAAAGCTGCAACTTCAAAAACAACATGATGTGAGGGAGGAGGAGGAAAGGCTGACTCTGGACATGCTGAAAAAGCCCATTTGAAATAATGAGCTGAATACCTACCACTAGAAGAAACTATATTTCAACTCCTGCAAGTACATGAGCAACTAATCAGAAAATAACCAAGCACATGGTACAGGTAGAGCAGTTTATAAACAGGTGAGGCTGGACCACAATAATTAGAAAAGTAGACCAGATCTATCTGGAGACCTTCCTGCTAGAGCCATAGAAGTTGGATTAAGGAATGTGGGGGTGTTTGCTTGTCTGTTTGTTTCTGGCAACTGCTTTTTGTTGCTGGAGACAGGCAGGACAAGCTGCTCAAGCATAAGGTCTAGGTGCGTCTTGCCCCACCTTGCCATCTGTAGCATGTGTGGACATACCTGAGTCAGTCACTCTGAGCTCCAGATACATAGCCAAGGCATTTTTTTGAGTTCAGTTTATCTGCTGGTTTTAGGTATCTGCTTTAAAATTAGTGCTCCTCTGGTCATGCCCTCTCCTCTCCACTCCCTGCAGTGAGGACCCTGCTCCTATGGACACCTGCAGCACATGCTAATGGTGTCTGCATTGGATCAAATGACTTTCAACTGTGCTTTGGGAGCTGGCTGTGCTTCCTTTTGCCCTCAGTAAGCATGAGGTTAGCTGTACTGCCAGCACTATAGTGAAAGATTTGGATTAGGGCAATTTACCTTGCATTTGCAGTAGGATATACCTGCACATGTGGCTGGTCACTGCTGTTCCACTGAGGGAAGCTGTCATGTGTGATGCAGTTACCCTGACAGGAAAAGTGCTTCCATTACTACTTTTTCTGCTACGTGAGTGAATATCAGCCAACGTGACAAAGCATCTTGTATTTTTCACTGGTATAAGCTAAGCCTCTGCCAGGAGTTGGCCCTGTAGTTGTGTCTGTGTGCAGGCTCAGATCTGGGACCCATGGAAGCATCAGTGCAGGAATCTGCTGGGATGATCCCAGGGGAATAAAGTAACATCAGACATCAGATGGGTGAGGGATGAGGAGCAGAGTCCTTTAGAGAGTGAGTCAGAACACACAGTGTAAACTTGCTTCCCAGTGTTAACTCCACAGAAGACCATGATTTTGGGTGTCTGAAGTTTGATCCTGGCAGCCTTGTACACCTGAGAGAAAATGCAGCTGATAAACTCAGGTAAACCAAATTGTCATTACTTGATTTAACATATAAAGTGAAATTAAAAAAAAAAAAAAATCAGTTTCTGATTGCTATGTTTTGCTATGTTGAACTCTGCCAAAACATTTCTTTTCATTTTCAAGTTAATCTCTTTCATCTCATCTGCTTGAGAAACTGTAACATTAAAACAGAACAAGGACAAACTTCATTTTAAAAAACAAGCTGTGTTTCACATCTACTGTCAGTGACAATAGCCAGCTTTTGATGTGTGATTCTGATAGCATCAAAATGAGAACGCCTGGCAGTGATGCCCTGTTTGGTAATTTTAGAAGGAGGTTTTGGAGCTTACTTTGGGCTTTCTGAACTATTTGAATTATTTACTGGCAGCCACAGGCGAGTGGCATTTTACAGGGTGTTAAAACCAAGCTTTGATATCTGAAAATAGCTCCTTTGGTACAGTGCTTGTCTTCCTTGATTCTCACATAAGCTGCATATTTATCATAGCTGAGTGATAAATGGTAAGATTCTGCTGTTTTATATGCAGTGAAATGACAAGGTCAGTTTTAATTAAGCTGAGATCAAGCCCAGTCTGTGTTGCACACTTCTGATTAGGTTACTTGAAATTAACATAAGTTTTTGGAGACTTCACTGAAGTCAGTGGTGTTAAACACCAGCTGTGCCGGCAGATAAGCGTGGGATATAAGAAGGAGATAGAATTCACATTGAAATTAGCACTTGGCACAATATAATGCTCTGATTGCAAACTATGTGAAGTTGCCTGAGCTAATTGGTTGATTTTATTTGAAGCAGATGTTGTTAGCTTTCCCACTAATGATCTGGAGAGAAATTTTTTTTGAAAGACATGCCATGTTAGGTTCTCTGCAGTATAATAAGCTAATTACAACTTTAAGTACTTTCAGTAATTAGCACAATGTGTATAAAGTGGTCCTGATCTTTTCACCCTGCTGCATTATTGTTAGGACATGTAAAAAACAAAAAAAGAGAGCTAGCTGGATTTAGTTTCCCCCATCTAGCTTTTTGTTTTCCCAGACTTTTATATTAAGGAGATAATGAGCTAGACTTTTATCCTTATTTTTAAACACACCAGAAAGATTTAAATCTTTCCCCTGTTTAGTTTTATCTATGTCCATTGAGGTAAAGTCTTCCAGCATCTTAAAAATCCCATTAGTAAACAGTTCTGTACAGCAATGGAGTATTTGTTCTCTATTAATTTATTTAATCACTTGTTCATGGATTACCAAGATCTAAAGTATATCTGACCTATAGAAAGAAAACAAACAAACCCACCCTGGAAACTTCCTTCTTTCTAGAGCAGTTGTGCTCCTTGTGGTTTGTACTGTTGGTTATTAAAAACTGCTGGCAGTTTGCAAAATAGATACAAGAAGACCCAGCAAGTGATCCTGCCTGCAGAAAGAAGGAAAACCAAAATGAGTTATTTGAAAATGGTGGATCAGATATTATCCTCATAATCCCTTCTGAAATTCAGTATGACTGCTGCAGATGGTGGGTACACTCCAGAAATGGCTGTTCTGAGAATATTTAGTAAATACTTCAGTTTAGCTAGTGGTCTCCTGACATGGTTTGGTGAAACTTTCTCTTCAGAAACCTCCACCCACTATTTACACTGAAGATACTTTCACTTCTTAGGAGAAGTGACTGGAAGCCAGACAGAACCATTTGCACAAATATGGTCGCATTTCCCACTTGCCTGGTTTTGTGGGCTGAGGAATGACACACTCATCTGTCTTGGACAAGTTATGCCATTTCAGGAATACCTCTGTGGCCTCAGCCACTTGTGTGACACACATATGCTGCCAGAGACTGGTGCCAATAGGCATCTCCTTGCCACCACCTGAGAGAAGGATCAGGGGACTGTCCCTTCAAGTTTGTTTTCTGGGAAAATGATTTATTGCCTGGAGCTGCAAGGGCAGACATTTCCAGGCAGCAGGAGCCTTCAACAGGTGTTTTGTGGTGTCCTGGGTTGCAGTGTATTCTAATACCATCGTCATGAGCTGTTGAAATCAGGTGGGGCAGTGTTTCCTTGCCTCCTCCCCCCAGACTGTCTTTCTGTTAATGGCCCATCATTGTCCTGCTGCATGACTCAGAGATAACTCCCTCCGGACTATCTTCTGTTAATGAGCCTAATCAACACTTGGCCTCATGACTCATTACCCCATTGTGAGATGCTCCACCCAGAGGGAGGAAACAAGCATCCCATCGTGGATATAATCTGAGACTCTAAACAGCAGAGAGAACCCTTTCCATTGGGTTTCCAGAGGACAGGAGCTACGCAGCCACCACTGGACCTTTTGAGGAAGAGCTTCAGAGGACTGCAGCCATTATTCTACCAGACTGCCACCACAACCCTGCCTAACAGGGACTCAGGTTGTACCTTGACTCTGTCAGTTTGAACCAGTGTTTTCTTTTAGTTTTTTTTCTTTTCTTTAATTTCCCTATTAAATTGTTATTCTGACTTGGTGCCTCCCACTGGTTTGTTTTCAAACTAGTACATGTGGTGGGCTGTGGACAGAAACCTGTTCAGGTGGGCTGAGTTGTGCTGTTTGCAGCCCCTGCATGGTCACAAGTGACTGCTTGCAGAGACTGGCACAGCAACAAAGAGAGGGAAAAAGTACAAGCCCACAAAGTATTTTGGGCTGGCATGTACAGGGACATCTATGACACTGGAGGGGTAGAGGAGGAGGGAGCTGTTGATGACAGCGAGTAGTTCAACTGGATGCTTGCTGTCCACAAAGATGCTCTCTGACAAAGTGCATCAGGCCCAAATGTTTCTTGTTTAGGTCCTTTTAACTACAAGTCATATCTGTGAACAGTGTTTCCCCTTGGTGCAGAACAGAATAGTTTCAACCCATCATGTTTTCTCCTTTTTTTCCTTTTCTATACTGATTTTCAAAAGAAATACATCTTTAACAGTTAGGGCATGGGTTGAGTGTCCTCGTGTACCTCTCTGTAAAGTGCACGTAAAGAAAGTGTTCAAAACCAAATCTTGCATTTGGGATGGCATATTTCACTGAGATATTTTCCTGGGTTAGCAGAAGTGACACAAAGTTTAAAATAGTTACTTACTTCCATCAAACTTTCTCCTTTTAAATAAACTGGTAAATCTACATCTTGAGAATGCAGGTGAGAAAAGGAAATATTTGTCATCATGGCAGTAGTGAGCTTTAAGGAAAACGCTTGAGTTAGCACTAAATCATCACTCAAAATAAAGCACAACTTGATTTCTGTAACTCCTTGAGACCAAATCAATTACTTTTTTTGCCTTGGGCAAATCTTCTAGTTGTGGGTTTAAGCTAAAGCAAATGTGCTACTTCCCTTCAGTCTGAAGAATTGGCAAGTAAAGATTCTTTGTTATTTTAATCTCATGATTCAATCTCCTGCTGCATTAATTTGGTGATTTGACTAATTGGTGGTTTAACCTATTATTAATGTTCCTCCATTAATTTCCTGATGCAATTTTAATGACATCTTGATGTCACTATTGAATTAAAGTCTGTTTAGTCTAAGAAAAAAAAGAAAAGTAAAGCAGTAGTTTTAGATGTCGCTATCTATTTGCTGAATTTTAATGTCTGTCTTCATTCTAATAAAAGTCTGTATGGTTTTGATATAGCAGATTGGTCTTTAATCCTGAATAAAGCAATTCATTTTCCCAAGAATTTCTGTGATTTTAACTGAAATAAAGAGAGTGCATTACATTGTTCCTAGGTCCTACTCCAAGAACTGCATGCAATGCATGTAAAAGTCTCCATGTGAAAAAACAGCTTCTTTGTCAAGTGGTGGTGACCGTGAATATTCCCTCTGGACTGCAGGAAGTGAGTTCTTGGCTTTGCTACAGTTCATCTTAAATCTCCACACAAGTCTCTTCATTTTGTTGTGCCTCACTGCCTGCTCTTGACCCAATTAAATGGGGATCTCACTTCATTCCCTTCACCTTTTACAGGTTTCATCTGCTTATGATGTAAATGTGTCAGAGCAGAGACCATTTTTCACCTATATTTATGATCTCTATAGTGTTGGTTGGGATCTTGATGGGCTGTATGGTGCACATCAGTAACAGCAACTGTGCAATTAAACCTGGGTAATACCAGATATGGTGGAACCATAATAATTTATAAACAGAAACTAACAGAAAGAGTGACTCTACTGCTTCTGGAGCCTTGCAACTGCACTTCTGAATCATGCCTGCATCTCACCCAATCTGATGCAGAGAAGCACAAGATGTGTTGACCGAAATTGTAAGAAGAGCCATGAGGTGAACATCTTGTTTTCTAATTTATTTAGTGGTGTAGTGCAGCTTGCAGGGGGATGAGCCGTGCAGCTTGGCCAGCAGCAGATGTGGTGACAATGTGTGTCTGGCCATGCAGCCCACATGGGAAACCTCTCCACATCCCCGTCCCTCTTTGGCTGAAGAGACGCTAAGGTCAGGGCACTGTTACCTAGCAACTAACGAGAGCTGATTAATCCACTTGTGGGTGTCACAGGCTGCAGTGATGTATGGGAGCCTGTGCCTGCTTCTACTCTTTGTGTAGTGGCAGGAAAAGCAAGTACCAGTAACATCAGTACGACATCAGTAATGCTGACAATGACATCATCAGATGTATAAATATTAACTGCCAACACTGACTGTCCATTTGCAATGCTAGCATCACATTTTGAATTTCTAACTTTCATTATTGTTTCTTTGAAGACTTGGTAGTGATGGAATTTATATGTGAAGGAAAATTAGATTGTAGATACCGTGCAATCTGGGTTTTCCAAAAAAGCAAACTGCTGGCTTTCCAGTGGACTCCCTGTGAAAGCAAAGCTTCCCCTAATCTTCAGTGTATATTCCACAAATGCCTAACCAAACTAAAAGAAAGTGAAACTTTTCTGAAAGCAATTTTTTTTGAGTTTTAGGGGCCTCTGAAGAGTTAAATAAAAATAGGGCGTTTTATAATGCATCTGCTTGCTGTCTGCACCACATGCTCCAGAAGGGCAGTACCTCACCCTGTCAATGTCTAATGAATTGTGCAGTTCCATGTGATTTATCATTGCTGGTGTTCCACCAGGGATGATCAATAACATATTCTATATAATTTCTTTTTTACTTCCAAATGCACCCAGCAGGGTAGAGAAACTTTTATTAAATTGTTGGAAAAAAGTAGAAACACTTTCCATATTTTAACAGAGAAGACCTTAGCAGACTTGGTTTGTGTTTTACAGGCTTAAAGTCAAAAGCAAAACTATCTTTCACATACACTTTGCTTATTTTAAAATAAAAAATCTCATGAAAAATATTAAGATTTTATATGTGAGAAAGAGACTTTAAAGTGAATAGTTTTAACAGAGGAGATAAAACTTTAAAGAATGTATTTTTCAGTTCAGTTTAGAAAATAAAGCCAGGAATGCAAACTCCCAGAGGCTCCAAGACCAGCAACAAGCGCTGAAGTTTGGCGGAGACCCAGATGAAGTAAAATGTTGGGTTTTTTATGCCCTTAATCTTCCTACTCCCTCAAATGCCTTGCGTAAGACCTTCCATTTTCTGGCCTTAGTTTTACAGTTTTTCACCAGCTTAAGGGTATAATCGAGAGCAAAATTATCTCCCCTGAAATGACCAAATTGTTTTGTGGACAGAAGTGAAGGAAGAAGGCCAGTTCTCTTGCTGTAACCAGACCAATCTGAGGTGTAATACATTTTTTGCCTGTCCCTATCATGATTGCTTACCCTTCTGAAACTTGTTTATTCTAACCACTGAGAAAATTGTGCTGGAGAAATTTCCTTTTGATTAGTGATTAGATACAAAAGGAAATGTGGACTGTGTTACCCACTCATTCCATTTCCTTTGTGCTAGGCTCTTACCAACACTTATGCTTTCTAACTAGATGTTCCTGAGAAGATCTTTCTTGTGTGCTGTATTCACACTCCCTAAATAATACAGGGATCAGAAGTTTGCCCCTTGACCAAGGGTGTTTTGGAGCTGGAAATGTGTGCTCTGATTTGCTTTTCTAAATCTCTGTGAGCTGTGTGGGAAATGGCTGATGCTGGCTGAGGAACATCTGAAAATGCCTGCTGCACAGACCTTGGAAAAGCTCAAGGACCTCAGCCCACAAAGTCAGAACATGCCAGTCAATATGAGGCGCTGCTCTTGGTACATGCCAAGAGTATTGGGGTACACCAGGCTGTCTTCTGCAAGTGTGTTTAAACCCTGATTTATCTCTGGACCTTGGGAGAGGCAGCTGGATGGTCAAAAGTATGAGGATATGCAGGAGGTTTTTCATGCAAGCAAAGATGCCTTTTACACATTGTTTAAACACCCTTACCCTCCTCTCCTAACTCTCCATAACTGTCTCCATAATTCCCTACCACTCAGATAGCAAACATGGCAGAATGGCCTTTAAATCCTTTACAAGAAGGAAGAAGCACCTCCATGGTAACTCCCACTAAATTTAATGTGTGTGTGGTTTTTAAAAAAACTTTTAAGAGTAGAAAAGAAGGGGAAAGAAACTGAAGTTTTGTTCCTGATTTATCAAATGGCTTGTGTTGGAAGGGACCCTAAAGATCATCTAGTTCCAATATACAAGGGGACATTTACCTGAGAAGCAATTGTGTACATGCTGTTTGGCACATCTTGCCCTCTTACCTTCCCCAGCACAAAAATGTTGCTGGAGGCGCATAAAAGGTGTTTGAAACCCCAGCTCTTAGAGAAATCATGTTATGGGGAGCAGGGAGTGGATGACATAAGAGACATGACAAGCCTGGACTGTGTTGTGCAAGTAGATTTTTTTTCTTCATCGGTTATTTTTCTGTCCTTGCTCACTTTTTTCCTAAGTCTAGTCCTGCCTCTCTCTGTACCTCAGAGTTTAATCATTTCATCCAACTTGCCCAGTTCTCCACCAGGAGCTGATGCTCCTCTCCAGCTTCAGAAGTGGGAGAGGGGTGAAGCAGTCCCACACTGTGAGCATTCAGAGCCTGCTTGCAAAGAATTGGGCTTCCAATTTATGAAGATCCATGACCACTTCAACCTGTTTAGAGGTAATTTAAACACACCTACAAAGGAAAAGGAAAGTATATTAAGAACATATTATTTCTGTGCTCTGGGAGTTGCAGGGCAGCAAATGGAGAGCTGTGGGCAGTGCCTGGCCTTTCATGTTTCCCACCTGGGAAGAGGTAAAAAGGGCAGGACTGTGAAGGAGGAGGAGGATGTGGAGGGATGTTGCTCCATGGTTAACACAAGGAGTAAATTTCTGCTAGAAGCGAAACTAGAACTCCAGATTTTCATTCTAATTTAATCTTATAACAAATTCTGAAGTGTCAGCATCTGAGGCCGTTACTTTCAGAAGAAGCAAAAGAATCAGAATTCAAAGCTTTTGCTAACAGATTGTTAACTTGAATGAAATATCTCCTTAAGCCTCAGTTATCTGTACAAGTAACTGAACAAAGTTTCTTCTACAACCTCTTTTCAGGACATACATCAATTGCATAGGTGGCATGAGAGGGATTAAAATAGGACTGAAGAAGGATAGCAGCACTTTAGTTGTCCACCATGTGACTTGCACCGAGACCCCTCTCTTCCCAAACAAACTGGATTCTGGTCTGTGCCTGTCTGGGGTATGTATTTTCTGTCTGAGATTGCTTGGTGCTCCAGTTACACATTTAACAGGCTTTCTTAAGTATTCTTCAGCTATTTTTCCTCTGCTGTCAATATCTGCTAATAATAATGCTCAGAACAGCTTAGATGAGCACAGAACAGGCCCATTTCCTACTTAGAAGAGTGTACTAGAGAAGCCTACTTTATTCTTCAAATGGTTTGGTGTTGGTCCTTAGCCTTACATTGCTGGAAGCAATGTTTCAGGCTGGGCCATTTCAGCAGTAATCCTGAAGTGTCCACACTGAGCTGTTACAAGCAGCACACTTCGCAAAGGAAGGACTTGCTTCTGTCCTGGGGATTAAGAAATACCCTATCTTAACAGGCAAGAGAGGTCTTCAACTGTGTACTAGAAGGGGATCACCAAATGCTGTTTCACCAGAGTTTAAATTATGAGTGTGCAGTGCATTGCTCCTTGTTATGCCAACAGAAATTTACTCTGAGTTTGGAGAGCCATCAGCTTCTCCTGAGTCATCTCAGGCCACCATAGAATTCACCTCCGGCTCCCCTCTAAGACTCCCACACACTGGGTACCTACCAAAGCTTGGTGGGGACTAACACAGTGTATGTTTTGCCTGGGATGATCCCACTAATGACATGACAGGTGTGGTCTCTCTGTTGTGTTACTCTCCGTTCTTGTAAGACACCTCTTTCACTTTGTGTTTGTACTGTACATCTTCCTCAAAACTTGGGTCTGTAAAACAAAAATAACAGCTTTATTTTACTGACAGGGCAGCTGGTAGGTTTTTAACCACAGTCTGTTTTTATTGAATGTCAGTCACTGATATGAGTTCATCTAAGTTTGTCTTCCTTCTCAGCGCTGCAATCTGTTTTTCTTTGTAAAATATTGATAATTTTTTAGAAAAGGGAGCCAAAGTCAATTAAGACCAAACAATTTTTGACACTTTTGGCTTTCTGCAGTGGTATCGGTTAATCACATGTTCATAAATACTCTAACACACAGGTCAGAAAGATGACATTAAAATTTAATGCACTTGGGAAAAATAAATTAAAAAGGTCTGCTGGAGAGGTTTTGCCATAGTTCTCTTCCTGCAGTCTGTCAGAGGATGCATAAACCTGTGACCTTTTTTGTACACAATTACAATATATCTCCTCTATCTAAAGCCGGATAATTACAAGGTTACGTAGTCCCTTGGCAGGCTGAAGAAAAGGTTACTCTCATTTTCTTCCAGCGGCTTTAGAGTAATGCTGTGCACTGGAAAGGTGCACAGTCATTTAATCCAGCATGAATGGAGAGGAGGGATGGTGTCTCTTACCATTGCTGCTTAGTTACTAACGGAATGACAACCCTGAATTTATGTTTTAGTTAGCACTGTCATTCTCCTTACACACACAGCATCCTGTATGCAGGTTTGTTTGCAGGGATTAACTGGAGCTGATGCTTAGTGATTCCTACCAACATCTCCCAGGTGCACCTAGCAGTTTCTTGAGGATTTACACTGTAATATTTTTAACAGACTCAGATTGGTTGGGAAGACAAACTTCTGAATGAGAAACTGTACAGTGCAGTCACACTGGATGTCTGCCAGATGGCAGAAAAATGAATCAAAGTCAGCCCTGAGTTGTCAGTAGGACTGAGCCCAGGATTTCCTTTGATCTGTATCTGGGAGGTGTACCCACTCCCTTTGCCTTCAGCATCAAAGCTGAAACCCGATGATGACTATGCAAAGGATGACTTTACCCAGCACAGCCATAGTCACTTCAAAGAGTGCCAGTCAGACTTGAGGACTCAAGCTGAGTCTGGTGCTTTGCTCCAGACCTGATCCTGACCAAAATAGTAACGTAAAAACTGGGGAGTGAGTTGGCCATGTTTGTCTCCAAGGAGGAATCTGTCGCAGAGTGGTGAACAGACTACAGGCACCCGTGCGCTGCTGAACAGCTGGCAATGGCACAGGTGTAGCAACTGTGAACTTTTGGATGGGAAATGAATAGGAAGTGATGGATGTATCAGCAGCTGCAGATAGAAAAATGTGTACTCATATTAAATGATGCTGCAAATTACAAAAACAGAAAGTTAAGGTTTAAAGGCCTTTAAATTCATCAGTGCACCCACACCGAGTTTAGTTGATCCCTCTGTTACAACAACGCCAGCTACCACATATGATGTATTCCTCATTATGATGTATGTTTTTACAAAGTTTTGCTGCCATGAAGAAGGTGACTCTCTGTCCCAAGCAGCAGGCAAACCCCTCTTCTTTATCTTGCCCCTGCAAGAAGGCTAAACTACTTTTGTGAGCTCTAGAAGAGCTCACAAAAGTAGTTTAGCGAAAGACAAGAAATACCCCAAACAGTCTGCAGGTTTTACATCCAGCTCACAGCAGACTAGAATATTATGGAGCACCTGTGACAGTCCTGTGAGGGCTGGATTAGTTTCTGGGCAGACCTGGCTGCCCTTTAGTCTGAGCTGGTGCAAAACTACTGGTCTGTATGGACCAGCATGCCAGGCATCATTCTGTGCTGTGGTCCTTCCTAAGGTCTTGAAATACTGTTTAGCACTTAATGCAGTTAGCAAGACTAATAATTAGAAATGTATCCACGGAATGCTTGGAAAGCATTCAGAAAAAAAAGAAAAAAATTTAGAAAGGAAAAAAGAAATGAAAACATTATTTCCCTGGAAATTTTCTTGGTATTTTCTTCTCATGACCCATCACCTGTCCTGTAGTGAAGTCAAGGTACTGGTGCCCTGCAGTAAGCGGGATGCCCACTGGATGTCATACTTGCTCCGTAAAAGTGCAAACACAATGTAATTTATCTAGCAGTCAAAATGTTATTCCTGAGAGGAAGCAATTTTAGGACGTACGTTTTATGTAGTTATTCCCTCTCTCTGTTTCAGCCTCTCATCTATACACACATAAATCCTTGGACTTCTTGAACTGTGCAGAGTCAGTAAGCCATAGCTAAACCCCTGTGTCTGTTAGGTTTATATGTGAATTGTGTGGAAACAAAAAATGACTCAAAGTTATTAAAATAAATGACATAGGAAAAGAATCTTGTCACTGATTTTAGAAAAAGTCAGTTACCCACATAACTTTGAAAATCGTGGTCTTATTGCCATGATTAATGAGGGAGAGGTAGAGTCTGTAATTGCAATCAAATAGATTCAATCACTTAATTCAGTGATTAATGAGGTCAACAAATTGTATGTGGGTCATCTCAGCTTTAGACTCCTGCACTGCCTATAAGTTCTTTACAGAGAGAAAGTAAGTAAGAAACAAAACAAAAAAAAATGTACTGTTCCCCTGCCACAAACTCTTCAACCATCTGATTTCATAGTACATGGAAAAATAATAACTGCAAATGCCTACATTCTGCAAATGTCAGTAGCGGCTAGCTCTTGTTTTAATTTACTATTTAAATGTATTAAACATAAAAGGAATCTTGTTAAATGTCATAATCATAATGACAATCCAAATGAAATTAACTAGAAGAGTCAATTAGATTCAGAGGCCAAGCAGGAAGTAAAATGAGTCATGGGGAAAGGAGGATCCCCCAGACTCTGCACAGCGGAGTCTTAAATGTCACGTGGAAATGAATACAGTGCTAATGTTCTCATATTTAAGGGTAGATTATTTGCTCAGTCTCCAGAAGGTAAGATTTTATTTTTTTCTTGAAGGGTTAGGCAAACCTGGACTAGGTAAACACAGAAACTGTGTGGCAGTATGGGGCTTCCTGAATCGTAAGCACACAAAGACTGATTGGGTGCACAAACATTAATTTGTAGAAATGAGGCTGACAGGTATGCAGAAATCATGATTCATAGAATCATAAAATCTTTTAGGTTGGAAAAGACCTCTAGGGTCATCAAGTCCAGGTGTTGACCCAGCACTGCCAAATCTACCACTAAACCATGTCCCCAAGTGCCACATCCACATGTTTTTTGAACACTTCCAGGGATGGTGACTCCATCAGTTCCCTGGGCAGCCTGTTTCAATGCTTGACAACCATTTTGATGAACAAATTTTTTCTAATTCCCAGTCTAAAGCTCCTGTGGTGCAACTTGAGGCTGACTCCCCTTGTCCTATTGCTTGTTACTTGGGAGAAGAGACTGATCCCCATCTCACTGCAACCTCCTTTTAGGCAGTTGTAGAGAGTGGTAAGGTCCCTCCTGAGCTTCCTTTTCTCCAGGCTAAACACCTCCAGCTCCCTCAGCTGCTCTTCATAAGACTCATTCTCCAAACCCTTCCATTGCTCTTCCCTGGACATGCTCCAGCACCTCAAGGTCTTCCTTGTAGGGTGGGGCTGAAAACTGGACACAGGATTTGAGGTACAGCCTCACAGGTGCTGAGTATAGGGGGACAGTAATTTCTCTGCTGGCCACACTGTTTCTGATAGAGTCCTCTTATTTTCAGTACCAAAATAGCTGATACTCACACGTGACCAGAATGCAGAAATGAAGTGAAAAGAAATGCATTTGTGAACAGGATAGATAAATTGTTAAGTAACAAAGACAATCCTTTTCCTCTCTGTGACTGGCTTTATTTTTCTGAAATGTCGATGGAGGCAGTTCCATGACGATCTTCTGTGCATATTGACCATTCCTACCAACAATGACATCTCCAGTAACAGCCCTTAGAGAGTTCAACAGCAGATATTTTCCTCATTTATCCATCTCATGTAGTTGTGTGTGTTGCAATTTTTATGGACTGTCCAGGCACGTATTCTTTCATCAAAGATATTTCTCAAGATCAGCTTCCTGGTTTGCATTCTACTGTCGCATATATTCAGCAAAGAACAACTTCAGATTATGATTACATTATGTCTTTTCTGTCACTCAGTCAACTAATATCTTGTGACTATTAGTACTAGGAGGAGGTCAGAGCAAAGGTACAAGATTAACTCATAGTTTGCAGATATCTTCAGAACTACTTCAAGACAAAATATAATTTAAGCATTATGTTAGTTAAAACAAGGAAAAGCCTTACAGTTTCAAAAGCATGCAGCATACAAATGTTATTCCTATCTTGTTGCCCTCTCCCATTAAATTGCAATTCATGTTACAACTTCTCTGATCTTTGTCCCTTTTTTCTTGTCTCAACATGAAAGATTATGAAGGACAAAATGAAAATAGCAGGTTCATCAAGTGAAAGTGACTCTTGATTGCTTACATTTTTGGCGGATGATTTATATTTTACAACACAGCTCTGGAGGGCACTAAAAAACTAGGAGCAATTTCTGTGCAGTCTAATGGTTTAACTATTTTGTCCTTGCTTTGAACATAGCAGATGAGTTTCTTTGTCACAGGAAGCAGAAAGAAGCAGCTCAGCTGAGATGGCCCAGGCACGAAGCAAAGACCTGTTGGTCCTTCAAGATGCAGCTGATGGTCTGTAGAGTCTGTACCTCTCAACAGCTCTGTGCCCCTTATGGGTATGCCCCATTTGATTTGGGATGGAGTGGTTGGGAAAGCTGTGGGTGAACAGTGGTTTTGTGCTATGCTGTAGTGATGTTTTCTGCTTGCTTTCGTTCTCTTCCTCCTATTCCTTACTGTCTTTTTTGTCTTTCTGACTACTGAACATTGAGCTGACATTTCAGGAAATTATCCAGAGTTATTCTGAGACCTCTTTTTTGAATTGTTAATGTAGAACCCATCATTGCATATGTATAGTTAGGATCATGATTTTGCCATGTGCATTACTTTGCATTTATTGACATTGAATCTCTTCTGCCATTTATTACTCTGCCATGAGAGCTTTCTGCAAGTCTTTGAGGTCAGCCTTAGGTTTGATTTTTCTGAATGCTTTTTTAGCAGCTGAGTATTTGCCACCTCACTAAAAGAGATTCATAACATTAATAGTGACAAACAGACTTCTACAGTGCATTTATGAATATAGGGTGAACAGAGCTGGCTGTAGCCCTGAAACTTACTCCCTGTGGGAGAACCTCCCTCCGCTGTAACAACTGACCAACCAAAGTTTTTGACTGCTCCGCTTTTAAAGTAATAATTATTAATTAGGAGACTCTCTCTTTTCGTCCATGACGTCTTAATATCTTTAGGAACGTTAAGTATTCAAACTCTTCAAAAGCTTTAGGGAAATTCAGGTGCGTGATATAACCATGACACTCCTCTCCACATGCTCACTGATTTCTTAGCAGACCATCTATAGCCTTTTGAAGTACCTCTTTCTCATAAAAAGCCATGTTGGATCTGACTTTTCTCAGTGCACAGTAGCTGTCACCATCAGCGCAGCTCTTAGAAATCATGTTCCCATGCTGTGTCTTTTCTTTCTCCTCTACAGATAACCTTCTAAACCAGAGATTAAGTACCAAGCTTCGTAGTTTAGCAGTTTTGTACCCCTGCTCATTCAGCCTGGAGACCATCTGATTCTCTCAATTTCTTATGTTTCTTTCAATTTCTTCATCACACTGTGGGTTGGGATTTTTCCCTGGTCTCATCCTCATGAGGAAAGGCTTTTGTGTCAGTGAGTCCCATAGCTCCAACTGGAGGGACACCCTGGGGAAGAATTATTTTGGCTTTTTTCCTACAGATTCATCTTCCCTGCATGCTCCTTTTAGATATAAGTAGGACTTTTCAGCCAGATTTCTTCACTGCCAGCCTTCCAGGTAAAGCTGTTTGGAAATGTTAGTATATTTTATTTTTTTACTTCTTTAACACATCGTTCTTCCTAGTAATTTAGACACATTGGACAAGGTTTTACAGACAACTTCTTAACATTCAAGCTGTTTTTAGATTTTTCTCATTTAGGCCTTTAAAATTTTTTTAAAGTTTGCTTTTTACCTCTAATGGCATCATTTTGCCATTGAACACTCTTTACTTTTACTGTGGTCAGATGGTAATCTTTTTTCTCATGGCAGTGCATTTTGAGTCTCTAATGGGCAATCTGTAAAGAATTCCTACCTATGTTTTGTGCCTCTGCCAGTCCATTGAACTACCTTCTGTGTAGCCTTCTCTTTCTCCCCTCTTTGAAATGAAATACTCCTAGGAGGTTGAATGAAATACTCCTAGGACATTTCTGTATTTTGAGTATCTTTTATGTACCTTGCAGTTACTGACCTAGGGTGGTTTTTTGGTATTGATGTCATGGGACAGCTACAGTGCCTTGGGTTAAAATCATGACAAGAGAGGATTGGCTTGTCTGACCACTTGGTTCAGGAAGTCAGGATTCATGCTGCTTAATAATCTGTCTGCAGCATCTTCCCCATATATGAATTTCCTTTGGTCATAAGGGGCCAGACTCAATAATTTTTACTACTCTTCCTTGGGCAGGTTGACCCTGGCCAGCGGAAAAATACCCACCCAACATCTCTCTTAATCTCCTGTCTCATGGGGTTGGGCTGGGGGACAGGGGGAACGCAAGGAAGGTCAGAAGACTCACAGGTCAAGATAATGGCAGCTTAACAGGCAGAGGAAAAGCTGAATGCACAAGCAAAGCAAAAAGAGGAATTCATTCAGTACTTTCCATAGGCACATGGAAGTCCAGTCACTCTGAGAAAAGCAGGTCTGCAGCATATGCAATTGTTTGTTTAGGAAGATGAACAACATAACAACAAATGCCTCCACTTTGTCCTTTCTTTCATGAGCTTTTATTGCTGGGACTGCAGCCATATGGTGTGAAATATTCCTTTGGTTAATTCATGCCGGCTGTCCTGCCTGTGCCCTCTCTCAGCCTCTTGCCCACTCCAGCCTACTCACTATGGGGAGGAGAAGAGATCCTTGACACTGTGCAAGCACTGTTTCAGCAGTAGCCCAAACACTGATGTGTTATCAAGGCTGCTTTTGCCACAGATCCAAAGCACAGCATCATACCGGCTGCTATGAACAAAGTTAAGTTCATCCCAGCCAGACCCAGTACAATCTCCACCCCTCAGTGCAGATCATTTGCATCATACCTAGCAGGCACTGATGTCCTGGCACCAGCCCGTGCGGGTTAGCCTCTGTGCTGCCAGCTGGTCTGTTTCCATTGCCACCTCCACAGGGTGTTTGCCCACAGAGTAGAGCACTGGCCACTTTTCTGTAAGTCCAGATGGATGTCCCTCACTTCTGCAAATTTGCTTGGCCCTCTTTCTCCTTTGGCAGCTTTGATAACTTGTCACGTTAGACTCCACGCAGCAGCTTTCCACTTCCGATGATTTCCTGTAACATGACAGGACCTGTTGGTAAACAGAGCACAGTCTTTCATCTTTATGTGTTTCCAGGACTGGTAGGTAGACATGTGTTCCAGCTTATCTTCATGGGAGGAAAGGTTCACAATATGAAGAGTAATGGGAATGAAACTGAAGAGCTGATCTATACCTTTATGTGAATCTTCTTCTTGGGTAGAAATTGGAGACTTTGATAGTTGAGAAAATCCCTGAGAAAAGGAAACACTTGTGCCATCAATATAAAGCCCAAGGAGTTCTGTATTCTCAGCAGCAAATCCTTGAATGCTGATTGCAATTCATGAGGCAAAACAGAACTGAGCAGCCAGAAAACACGTCAGGGATGTAGTGTGGGGGATATAGGTTGTAGCTGTGTGTTTTACATGACTGTACCAAGATCTACAATGTCAGACAGCATGAATGCAGAGGTAAAGACACTTCTGCAAATACTGGGGTAACTGCTCTGTCTTGTTTGAAAGAGAATGGGTGCTCTGCAGCCAGCCATATATGATGTGCTGACACCTGGAAAATAATAGCTGGCAGTTCTTCTTTATCAGGGGTTATTTGTGTATATATATATATATATATGCTTTTAAAGAATTGGAACATTTTGTCCTTTTTCAGAGACAATCACCTGAAAGAGAATGTATTTGTCCAGGCTGTGAGATCTGGCTTCTACCTGGAGTCAGCAGGCAGCCTTTCAGGTTTAGGAAAATCAGAATGTAGAGGTCATGTCTCTATTTTTTGCCCTTTATAGTTACAAAATCACTTAATTTCTTTCACCCACCAAAATGGCTTCTGGCTGCAAAAGGCTGGTTATTACATGCTGAAGAACTGCTTTGGGTTTGGAAATAGAAAATTCAGTAGTACTTGGCATAAATCCACTCACCTGGACCACCTGAAGTGACTTAAGGGTGTGTCCACTGAAGGCAAGGAATACAAGATAGGCAAGTAGATTTACCTTTTAAGCATTATCCTTCAACTGGTCCAACTTATGAAGATATTTACTATTTATATCATTACCAGAGGAGGGGAGGGAAGGGAAAAAATACATTAAAACTATACATGAAAAGCAGGTCCTGGTGCAGTCTAAGCTTCTTTCGCCTAAATTAAAGATTAATTTCTTCTGACACAGGCACTCATACAAATATGGTGCAGATGTTGGGCCAGTAGATCACAAGTTCTGTGTGCTAGCATGTGGGCATCTAGGGTATTTAGTGGTTAGCTGATATCAGGAGAAGTGAGTGACAAATAGGCAGTGTCAGAACAGTATTTTGACACATTACAGGCATGGAAGTAAACAAGAGGGTTGCTCAGCTATACACCCAGGTGTAGAAATCTTTGTCTGTTGAACTAAACAGGAACAGGCATGGGATGAGCCTCTGAGACACAGTCATCCTCAGTGATACATGGCTGGCTCTGCTTTAGCATCTGGATTTCTCTTTCCTTGCATACACTTTATCAGCAAACTAAAAGCCTGTCTTGGGGCTGAAGACTCAGGTGAGACATTTGAAGTCTGGGCATGGTACCGTGAGCTGAACAACACATTTTAAAAAGCAAGACCCTGGTACCTCTTTCATCCTCCAAAACACATCATCCTCGCAAATGAGTGTAGAGAATTGCTATATCTCTGTAATATGGGAAAGTAAAACAGAGAAGACACAGACATTTTATCCAAAACAAATGGGCTGAAGAATAAAATTGCTCATCAGAGTAATCAACTTTAAAGAGTCCTTTTCTTGATCTCAGTCTTTGTTCACTTATTGCACTTACGTAATTTTAAAGACATCAGTGTAACTATTTTATGCCTGCTCTTGTTAATTTTCTTTAAGTACAGTAAAATATCATTTTATTGCTTGCACAATTCCCTGAATAATTGCATTTTCTTTGTCACACTTCCTTGGCAAGTAAAACTGCCTGAGCCGTGATGGTTGGGTAAATTAGTATCATTCACAAGCTCATTTTGCACTTTGGAGTGTCAAATGTTGTTTGACTAAGAAAACTTCTTCCCTGTTGTTGTTGTTGGATGTGGGAGGAAGGGAGAGGATAGGTAAATTTTTGTAATAAAAGAGTGAGACACACTTTTGAATGTCAGTTTTATATATGTTGATAAAACCTGCAGACACAAATCAGCTTCTGACTGTGATTTCACTAGTGAGCCATAACTTCCCACATGGTCTAATGAATAAGCACAGAGGGAATAATAGGCCTATTGATTTATATCTTATTTAACAAAACAAAAAAATATTGGTGACAGTGTGCAATTCCAGAGGGAATGTTAGGAAAGAAAGAAACTGTAGGCTGGAAGGAGGGTGGTATTCTGAAACATTTGTGTTGCACAATGCCAGGGATTTAAATTCGGGGTGTCTCAGATTAACCTGTGAAGCAGGCTCTCCCTAGAGGTTCGATGCCTTGTTGTTAAGGTCTTCAACCTGCAGAAGAGGACGGCAGCTCCCCTGCTGCTGCCTGAGTTTTCTCACTGCAAAGCCAGGGGGTGGGTGATGAGGGGGCATTGGCTTGCTCCGGTCTCCAGCATTGTGGCCACAATGCAGCTCGACGTGGCTGTGAGCACAACCTGGCAGATGCTCCAGGGTCCTGTGCTTATGTGGCCTGAAGGGATCAAGTTCAGAAATTTAAATTCTGTCATTAGCCTATGGAAGGAGAGAGACTAGACCTCTGTGAGTTTAACTGGCAAACACAGGTTAGATATTTTCCCTTAGATGGAGTGACAGTTTCCACAGAAGTAAAACAGATTTATCTTCCTCCAAATTCCAATTTTGGACAATTTTAGGTTTATAATCTGATATAGAGGCATTCTGTTTGGTGTCACACAGAGACACAAAACTCAGATTATGGAAAATAAGATCCAAAATCCTGGCCTGTGACACTTCCAACTGATAAAACACTGTGTGAGAGAACAGAGATGGGGGAGGCAGCCTTATGAGTGTAGGATTATGATTGTGCAAATTCATATTTATTATGCTACTGGTGCCCTTCCTGACATAAATATTTGTTTTTAAAGCCAACTAACAGAGACAAAACACATGCAACTGAAAAATTGTTGATTAACTATTCCATGTAGGCTAGAAGGGTTCAGCTGCATTTCCTTCTGTGCAGTCAAGGGTAGTACTGGTGTGGGGGAGAAAGGCAGAAAGATGTACTTATTAATGATTATTAAAGGGCAGAATTTTAGATCTTACAACTGACATGGGGTCCTGAAGTCTGCTAATTAAACCATCTGAAGATTTGATCAAAGGGCATTTAATGTGGAGATTGCTTAGCAAGATGCAGATAATTAGATGAAGGCTACTAATGATTTACTTCTGCAAAGTGTAACCTAGCACTGCTGTCTGAAAAGTGACATTTCCTGCAAATCCTGCGGTTTGTGTTCCTTGGTGTAACAGCCTAATGATTAAATACCAGGTACAGATCAGGCCAAGAGCACGCCTTGTATTTTACTTCAAAGTAAATATAGACAGTGTGAGCTGGAGAGTAGTGATGATGTAGGTTAAGAAGGGATAGATACCCTTTCAAAGAGACACAGTGCTCTTCACTGGCCGAAGAGATGCCTCTGTTCATGTGCCTGGAGCTAAGTGAGATGACTTCTATGGCTAGCATGGGATTTGGCTGGGACTGAATCAGCACAAATAGCTGTGCTTGCAGTTATGTCACTGACTCCTGTGGCTGCCACCTTCACATCAGACTCCGGGTCTTGCTTTTCCTTTTGCAGTGCCATGCGCTTCCCTGAGCCTTAGAGCTGAAGCCCCTTTCCCAGATGCCCCTGTCCTCTGGAGAGGACTGATCACCTCTGCACCCTGCAGAGCTCTCCTCCTGAGGCAGAGGGCAGCTCTTCCTCCACCAGGGTCTCTTGGGGATGGATTTGCAGGTTAGTTTTGCTTCACACAGGAGCAGGAGGTCAAGCTGTCTGCTTGCTTCCTAGACAAGTACTCTGCTGACTGGATTACGAGGTAGGAGCAGGCTCTGCTCTTTAAGAGGCTTAGAAGGAGCTTGAGGGCATTTTCCAGGTGAGCTGCTGCTGCTGCTGTTGCTGAAATCTGGCAGACTGTCACTGCTGCTCATATGCAGACCTGAGCTCTGCTGAGATGATTGTTTCTGTCAAGGTGTACGTGACACTTGGCATTCCTACTGGCAGAAATCCTGTACCAAGGGAATTCTGTGAGTAGGAATGCAGGCATCCTGAGAAATTCAAATAAAAGTTAATTTAGGTAGAAGATGGCCTGAGGTTTCAGACTTACACATCATGTAAATCTAACCCCTATTGTCCTGTTGGTTTACACATTCCCTTCCAAAATGTAAGTAAGTTATTAATTCTTCCTTAACCATTTATAAATGGAACTCTAATATGAGGTGTGATTAAGCTTTGTCCATTTTTCTCCAAAAAACAGCTCCATGCAAAAAATTCCCATAAATTATCCAAAGCATCAGCAGTCCTCAGCCTTAAGTACAGCATTCATGACACACTTACACTATCATACAAGCTCCTCAGATTTAGTAAAACTCAAGAATTCTTTTTTTGTTCATAATTTTAACATACATCCTCAGGGAAGATTCTGTGGAGAGGCAACAGGCTCTGAAATGAGTTATGGCTGTTGCTCTCTCTCAGAGGTCACCTTACAGACACCAGTGCACTTCACCAAGCTCTGAATCCACCTCTCGGGCGAGTGCCAAGCAGGCAGACACTTTGCTGTGATCCAGAAACTGGGTGAACCTTTTGTCAGCACCAGGAGGCTGGATCTTGCATGGTGCCCCATGGATCAGACCCTGATACTGAGGTGAGGAAGGAGACAGTGAGAGCATGAGTGCATCACAAAAAACCAAAACAGCGTAACTGGGTTTGATGGCTGCATTTTTGTGGTGTCTACAGCTTCTCTGTCTGCCACACATCACCTGCGTGTGGCCTCTGGTCCAGAAACTGAAATGTTAGGAATTGGCATTATGGCTTTGTCTGTCTGCATGCAACAATCCTTGCAGTTTCCTGGTTACATGCTGGGGAAGGACCTGGGTGCTCAGCACCTCCATTGTGCCTTCAGGGCTTTACTGGGAAACAAACATGGGCAAGGACGGAGCAGGGACCGAACAGGGGTGGGCTAAGGAGGAGGATCCTGGGGATGGCAGTGGTCCCACAACACTGCTATATCCATAGGATTCTATATGACAGTGCAGCTACAGGATAAGTAGGTAGGATATAACTGTGTCTTAAATGTTCAAAGAAGCAAAACCACATTTGGTGGACTAAGGTGGAAGTAAGATGACAAGCAGGTCATGATGGATAAAAAATAAGTTAAAGAAATCCAAGATAGGTTTATCAGTAATTAAAGGTTACAATAGAAGGAGGAAAAAAAAAAAAGAATAAGGATCTGGCTGAATGAGAAGAGAAAGCCAAATGAAATGCAATATTTAAAAAAAAAACAGTGATAGTGGAAGACCTCCTGAAGACCCCAAATATTTTAGAAGGATCCTAGTAGTTGCTGATGGATTACTATTTAGATCTGGCTAGTTCTAAATCAGCATGTCCTGGTTCCACTTTTGTGATTGATATTCATCTTCCATTCTGAAATAGAAGAGAGATGACAAATTTTAAGTTTCTGTGGAATGCTACAGTCTATGACATTTTTTTCCTCTAGATTGATATGTTTCAGGTGAATGTTTATGTTATTAATTTTTACAGTACCACAGGATGTAAGAAAATCTTCAACTATGCTAAAAATAAAATTAAATGGTAAATAAATTTTCAAACAAACCCTAAAATGTTCCCTTTAAAAATGATATATTTTCCCTACCCAAGCAAATTCACAGAAGAACCATGTTTCTACAAAATATTTAATTTCAACTTGCCAGCAGTGGAAATTTGCTTCATCAGGAGCTGACCGGCTTTGTTATTGATTCAATCAAGGAAAGAGCACAGAGGGAAAACCCAGTGACTGATTTACTACTGCTTTTTGCTCTTATGCATTCATTTACATTTATGGACAGGAAGTGTAAAAAACACATACATGCACAAAGCCAGGCCTGTGCAATCCACAGTGCAGTTTAGATCCATGCAGTATATGTATAGTTACATAAAGAACAAGGCAATAGGGAAGCAGGTACAATATTTGTGTTATCCTGAATATGTAGAATTCATATAATTTGGGTTTAATTGTCCATGCACTATATCTGGTATTCATGTGTTTTGAGAGTTCATCTTCTTTCAACCTTAATTGCTAAAGAGACATTACCTCTCAGCAAGGAGAAAGACCATTTTCATTGTATGTTGTTAATAAGAAATAGAGTGGAAAAAACCCCAAATTTATATGTGTTTCTCTTGGGAATAAAGTCTCTCAGCAATTGTAAACCTCTCTGTGATTGGGGATGATGATATGTCAAAAGGGTAGAGAACTTCCTCCAACATCAGAGAATGAGCAAGCTCTGCATTTGAATGCTCATGCATTTGAGCAAATAGATCACACACGGATCTCTGGATAAAAACAAAAGAAGTAATTAATTGCAAATTATATGGTGACAGCAATTCCTGTTGAGAACTCAGCTGAATTTTCTTGTGTTTAGTAGCTCTCCATCCCACAGTGCCCTCTTCTGAGATATAGGAAAACCTGAAAATGATGGGAAGAGACACAAGCTCTCAAAGCCTTGCCAGTACATTACTTCTCAGTGCTCTCTTGCTGCTTAGGGTAGGCTGCTTTAACCCAGAAGTGCAGACTCAGAAACTGTTTCAATAGGCATCCCTACGGAACATATATTTGATTTCCTTCCATTTGCTAACCTTTCCTGTCCTTTATTTCATATCAGGGAGTTGTGCTTTGCATTTTTAACTCTGATTGACTTAACTTCCTGCTCACTTCTCCCTTTACTGTTAGGTCAGCCGTCTCCACTAATATCTAAATATTACATTCACTGTCCCTTCCAGATCTCCAGCTTCATCTCTTTAAGCCATGTAGCACAGCCACTACAGTCACTTTGAATCCATGAGCTGACTGACAACTTGCTAAACTGTTTCATATGCCATTTAAAAACATCCACACCTCTATCTTGGTTCTGGAAGCAGCAAAATGGCTTAAGTTAGAGGGCAGATCTACTGGGGAAAACTGCACTTAATGTGCTAAACGTGATGCAAACGGCAGGCATGGTGTTAATGCCAATGCCATTTCCTGGCGTGGTCTGTCTCCAAGAATAAAAAATGTGTGGCATCAGTTTGAGGTGATGCTGCTTGTTGGGGGCTGAGTATACATAATTGGTGGAAGCTGAAGCACAGACATGTATTTGTTGTGTGTTTTACTGCCTTCTCAGACATGCGACCACATCTCCTCAGAAGCCATCCTTGCTCTTGTATGAATTTAATGAGAATATGGTAGCTGCTATCCAGACTTGCCACTGTCCTCACCATTGTGCATTTCTGCTTGCCAGTTCTGCCTGTTTTTTCTCCTGGTTCTGTAGTTCAGGTCCTCATTCATGCCTGCTTGACTTTTATCTGGTCAAATTCCTATTGTTGCCCACTAATATCCCTAGTAACCATACTATCTTTTTCTAATTCCTAACTCCCACCTTAATGTTAACCACTCCTGGCAAACAGACTGCCAAAGGCACTATATACCCTTTTCTATACTTGTATAAACTCAAGGGTGAATTAAATATACTTTTATAAGTACTTTTATACTGGTAGGGCACCCTGATTGCTCCATTTTCCCCATCAGTATAGGTTCTCCAGCCATAGCCTGGGATAATCACTGTGAGGTGGGTGGCATTAAAGGCTCCCTATGCAGAGGGTCAGCAGATGGCTGGCATGAGAAGTGCAGGAGGGGTCAGCTGAGGATTCAGTGGACAGTCTGATAAACCCTGTATATCTGCAAGATGGATAGTTTATAAATGTGTATGTTGTGGTGTTGTCTGAGTTTGGATGTTAAAGAGGAGGTACTCATGATGCTTCACAGTTTGTGATGTGAATCTTAGCTGACTAAAGTCAGCTTGAATTTGAAGGTATTTTTACAGGTAGTCTGTTCAGAAAGCTGTGTTTCAAGTTCCAAGGCTTTTCACAGCAGTCATCTTTAAGTATAAATAAATATATTTTCTAGTAAAAGCAGAACACCAGCATTCCACAGTTACTCAAATATAACTTCATTCTACAGAAGTCAAAAGGATGTTCTCCAATGACACTGAAGATCACATGATAGCCATTAGTGAATATTTGCTATACAGTAATTTTCATGTCCTTGTTCTATTAGTGCGGGTGTGAAATGGCTGAAACAGTCAGTTTAGCCTTTATTTTAAAAGTATTTCTTGTTATTTTTCCACATCTCATGAATATATTCAGACTAGTTTACAAATTTACGTAAATTCTATTGTTTAAAAAGAAAAAAATGTCAAAATAGCTTCAAATATCTTCCATTATGTTCTTTGTTGCTCTGGTGTGTTTCTGTCTCTATCTATATTTTATTATTAAGAAGGTCTGATTTTACTTTTATGATGTGAAGTCTGTCAAAACAGTGCATTAAATAATTCTGAATCATTATTATCCAATACTACATCTGTTGCTTTCTTTCTAGTTTTTTCCCCTTCCCTTAGATGGTCCAGGATTGAATCCTGCTATTTCCTTAATATTATTCTGCTGTGGCTGAAATATTCTTTTGTCCTCCTACTTAGAATCCTTCAAACTATTGTGTTCATCATTCAAAGACCTTGAAGGGTCTTGCCTGTGTCTGTTCCAGGTGTCTGAACGACACAGAAATGGTCCTTACACTGGTTCTTTCAGTCAATTTTGAGAAGTTGGTGTGCAGCAGCTATCCAAGGCCTCAGTATTTCATGGCCTGCACAATTTTTTGGGGAGGCATGAAGTAGTTGAGATCAGGTGTAGCCTGCAGTGGTTGCTTTAAGCCTGAGGAAGCCTTGCTCTGCAGGCTGTGGGATACTCTATGGGAGATCTACCAGTCAGGCACCAAGGAGTAGAAAGCACAAACAAAATGTGTGAGGTTTCCTAATTCTTCAACTCAGTCCCAAGAGAATCGTGAACAAATACCTCATTAAAAAGTGTCTGTTCAATTCACAGAAGCCTGCAAAATGTTTCCCCAAATTTTTACATGCTTATTGGCTGGCCTAAAATACAAAAACCCACTACCAAGTTGTGCTTCAGGAGAAGGTCAAG
Source organism: Corvus brachyrhynchos (assembly GCF_000691975.1). Taxonomy (NCBI): domain Eukaryota; kingdom Metazoa; phylum Chordata; class Aves; order Passeriformes; family Corvidae; genus Corvus; species Corvus brachyrhynchos. The sequence continues at coordinate 1,958,512 of NW_008236965.1, read as the reverse complement.
GGCAAAGCCCCAGGTTCTTTCAGTGACAGGAACTGCCTTGATGAAATATTAGGTGATCTTGGCAAGTGGAGTTTCCTTACCTTGCAGATTAGGGCAAAAATCTTCTTCCAGTGCTCTCATCATGCTAGGGGAAAAAATTACCCATCTCTCTCTGAATTAACTGTGAGTACATGGACAGGGAACACAGATCCAAGATATCAGTGCCACCAGACTTAATGCAGCCGAGACATGACTGTGTCAGTGCACCCACTGCAACAGCTTGGGGGCAGTGGCTGATATTTTGTGTTTCATTATGATGCAAACTACTTCCCTCTTCAAAGCTGCTTACATCATTCATTGGAGAAACTATGTTGGCTGTGCCTGTTCCTTCTTGAGACTCTTTTCTAGTTTGTCTAAGTGTGGTTTTCCTTAGGGTTTTTTAAGGTTTTGTCCTCTTTCTGCCTCCTATAGGTGGTCACTTGCTTTGCCTGGAACAGCTTGTGTGTGTAAGATGGCACTTAATATAGAAAACTCAAAAGCATATGTAGACAACAAGTCAGTAACATCTGTGTTGAAAGACAGCATTAGAACTCAGTGTTATTTAATCATGGCTTTACTTTGCTAGTCTCTTCTCCTGGGCCCCCCAGGAGTGGAGTAATTGCTTCATGAGACCTCAGTTTAGAGACAGGCTGAACTTTGTCATTTGAAATGCCAGTGTAGCTTGTAAACTGGTGGTCACTGTACACGTGTGTGAAAATGTAAACACGTGTGCATGTGTGGTGTTATCTATTTCAAATTCAATTATTAAAACGTTCTCCTCAGTGTGATTTATAAATGGTGTTCCAACCAAAATCATGTCATTCTGGAATGAGATAGAGCAGCAGAGACAGACTGTTTGTATAATCACTTCTGGTAAGAGCTGGGAGCTGGCTTGTGTCTCAGCACATGTTCCAGGGTGATGCCTGAGCCAGTGAACTTTTCACTACATTGCAAAGAGTATTCCTGGTGCCTTCTGTTCACTTTGTGCTGCTGTGTGCTGAAAGGAGCAAGCACCATGGGACCTGAAGGGGAATAACCGGCTTGCCTTTAATTTGGGGGTTAGCACACTTAGCTGGGCAGAAGGAAAGCTCCTAGAGCTCCTACAATTACTTAAACTCCCAGACTGATGCTGCTCTAGCAGAAAATGCCTGTGTCTTTCACAGAATGGGCTCTGTATGTCTTCCTGCCCACCACAGGTGAGAGTCCAACTCCATTTGATTTGTTCACCTTCTGACTCATAGCTCTTACATTCCTGGGTCAGCTTTCATAGGAGTTGGACACAAATGATTAATTTGGATGCCTTTCTCAGAGAGTAAAAACAGCATCAAACCTTTGCAGCCTGAGGAAAGGCCCAAGCCACAGGCAGCACTCCTCTTGTCTGAGCTGAGCAGAGATGTGCTCAGTGGCACTGGGGGAGCCATCAGTCTGCCTTACAGCACTGCTCCACAGGTCGCCTTGCCTTGGAGGAGGGCTGGATTCCACGCAGGTATCCAGTACTTTTCCCTAGTTCCCTGTGCTGTAGGAGTGAGGCAGACATCTGACACTGATATCTGACAGCCTTGCCTCTGGAGGTCTTATTGGAATTCACCTCACAAAATAAGAAAATTAGCTGCTTATTTCCAAAAGGCTGAAATATTTCCTTCTCCTCCTTTTCCCTCAGACTAGGTGGTTACATTTTGATGCACTTGCAGACAAAATGAAATGAGATGGACTGGAGCCAGTGTAACACTGCTTGCAGTGCTGTAGTCAGAATCACAAAGGAGAAACTTCTGTGTTGTGTTCTACTGAAACCACATCACTGGCATCAGTTATTGCTATTTCTAATCAATATAAATGTGCAAAACATTGTGTAAACTCTACATTTTGCAGATAGTTCTGCAAT
>NW_008236965.1:1875753-1956569 GCF_000691975.1 Corvus brachyrhynchos | reverse complement strand
TCCTGCTGACTATCTGAGCAAGCACCTATTTACCTGGCAACATGATAAAGCATTAACCTTCCCCTGTAAAGTGATGGGAAAGGAAAAAAAATGGAGGGGGAATGCAAGTATTTTTTCTTCTGGAAGCTGTTTTTCATGAAAAACATTTGATATTTTTTACGGTAGACAGAAAACAGGATTTCCATCTTGAAAAAAAATTCACTCTATTTCTGAAACTTTGGATATTTTTAGATCAAAAAACATAGAAGAACTCACATTACTAGGAAGATGCCTTGGCCTATTGAGTACTGAAGATGAAGCATTACAGCTAGAGGTATTTATTCATAAAGTTGGCATCTCTGTTGCCAACCTGATTTGCATTTGCAAACTGCGCCAGATCTTCAGACCTTTACGTTTGCATGCTTCCAGAAAGCTATTTCTTTTCTAAAGGGATGTGTAGCTTTAAGTGTTTCCACTAATATTGCTATAGACTTATTTTTTCTTATTGTAAACTTTCCTGTGTAGTCTGAGGAATTTGGCCTTACCTCACAGAAAATTTTTGTCTGAAAGGCAGACTTTGGGAAAAGAACCTGTTGTGAAACTCAAGCCTGTTACTAGTCTTGGGCATAACTTGTGAGGATTGAAGAGTGTGTCTTTCTAAAAGCAACTCTAATGTTATGAATAATTACCTCTTTGAATTCAAAGGAGGCTGGAAATTCACTTTTAAGCTGTCTGAAATGCTTCTTAGTAGTCTCTACTTTACAGCTGTAGAAATTGGGCTGGTATCCAGATAGGGAATGAAACTTTCATTCTGATATCTGAAAGTACTGTGTAATTCATTCCTTCTTGACAATCTTTTGGCCTTTCATTTTCTGGACTGTCCATAAACCATAGAATTGTGCAGAAGTTTTAGAAGTTAATTTTGCAAAATATTAACCTATAAAGCTACCTTGAAAATCCTGCAGTCTTCTAAACATATGCATCCTCCTGGTGAAATAGAGGATGGTGCCTGTTAGTATTTGATAAATGCTATGTTTGCAGAGAGCATGGCCTCACACATGTAAAAATTACCATTGGCTTTATGGCATTTCTTAGAAATAGTAGAAATGTTCATATCTCTTTTCTTACCAGCTGAAAACTGGTAGCAGGCTAATGATAAATTTACCATTGATGGATCTCTGTGAAGTGAGAATGTCATGCCCAGATGCCTTTAATGGAGAGTCCCATGTGATCCCAACAACGTAGGGCTGGGAAATAGGCAGAATACAGACAAACCCAAGAGTGTTTCTACTTCGCTGACAGCTAAGTACCTGTGGCTGTTACAAATAACCTTTCCTGGATACAAATTGTAGCACTCCAGGAACAATTTAGATTTTTCTGAAAATTGGAAGAAGCGTATGAAAAATAAGAACAAGGTCTTGTAGGTATTCCAGGCTAAAATTCTGTACAGACCCCTCTTAATTAAGCATGCTGTGCATATGATTGTAGAAGCCACAACTCAGTGATGCACCTGGTTCCTTCCATGTCTTTGTCCCTGTCAAGTGAACTGGTGAAATGTCAGTTTCAGAATTGTTTTCTTCAGATACTGTGAGATTTCACATGATAATATAGTCATATATTAGAGACAAGAAAATCATGGCTAAACATCTTCACAATGAGATTGAGACCTGGCCTCCACATCCTTCCATGTGTCAGTACTGTATATGTATGCAATAATAAAGCATTGGCTTGTGCCAGAGCAAAACTAGTGTACTGGAATAAAGCTGGCCAGAGTCTATAGAAATCAGGCAGTTACATAGTTTTTCAAATCTCTTTCCTTTGGAGGTTTAGTTGTCTTAATAAGTACAACTGGCCTTTCAGCTGTAGAGAAATGATTTGAGTAGGAAAGCTGCTATTCTTGCCCTTTCCAACAGCCTGTGTCAGAGGCAAAGCCTTATACCTTTTCTGCAGCAATGTCTGTGGTAGCTACAGTGGTAGCTGTGTGCCAGAAAGCAGACCTTGACATTTCTGCTTTTGAAAAATGGATTGAATTGTGCTTACTTTGTCTCTGGCAAGAGCAAAGTGGACCTGAAGCATGTTGTATTTTAGAAAGGAAGAAAAGTGCAATTAGTTTATTTAAAGGCAAGTGCATGTACTTAGGCATATCTTTTTCCATCCAGGGGAGGTTAGACTTTCCTGCCACACAGTAATGTCAGAAAATATTATGAGGGTACAGTATATTGAACTCACTTGGATTGTAGGCATTGCATCTTAGAATGAGAATTTTGCATCACAGGTATAAGAAAAATATTGCCTTGGCTTTCTATTGCTTGGAGATAACTGCTAGAAAATGCTGGTGACCTTTCAGACAAAGGACAACATTTTTCAAGTAAAGGGAGGATGAAAAATAATGCTTTAATATAGTAAGCATCCCATTGCTAAGGCAAAGAAGAAGCAAAAGGTGGAGATGTATGTCCAGGTCAGAGTACTGACCTAGAATGAGATGAAGGTATACTTCCCAAAGTGTGGAAGTTTTCTTTTTTTCCCCCCACCTTTTAAAAATTGCTTTATTTCCAAGTGTTATACAAGCTCAGCAGAGGCTCTAACCTGAAATAGCTAAGAAAAAATCTCGCCTTCTGAAGAAATCGTTTTCCTTTGCTGGAGCAGGTGTGTTGAGAACCCTGTCAGATGCTCATATATCAGGAACTGTGAGGGGACTGAGACAAAATGTTTCCAAGACTGCAAGGAGACAGTTAAAAAGAATGAACTTTGTACAGATGTCTCAGAGGAAACTTTAATAAAAAAGGGAAGGAGAAATGGACTTTTTCCAAAATCTGCAAGTCATCGCCATCAATTTTTCTTGGCCCAGTGTATAGTGATACATTTGCTTCTATCTTGCATATAAGGACATTTGCAAAAGCTGTTTAAAGGAAAATTACTAACAGGCTTTGTACATATTGTGAGCTACATTCAGGAATACTGCAGCAGATCTGTGGCGTTCCCTGCTTGTGTACTACAGGAAACTTTTGTCCTGTGCTGGATATATGGGAGAAGGAGTCACAGAGAGAGGAAAAGGTATTAAAAGCAGGTGCACCCAAGAAATTATTTTGAGGCTGCATGAGTAATGGCAGCAGCATTTCAAAGGAAAGCAGTAAAACAATAAAAAAAGAAAGGAAAAGAGTTGGAGAGAGAGTCACATGAGCTCTCTAGCTGAAGTGAAATGATCTCACGTGTAGGAATGGCTTTATTCCTGGACACACCCTCTTTCTGTATAATGTCTTACATAATTAATGTGAATTTTCTTAGGCAAAGTTTGTTTTTACAATTTGAAAAAAAAGAAAAATGGAAAGAAAATGAAAAGCAACAAGCCATTGTGAAGGTTAACAAAGGTGAGTTGTGCTGCTGAATTTCCAATTTGAGGTACATGCCATGGAAGCATTTTATTTTTATCTAGCTCAAATAGGTCTCACAGCACAGCCTCTGTGTTGGCAGAGGGAGGAATGTGATGTTTGTGGCACATCCCTGCAGGAAGCATCAGAAACAGCTGAAGACTCCCCTGGGACTTTCCAGTATCACATGCAATACACTGGGGAGAAAAGCCTTTCCAGAATATTGTCTTTTACATGGACACGGGACAAGTACCTTCCTTAGGACTTGAGGCAAAGTCACAGCTGAGTCCTGATGTATTAGAAGGCTGGTAGGAAGCAAAATGAAAAAGCAGAAGGTGGCCTTTCTGACTACTGCTGTGTTACTGAAGCTTGAAGCACCAAGCTGCCTCTGAGGACACAAAATGCTTGCCCAGGCTGTATGGCTGATGTGACTGTCAGATGTGTTTGGTGATTGATGACTGTTCAAGGTCTTTTTGTAAATTGGCCTTGTATCCCGGATGGTAGAAGGAATAAGTTTGACAGTTACTGTGATTTTTTAAACAGCATTCCTTGTCAGCAGTCAGACCTCTGCAGATTGCTTTCTGATCCTACTGAACAGCATGTCAAATATATTGTTGTTTTATGAGCATCTTTCCACCTTCCCAATTCCTAAAGTTTCTGGGGAGAGTAAGGCTCATGAGCAGAGTGCTAATATAGCCCATAAATCATGTTGATGGCAGTACAGTGCCTGAATATTCCCAGGGGAGAAGGTTTTACAGCCCTTACCAAAATCATTTGCTCTACATCAGGCATGATACCTGCCACAATGACCATAGTCTGATTCCACGTGGCAGTTTATAGTTAGCTGCCATTCATTTTTATTTAATTTGTAGCAAGACTAAGAGGCTAACAGTTAGGAAGGTAGCATGCATCTCAGAAGGTTGACACTCTGAGTGTAGGCTTGTGTAGTCTGGACAAGCCCTCACAGTTGCACCTGCAACTCAGGGGGTGCTGGTCCCAAGCTGCCCTGAGTACAAGTTTCATCTTTCTGTAGATTCTTCCCACGATCTGAACAAAAAATACCCGAGATAAAAGGGTTAAGCACATTAGTGCTCAGTACTCTGTGCCAAAACAACAGTCTTTAACATGTCCAGCTCAGAGAAACAGTCCAAAATCCTCTGAATGCTGAGTAAGAGCGTGATGAAACCAAAGCTCCATGCATGTCTTTTTCTCATTATGCATGGCACTCCAGCAAACCTCAGAAAATGAGTTTGAAGAATCATTGAACAGACCTGGTCTATCTCTCCTAATGCAATATAAGCAACTAATATATGTTCCTAAGCTTTCTCTACCTGCCAAGGCATAGTTAAGCACCCAAGGATTAGATCCAAAAGAGGCAACATGCATAACCATTGACATGCTTAATAAGTGCTATGTAAAAATGTAAAGCAGGACCAATGGAAGAGGCCATAACCCAGAGTCACCCCACAGCTGGGTGTACAAACTCACTTTGACTCTTCATTTAATTAGTTTACCAACACTTTCTTCCAGTGGAAATGATACAAATGGGACACAGGTGATTCTTGCTCTGAAGTCAAAAGAAACATTCCCACATTTCACAGTCTGTAATGTCTCAAATACTTGAGCAAACAGTCACTTCCTTAGCTTGCACAGAAAGAAAGTGATATGAGATGCTTGAAGACTGAAATAATGGGAATCTTGAAAAAAGATTTAGGCAGAGATGGTAGCATTTGTCACACCAGGGCTGGTGTGCTGGGTACCATGTAAAGGTGTAGGGAATGACACTTTGTCCCCCAAGTCCCAGTTATCGTCCTCCTCTAGTAGTGTTAAGTGCAAGCCCAGTAGCCTGTTTGCATACTCTTTGATTGGTATCAATGTTTGTATTAGTATTCAAAAAACAACAAAGGGTGTGTTAAAAATAGCAGAGATGACAGAAGGAGGGCAATTACTTGGTCGTGTGAATAGGAAGGATAATATTAAGTTACTGTGTAATTAAGGTTAGACCAAGGTGAAATAAAGATAGCAAACAAGGAAAGTAAGGAAAGGTTACTCATTCTGGACCCAAACCTATCCCTGCTGAATTTAATGACAGGTTTACACCGACCTCTGCAAAAGCGAGTAGGAGTAGACTTGAGGTTAATTTAGAGACATATTCATAAGGCAGTTTAGTGAAACTTGATAATGTATAATAGGAGAAAAAAAGCACAGACAAATAAGAGAGAATTTACTGAACTGAGCTCTCATCTTGGAAGCAGTTTGATAGCTGTTCTCACACATCATGCTGTGTGCTTATTATGAGAGATGAAATGCATGGTTTTGTTTCACATTAGATTATTTATGGGATTTCTTCAGGGCAAATCGTTTTCAAAAGGCCTGAACCTGGATGTGTTCTGCCACTGGTCATTCTCGGGCTGCATGGCTGCTTACCAGCAGGGTACCAGTGTTGTTTTCATGCTTGACTAGGAAACATTTCTGGCCTAAATCCCATCTTGTTTGCAGCTATCAGAAAATGCTGCGCTCTTTTACTGAACAGGCATGGAAGTTATTGATTTCTCCTCTGTGTTCGTGGGGACATTTCTTGGGGGGTTGTTGGGACTGCCTGAAACAGTTCAAGAAAATTGTGTGTGAGACAGAGAAGCAAACTAATTAAATCTTCAGAGAGGAAAAGGACTTAAATGATGAAAGATGGTGGTAAATTACTTAGCTAACAAATAGGTGCCTTGGAAATTGAACTACAAATTAGGTTATCTAATTTTTCACCACAAATCTAAGCAGTTCCATTAATGATGATTTCCATCTTGTGATAATTCATGGCTCATCAGGAGCTTCCTGAGACATCTTAACGACAGCTGGAAAGAATGGTAATACAAAGCTTTTGATTCCAGGTAAGGTGATGGGACTTTTCCAAAGAAAAGGACTATAAAAATGATGATGTTTTCATGTGTTGTTATGTTCATACTACCAAAGAACATGGTGCTGTTTGTGTCCAGTGGAATAGAGCATTAAATCATGATTTAGACAAACAAATTTGATCCCTTTACTGTCATGCATGTTGTGAACATTGCCCTGTGGGGCTGCACTGAGGGGTTGTTATGGTCTACAATGGCCATGCTCCAGGCAAGCTTCTTCTGAGGCAGGAACCAGAGCTTTTGTTTCTTGACTGGTGCCTTCTGGCCTTTACCAACATCTTTGTAAGGTGTCAGATCAGATTTTCCAGATTTCCCAGCAACTGTCTTTGTGCCCACTAGCACTGCATAAAATCACTCACTTGGAGCACATGCTGCAATTATTAGTGATTTGATTTTCTTATACATATATTGTACTATGTTCCAGCATTAATTCTGCAGTGAGAAAAATGCATATTGCACAGTATGCTATCTCATTCCACCTGCCTGCACACTGATATTCAGCAACCTCATTTTCTAATACACAGTTCCACACCCCCTCCTCCCCCCCCCCTTTTTTTTTTTTTAAAGCATGACTTTAAATCAAGTTGTAGCTGGGAGACCTGTTGTGAATGTATGGGAGGCTTTTGTTTCTGTCAGTTCCCAGAGCACCTTGCTACAGCTCGTTTTGTGGTTAGTGCAATGTGTCTAAGTGGCAGAGATAGATGAGCAAACAAACATGGTTCTGTATAGCAATAACAATATAGAGTGCATGTTTGATAAAGGAAGAGGGAAATATAAATTTTCCTTTTGAGAGGTAAGTTCAGCCTTTACATGATTTCAACATGATTTTGGATTTTGTCTCCCTTCCCCTACCTGCTTGCTTTCTTAGTGATTAGAGAAGTCATCAAGTTGTTAGTTTACACTATCAGATGTTGTGGTGTTTAGCTGTGGCAGATGACAGCATGGCTAATGTGTGGCATTTTAAAGAAATTACTGCATTTTATAGCGACTGGAGCAGGTTGTATGGCCTCCATGGTAGGTACAGTTAAGCAAATCAGATCGAAATCCTGTGACAACTTCTGTACCAATTCCAGACAAGGAATGTGGACTTGTTTGTTTCCAAGGGTTGCTGTATTATCAGATGACATTTTGAAGCTCAGGAATAGCAGATCAGCTTAAAGGCCTGAAGAAAAATAGTTCAGCAATATTGAAGAAGCAGCTCTTCCTTTCTTTTCCTATCAGCCCACCAGTGCTTCCTACTGAGCCACTCATTTGGGCAGGACCTTGCAGAGGCTTGGCAGGGGAGCTGCAAAAGCAGACTGACTCTTTAGCAGTGATGTTCCTTCAAGCTGTGGAAATAGAAATTTTTCCCTTTTGACTCTAACTCTACATGAACTCTGTATCCTACATAAGGTGACACACAATGTCTAGTTGCAGGATCCAGTTTCTTCACTGTTATTGTTTTTCCTGTGGCTAAAGAAAAGTGGTAATCTTTGGTTTGTTTTATTCTGCAGATCACCCTTAAAATAGCTGAAACCCACACAACTGATTTAGGAGCTTGTATCTTATTAAATCAATAGGATCTAATGTCGGGATACTCAGAGGTAATAAGCTTTGAATCCTAGTGACTTGGACAGGAGGACTTGCAGTTAAACTACTTAGAGGTGGATTTTAAGATGGGATTTAGATGCCTAAATATACAGATGGTTTCTCATTGCTTTATGCAACAAGCACTATGAAAAGATATCCTGCAGGATTTAATTCTCCTATATGTGTGCATCTGAAAGTTTACTTTTAAAAATCTGCTTTGAGGCCTCTTGAAAATATTACCCCATGAGAGTGTCCATGTATCTTGAGAGTTTTAAATGCAATACGGACTTAAGGCTCCTTCTGTAAAAGTGCTGGTTTTGACTGTTGTCACAGAGGTGTAGGGGATCTGATTCAGTCTGGTTTTGTCTCCCTGAGGTGTGCATGCTTTTGGGGACGGAACTGGATAACTGGTAACGCAGTGAAAGTGCATTTGTTCATGCATGTGAATGATTATTCATGGCATATTTTTGCTTTGTTGGCCGGCTTCGTTGCTTCGTTGGTGTCAAGTATCCACCCACCTACAATGAGTGGACTCAGAATGTCACAAAAATAAGGGCTCAAATGCTTAACACACTGAAGGCTGGATTCAGATGAAGATCTGAATAACAGGTCTTTAATAACATTGCCTTCAAAGTCAGCCAGCACAAACATCACAGGATTTGATCTGATGTCTCTATGGACACAAGAACTAAAAAATACCACCATACTGAGTAAGAAATCCACAAGAAATGCGAAAAAAGAAAATGTGATATGCAGCACATATATGATTTAAGAAGTGATTATTGTTGGGTATCTGAAGGCACATACATTTGGGTAGATAAAACTTTTTTTAAAATTTAAATTTAAAATTTAAATTTAAAAATTTATAGGACTGAGAGTCTTCCTTTAAGAGCAGCTCTGACTTTACAATTCAATGGCAAAAATCATTATTTTCTCCCTACTTCTTTTTTGAAATAAGAAAATGTTCACCTCACCTACTTCAAGGTCCTCTTACTGCTGTGCTTTCTAACCACCAGTCTTCACTTACATTTCTGTACAGAAAAATTTGCCTTGTAGAAGGGCACTTTTAAAAAAGTGCACTGTAATTCCTTTGTACATTGACACTTTTTGAACTCTTGCTGGTTATATTGGGTGAAAAGTGCTGATGGTGTCTGTACTTCATATCAATAAGAGTATGATGATCAATTTTTTTTTGTCAAATACATTCTTTAATAGGTTGCATTTTGTGTGGTTGACTATTCTGATAAAATCAATTTAATTAACTATCAAGATGTGACAGAACACATTCAGGCAGTGTCATTCATTTCAAAAGAATAATAATTTCAATTAAAGACAAGTTGCCAACCATTCTAACGAGGTATCTCAACATCACCAGGATTTCATGCTGATGATCAAAATGGGGTATTTCAGGGCTTCTAAAAAATAATGATTATAAGCCAAGATATTGCATTAATACCAGGATGCACTGTCACTATTTACTCACCAAATCATCAGTGTTTTAAACATATTCTTATCAGTTCCTGCGTGTGTAAGTTGGAAAAGGGGAACAAATTACCCTGTGCCCAGCTTGTCATTCAGGAGTGTTTCTGTGGGGAGGCAGGTGGTGTCCTTACAGCACGTCTCAAGCTTTGGGGGAGCAGGTTTCCTATGAACAAATAAGCAGTGGTGTATGCAGCTTACTAGAGTTTACATTGATGTACTGTGCCATCACTCCATATTATTATAGTGTGAGGCTGAATATCAGCAGGATCTATTACAACTCTGGATGATTAAAGTACTTCTTGACTTTCCATAAGATGTTAAATTCAGGATGAAGGAAGGGGAGACATAGTTTGTGAGAGAAACACAGAATGAAAGTGAGAGGATTATGCTTCAGCAACTTTTGTGATAAAATAGTAGTAATTAGTTTCAGTAAAATCCCATAATAGTTTTTTGTGCTTTGCAGGAAACCAAGTGGTAGACAGATAAAACAAATTACTTTACTCAGGGCAATTAGCATGCTATTTCAAGGTTCTGACTACGTTTCCCCACGACTGCAAAGATCATGCCCTATTTTTCCAAGAACTTTATGTTCCTGAAAATCTCATCCATTTTAAGCCTATCATTGTGTACATAAAGCTACCACATCTCCGAGCCTGCATTGCAAGGACAGCCCAGGAGATAATGAGTTCTGGGACCACATTGAGGGGAGGGGAAATTCGTGACACTTTCTGCTTACTCATCTGAAATAAACCCCCAGTGTCACTGTTGTGTGCCTGGCTCTCTGACACATAGTGCAAGCAAAACATTTGGGCTTTATAGTCCTGCATTCCTGTGCTGCACCAGTACATCTAAGTGAAATTCTGCACTGCAGTTTTAAGTGTTCAGAATTTTGTGGCTGTTTCTTGATAGTGACCCCATTAGAGAGGAAAAATTATTTCTTGGCAAATTAGTGCAAAGATTTCAAACTAATTGGAAATGGCTGTGAAAAATGTGTTTTCAAAATTTTTCTTTTGATTGAAGACTTTTCAGGTTTGTGTTTCAAGAAGGAACTTGTCTTGTTAAATTAAAGATTGGCTTAATATATGAGTAATTCAGACATTAAAAAAAAAGGAAAATCTGAACCTATATGGTACAGAAAAGTTACACATTTGAAATTACTATTGAGAACACCTCTTAATGCATGGTCATAGTTACTTTAGGCTAAGTTTAAATAAAATTGTGCAAAATATGAAGATCATCCATTTACAAATGGGAAGTTTCATTTCCCTTTTTGAAGAGAAAGCCTTTGTTACTGCACTGAGACCAGGGGAACTATATTGGTATAAAATGTAGGAACAGCATAGGAAGAAGTAGCATGTTCTCTGGCCAGACTTTGTCCAAGGACACCAGCTCTCCTCACTTAGTCTGCCTGGCCATGATAAAAGGGAAGAATGTGAGTTTCACGCCAATTTCTACGAGAACCTGAACTCCATTCCTGAGCTGTAGAAGTACTGCATTTTAATTAGGCCTGGTGGTGTTCAACACGTCTTTTTACTGAAAATTGGTTGTTAAAGTCAAAGCTTGTTCTGGTTTTCATTTATAGACTGCTTCAGTCTCCTTCTCTCTCACTTCTGGGCCTTCAATCCAGCTATTTAATTTCAGGTTTGGCCATCCAGCTGTTTTAAATCAGAAATTATAGCTGGTGCAGCTGGGATGAAACCTAGTGCTGGCATCCCAAAGAAGAAATTTCATTGATATGGGCATACAACTTTGCATAACTCATTTTTAGTATCATTATTTCTAGGTTGTATCAATTGGATTGATATTATTGGATGTTAAATGAGACCTTGAACAACAATTCATTTATTCAATCTGCCAGCCAGAGTGAAGGAGACTTACTGGTCTGAGGTAGGGACACCAATAATTGGATTGTTAAATATTCAGATTTATTAGCAGCAGTCAGAAGAAGAACTGAATTGTTTTAATAATGATCTCTTCCCATCACTCACCTTCTCTTCCTACCAGTGAGTAATGGTGGTAAGAAAAGAAAAGAACCTAAGGGGGATATCTTGAAACAGGATAAGTTGAAGGAGGCTAATGACATGTTTGTGATTCTGACAAGACAATAACAACACTCAGCCTTCTTGGGTAATGGGGGTGGAGGGAACCTATGGGCTGCAGGTGATGACTCTAGTAAATAGACTTCCAGAAGAAAGAGATTTTATCTGAAAGTTTTGTTGGAAGACCTTGGACATCTCTATATTAACAAAACAAATTTAGCTATCAAAAGTCCAGTTTTGCTGTTATTCCCTTGGTGAGTAACTGATTACCTACGAAAATATGTATAAAGGAAATGTGGGTGCTATAATTGTCACTCTAAATTTTTAACATTGTCTTCCAGTGAATCAGAATTAGTTATTAATTTTATAGGGAAATGTTTTTACAGTGATGCCAGGACTTAGTTGTGCACTTATTAAAGAAAGAAGGGGGTAGAACTTGAATGTAGATCACCCTTTTAATACTCCTGTTTCTCATAAAGCTGCTACTTAGTTACCAGAATTATCATGCAACAATATATGTTGCTTCACAGCAATTATTACATGCTTAGCCTTCTATCACTATTATGTCAAAATTTACAGTTGTTTTATCTGTTTTGCTAAAGAAAAAGTCGGAAATAGTTTGTGCTCCTTGACAGTGTCATGACAGAGCTAATATAACTCTGAGACTTCTTAGTTGTCTTTTTCCATTAATTCTGTCTCAAAGTAATTCTGTCTCAAAGTAATTCTGTCTCAAAATGGCAGAATTTGTGCTCTAAGTCCTGGAAGTACAGGCTGGAGGAATTCACAAGGGAAACAGAAAAAAGAGCAGCAGCAAATTCCCTGTGCTAGATCCCAGGCCCCTGGGACTGGAAGCATCTCTGTCCTATTTTTTTTGTATTCTACACTGTTCATCTTCAGTGTAGAATACAAACACTATTAAAAAGTGTGTAAAGGTGGTGTGAGGTTCTTTGCAAGCTATGCACATCAAAATTGTGCTTTGGGTTTGTATGTGGGAGTTGCTGGAAGAGGGACATTAGGCTTGCAGCTCCTCCATGCCTTTTCTTATAAGGTCAGAAAATCCTGCATGGTTATGGTTGGTAATTCTCTCAAAGTCCTGGTGTTCTCTCCCTCAGGACTATGACAGGTGTTGGAAAGCTGAAGGCACCACTTGCTGACATACACCTCCAGCCTGGGTCTGAATATTGTGTTATCATCCTCATTAGCAACTGTTCAATATGCAGGCAAATGGCTACAATAAGGGCTTTAAAATGTTTACAAATGACTTTTAGCAAGGAAAAAACAGGAAAGAAAACAGTTCATTACAGTTTACATGATTGTTCTCCCATGTGATAGTCAAACTTGGATCCTATCTACACCCTTGATAATACCAAACTTCTGCATTTGGAAGGATGCACCTAGAATGAACTTGGGCTCCTGAACAGCCCAGCTGATTGACAAGTTTGCTGTCAGGGGGAAAAAAAAAGAGAAAAAAAGAAATGTGAATAGAAATGATTTATCTTTGATGCAGAAATGCACTTGGAGTTTAATTGTGTAACATAGCCAGAAATCCTTTGGGCTGAAATGTATTCAAATGACCAGTGACACCTGATAGATGCTTGAGAATCTGGGCTGTTCTGACCAAAATAATCTCCTGAGGTGAAGTCACTGTGATCCAACAGATATCTTTAATGTGGATATAATGTGAATATAAATTGAGGTAAAAAAAACTGTTCAAAGCAAAATTCTGCAGTAGCATTGAGGCTGAATGTTCTGTGGGACAGCTGATCACACATGTTTTACATGGATACATGGCTTTGTTGGTGTGAATGATAAAGGGGCATGTTTGAAAATGATTCATTAGACTTTTCTTGATGATGACACCTTTACTGACTATTGATCAGCTTGCTCTGCCAGATGGAAGGTGGTGGTACAAATGCACTGCCACATTATAAGTTTATGTTTGCTTAAAAATGCAAGCAGGAAGAATGTTAGTTTTGTCTTTTTATTCCTGCCCAAGTACACATGTAATTTTCTGCAATAATTTTGATATAAATGTTCAGGTACTCATCTGGTGAAAGAAATTAATATCCATCTATTTAGTTCTGTCAAGTTTCCAGCCAACCTGGTGGTCACCACTGCTACTGTCACATGTGTGTATTTCTATTCATGAGCAGGAGTTATAGCAAGGCTACCTAAAAACTTCTGTTACTTTGTCATTTGAAAAAAAAGAAAAAAAAAAAGAGTTTACACAGGAAAAAAGAAAAGCAGCATTATTTTGTCTGAGAATAATAATGGAGACTCACATGCTAAACAAACCTCATGTGGGCAGAAGGAAGCTCCCAGAAACAGTTTCTCAACATCTGAACCCCAGGGTCTCATTTTCAAATTGAAAAGATGATCCTTTAGTAACAGGGGACCATTTACCTTTTAAAGTTCAACTTAAAAAAATGATTGCAAAAATGATATCATGGGTATTTTGTAATTTTCAGTAATGAGAAACCTCATCTGCTCAATTCCTAAATAAAAATAACTGTCTCTTTCTCTTCTATCAGCCTTACACACATAGTTTGAGAAGATGAAAGTCATCTTCTCAAGAGGATAGTTTCCTTCATGTGCACAGTTTACTAACAATAATGTACTTATCTGGGCCTTAGCAATTCTGTTGGTGATGTGCAAGATGGATTAAAACCTATATCACTCCCCTGTAACATAATGGAATCTGCAGTGCTAACAAGAAGTAGTAAAGGTAATAAAAGTATATTTCAGGCAATAAAGCAAACAGATACTACTACTGAGTACACACTAGGAGCAGATGGCTGTAATAAGACAAACAGTTTGCACAGACACTTTCGAGAAAAAAAAAATTCCTTTTTGGTCCTTTCCCCACTCTATCGAAACACCATTAGTCACACAAAAGTGGCTGTGGCTTCCCCACAGAGGCTCAAGCTAAGGGTGCTGGACTATTTTCCATTAAAGTTTTGTTTTTTAACAGAAAACAAACCTCTAAATGAGACTATGCATAGTATGAAAAGCATCTGCATAGCTCAGAAATTTCTTATTAAAAGAAAAAGTCCCAAAGCTAAAATGTTTTAGATGAAAAGATGAAGTCTTTCTGTTGATGCACTTCTCTGGGGTCTTGTGGGATTTAATTTTGCTTCATCTTGTACTCTTTTTTCCCCATGCATTTAAAATCTCAGTTAAGCCACATCTCTCTTGCAGACCAGGAGCTCTCCTGGGAGACGTTGTGCATCACAGAAGAGGTAGTCTAGCTGGAAAGCCAGGCATGTAAGGGAAAAATGGAAATTGGAGAAGTCTGAATTAAAGTTGCAGTGAGGCATTGCATCTGCATTTTCAAATTGTATTATTTCAGCTTCAACCACATTTTTTTACTAGGGTTTTTTGCTACACATGGACAGTCTTAATTTTGTGATGCAAGAAAGGCTACAGCAGATGATAATGAAAAATCACTTCTAATTTTTTTGGAGGGTGAGAAGAAGAGAAAAGGAAAATAACTTCTACTGAGCTGTAGCTATGATAGCAGATGCCTCCTCTGGAGGGTTGGGACCATTGCCTGATTCTGCCCTTGCATTCCTGGCATTCCTCCTTCATCCTGTTATTCTGAGGAATAACCTGAACATGTGACTATGAAGATTTGGGCTGAGGCAGGAGAAATTACTTTCTTCCCCTGTCTCTTGATATTTCTACCAATTGACTGAAATTGTCAACACTTTGGGAATTCAGCTTTCTTGATTCCTAGGTTTCCAGGCAGTAAAGAAGCAGGAAAGTTCTGTACAAAAGAAAGCTTCAAACTTTTAAATTGGTTTTGTCTGGCTGTAAAAAAGCCTTTAATGTTTGTATCTGTTAAATCTTTTTAATTATTGAGTAGTCCTGAGGGCACCTGTAAATTAAAGGATGATTGGAAGAAATAATAGAGTGATGAGGAAATTGGGGATACAGAGTGTTAAACTATCCTTCAAAGTGTCAGTAATTAAAATTAATTACAGTTCATGACTTGCACTGATTGTAGAAGGAATGTGATGCTATAGGGAAATAATATGAAATAATAGGGTAGGAGATATAGGAAATAATATGAGAGGTTATTAGAATTTTTTTACCTCACTGGCCATTTGAATATTACCAAAGGAACTTTGAAAAGTTTTTAAAAAGTGGCTAAGCTTTTGAACCAGTGAGTTTGTTTTGGTTGGTTTTCTTCCTCCAATAAAAAAACAAATTCAATAAAAGGAAAAATTTTTCTTTCTAAAAAAGGCCAAAGGAATATCTTATATTACTTTCTAATGCTCTTAATGCCCAGAAGACCTGTCCCCTGCATATTTATATTCTATGAAAGGACCAACAGATCTATCAGTAGCATCTGATTTTACAAATATCCATGTTTACTTGCATTTTAGAAGGAAATATCATGGTCAATTTAGAAGGTAGTTATGAAGACTGGACTTCTGATGTTTTCCTCCAATTATGTGCTCATAGAGAAACATTCAGTCTGTTCATGAGACCAGGGAGTATCTTAGTTAAGGCAAGTAGGATTTTATTGTTTCATTCAAGGAGGCATGAATCTTACATTGTAAATTAACCCTACATGTCCTTTAATAAAAAACTAATTCTACATTAGTTCATCCTCTGACAAGTTACATTTATGGAAGAACTTAATATCCACTTAGTCTTCTGTTCCCTTTGACACCATACGAATAAGCATATGACAAGAAGTGTGTTAAAAACATATTTTATGTGTCTACAAAACCAAAATGATGCTTGAAACTGAATTTTTAAAAACAATGGGTTTTTTTTTTCAAACTATGACTTTTATCATCTTTTTAGTGGCAAGTTACACCATTTGTGCTTTATAGCTAGACACAGAAAGGAATTTATTCCTGGGAGGTCAGATGCCATTTTAATTGTCTGTACCCAGGGCTCTGATTACTGAAGGTGCTGCATTGCTGCCACAGCCTGAAAAGAACCTACTTTTCTTAAATTTAATATTTCTTGCTCCTAGTTATGCACATATGCGCCTCTGCTTTCAGCAGCTGTCTGTTTCCCTCTTGGAGAACAGAATAGACATTATTCCACCCACCTTGTCTGTTGGCTTAATGTATTTGCAGCACATGTCCCATCAGTTGTCAATGAAATACAGGAAAAGGAGGAGTATTTTCCATTCTCCTCCCTGCTCCTGCCTTTCCTAAGGCATCATGGAGTAGCCAAGATCAGGGAGCAGCCACAGAGTGCACAAATGGCTCCCCTCTCTCCGTGTGCTTACCCTGCCCATTGCTCAGGCAGTGATTCTGCAGCTCTGTGATGGCTCTTCCCAGTCCTGGGGTGAGACATCAGGACACCCTGTTGAAACATTTTGCTTTCTCATACAGTATAGTCACTAAATCAGGTCTTGGCTATGAAAAAGGACGTATCTCTCTGGTACTGTCACAACAATTGGGATGGATACCTACCTGTTCCATAGATAATTTCAGAGTGAGCGATTTCTGGTGTTAGAAGGATGTAGCTCTCCTCCTTCCTCAGCAAGAACCAGACTGACAGGACTAGAGTGACATTTGGCCTCCTTCTCTGGATGAATCAATATTTAATTACTTTATAAAAAATGGAAGAGTCTTTTCACAGAAAGAAGAATTCTCCTGGAAATCCTCTAATGTAATGCTGAGTAGGTACTTTCTGGCACATGGTGTTTGAATCTGGAGGCGTGAGGTAGATCTGTATCTCCTATGCAATGGTGTAACCAGTGCCAGCTATGGGATTGGAGGGTCCAGTAATTTGGGTTTTTTTCTGTCTTGAGACATGGGAATAAACTGTTCTGGATTTTTAGGAAGACCTTCTACTCCTCAGCCCTACATCTGTGTCTTATTTCTCGTGTCACCTAAGGCCCTTCAGGATCAAGTGTCATTTTATTGCCATGGCTGAAGCTGTGACACTGGAAGGAGAGAGGGAAGAACTGACTGGGCCAGAAACAGAGGGACTAAACTGGGCTGTGTCCTGCTGATTCTTGTTTGGGGTGGCACTTGTCACTGTAACCACTGCATAAAATATGCAAGCTGGGTTACCTGGTGGCCTGAGTACAGGTCAGTGCCCCATTGCTCAGCCGAGACGTCTTGTTTCAGCTTGTGATTCTCCTTCGGTGGGAAGGATTAAGCAGCTCCACTGGAGGCAGGTCCTGAGCATTCCCTGCTGTGAAACCAGAAACCAAGACCTGGGATGGATAAAGTGTCCTAACTGCCCGTGCTGTCTGCCTGTGCTGTGTTAGCCAGACTGCAGGCTGGGGAAGCCAGCAGGGCTTTCCTCTGAGCTGCAGCCTGAGGGACTCCCATAGCTCTAATGACCTGGAGCTACTGATGGGGGAAGGAGGGTGGCAGACATGCTCTTGTTGTGCTGGCCTGGAGCAAGAAAGCATTAGACCCCTTACTTTGAGACAATCAGACCAGAGTTATCTCAGAGTTTGCTCAGGCTTAGCAATATTTACTTTAAAACCAGAATGCTTGAAATTTAAAATACTTGGATATCCATGGACTACTGGCTGTCAGCCCCGGAGAGGGGTGCAGCAGTGAGGAAGGGAAAAAGAAGGATTAATGCCTTCTGAGCAGCTTCTTTCCCCTGGTATCAGAGAGGTGTTGTGTGGTAGAAAGATAAATATTTGTGTTTTGTGAGTCAGCTGCACCTGTGGTGGATAAAGGGCTCAATAAATCCTCTTGGCTGTCCAGTAAAGAAAACAGTGTTTCATGCTTGTGTGACATCACAAATATTTGCCAGGTCCACCTGGATGTCATCAGTATGCACTTGTGCCCTTCAGCCTCTCATTTCCAGCTAGGATTTAGCTAGTGCCTTTGCTCTGCCTTATCAATGCTGATTTTCATTGTGCATAGAATGAATATTAACTGGTAGCTGGAAACCTGCTTCCCTTCACCTAAACATGTTCCCTGTCTCCTTCATTACACCACTACTGTGCTATGGGGTTGACAAATACCAACAGAAAAAAGGAGGCAACATGTTTAAACAAACAATGACTATCTTGGAAAGGCTGGCATGAAAGTCTTTTCTTGCAGGACACAGATTTAGGCAAAATATTAAGTTGTTTTCTCTGCACATTAGATTATGCCAACATACATATTGTAAATATAGGTCACCCACAGTTATGTGATATTTACTTGGAGAGGTGATGGCTCTCATGTATGAGGTAGTGACTTCAGGTCAGGAGACACTATGAATGTAAAGGGCAATATCTCTATAGAAAATAGTATTTCTTCTATCAGGAATTGTTTATTCAGAGTAACAGGAATGTTTCTGAATTATTATCCTGACTTGATGTACTGTGTCATCTGGTTGTTGTCCAACAAAGATATGCCTTTACCAGTAACAAATATAAATCTTTATTGCCCATACAGGCAGGCCTGCCTGTCATGAGAACCCTCTGTAGTTCTTGTCACTTGTAGAGTAACGATATCCTACATAAGAATTGTATCTTTTTGTCTATTTTTTACTCATTGCATTCTGCTTTTCTGCTACAGGAAGTAGTAATTAGAAACAATGGATTTGTTTTCTGGCACAGCTATCCCTCCCTAATCTAGTCACTCAGTGACCAGTAGCTTCAGGTGCCTTTGTGTCTCTAAACATTTTTACTACAAGGTGTGGATTTCTTCTATTTCTGAGTTTAAAACAGAAAGGGGGAAAAAAAATAGAGATATCTCTATGTCACACATTAATTAAAACTTTCAAATAGAATTGTTTAAATCTTATTTTTACCTTTCTGTATGAGTTTCCCATTGTTGCCAGCTCCTTCAACAGGCCTTGTTATCCTGGAGGTTTCTTAAAGCTCCACTCAGAGGCTTAGTTTGATTTTGCAGGGAAGTCTAACTTTTACCAACAGCAATAATAACAATAATTTAAAAGAAAGAAGAAAAGGGAATTTGTGGTCCTTGTGACTAAGCAAAAAACCTCAGGCAGTAAATGAACAAATGGAATGAAAGGGGAAAAAATTAAAAAAATTCTTGTGCTTCCTTTCCACTTGCAAGTTTATAAGCAAAAGGAATATTTTATTTTACCTCTTTTTGATCTTGATGCATGTTTTTTGAATGTTCCAGATTGCCAGAATTACATCCTGACTTCCCTGAAAGTTTATAAAATTATCAGTTCTCAAAGCTGAGGATGCATTTTCTAGGCAACACACAGTTTCAGCTAGCGAAGAAAAAGGGAGAAGTTGATATTGGATCCAGTGCTGTATGGAGATATTTTTGGGATATCTTAACACTGGGCAAGAGGAATAAAAGCCAGATTTGAAGCTACCATTGAACTGTTACTCACAGCAGCACATCTGAATGATGCTTACAGTGTATTTTCATTCACTTTCTTGGGAAAGGAGTAATTTACAAGTCTTAACATGCACATGCTGGTTATACGTGCTGGTTCACATAGTTTAATATATATCAAACTCAATGGGCATTGGAACAGATAAGTTGTAAAAACTTGGCATAAACTTAATGACTCAAGTGGTTTAAAAATGGGATAAATTTATTAAACCTTCAGAACAATTAAGTTCAGCTCCTTCTTTGTTAAGCATCTGCTCTGATCACAGTAAAGTGGGCCAAGAAGTTACTGTATGCCTGAATTCCTATTGCTTTCCTTTGAAAAAAAATGTTGTGATTCCCAGCTGCTGGCACACAGTGAATTCTGAAGCTCTGATGTCTCATATGTGCAGCACAACTGTGGGAATCACTCCCTCAGCAGTACCCAGTTATCCAAGAGGTGCTGTATCCTCTGGGTCCTGGGTGCAGGCACAGGTACGGCACTGACAGCCACATCCTGAACTTGGCTGCATTTCCTACATTTGGGCATCAGTTCAAAGCACACCAAGGCCTTTCAAAAGCTGAGCAAATCAGAGTGCCAGTGGAACAGTAACTAAACACATATGCAGGCACTTCAATGTCAGTGACCTGCTTTAGAGTACCTGCAGTGCCTGCTGAATACAGCAAGACTAAAGATGTTAGGCTACTAATTTTTGGGAAAAAGCAAAACCCCATTCTTCTAGGCTTCTAAGACACAGTTCCAGTCTAAAAAATGCCTTGCAGATCTTACTCAGGGGCCAGAAAGTTCAAACACTACGGGGTGATGCCCTTAGTATTGCACAGCCACCTGGCCATCCTTATTATTTATTCATCACTGCCTTAAACTTGTATTTCCCTAAAGTAGATTGGGGTGTTTTCTTTCTTGCTGTACCTTTTTGTTCCTTTGTGATTTAATTCTGTTTGTTCATACAAAACATTAGGGTGGTGTTTTTATTTTTTAAAACTCTTTTAAATTTTATTTCCTCATAGTTTGGTTACAGTTTTCCTCATGATTTCCCCAGTTACATACACTCTTCCTTCCTTGCTCTTCCTCACAGATTTGATTTTCCCCTCATACTGTCAGCAGTGTTTGTCCTTTTTTCATAAATGAGACACTGGAGCCATAATTCCTTAAAGTCACTGGCTTGAATTACTGGGAAAGTCCTTTTAACGTTGCCACCCAGAAGGACTGTTCAGGTGATCTGCCTGTGTGTTGGCATTTGACCAGCACAATACATTGATTACAAATGCAGTTCTCTTGAATGTCAAAGGAGACCTACTTTCCCCTTTCCTTTTCTCGTTAAATGAATTGCTTGCTGCAAGAATGTGATGACTTTTTAATGGGATATGTTGTTGTTGTCATTGTTTAGATAACTAATGCCACACTGGGGTGAAAGAAAAGGCCCAGATTTTGGTTGCTTTCAAATTTTTTTTTTTCATTTGACAAACATCAAAATACTGTACATTCATAGAATGGGAAAAAGCAAGTAATAAATACAAACAGTGCAGATGATTAATGCTCTTCACTGAGAGCTAACAGTGACTTCTGCACAGGACAAGAACTAGAAAAAACACTTTGTAACACATACAAACCTGCACTGAGTGCAGAGGGGGAATGAAAGGGGGAAAGAATGTCATATGGAACTGAGATTCTGAGCTCCTTAAACCAGAGCTGCCAAAACTACAGCCCTTGGACCAAGTGCTCATCAGGGAAACAAAATTCCTGTCGGCATCAGCATTTTCAACTGTCAAAAGGTTTAAGGTTCATAATAAAATTAAAAAAAAAATTCCTTTTAGCTCCCAGATTCTTGAGGCCGTCACACTGCTCAGTTATGACGTGCCCATTGAGACAGAAACAGCCACAGAAATTCATCACAGCACAGTAGTGTCAAACAGTGCCTGACTGTACCATTTCAAGCGGTGCTGCACAGGATGTTCAGAAAGCCACTGGGTTTAAAATGCTGCTGAATGTTACTGTGACCCTTGCAAAACAGGCCTGAAATTTACTGTTGGTCAAGGGTGGCATTTTAGGAACAATGAAGTCTTTCAGCCTGCAAGAGAATTAGCAGAGATGCAATAGCCATGAATATAATTCTACTGTTTCATCCCTTGGTGGACTATTCAAATGGTGGCAAAGCCACAGGAGTATGCAGCATTTTTTCCTGTCCCAAATCCTCTCCACCACTTCACTTCCCCTTCTCCTGTCTTACCTGATACAGACACTGCTGTTCCTGGGGTAAAACACTACTCTGAAGCATTTTCTTGAACCGGAGCAGCAAGAGATAATGACACTTTATAAAGTGCTGGCAAAGTGCAACCCTATGTGCGCTCTTAGGACTGTTATGGGCTGTTACAAGACCAGGGCAGGAATTAGCTTCTGAAGAACTGTTCAAGTTTGTATTTTTAAAATATATTTCAAAAGAAATAACCCTTACAGTGTTACTCACAGCCCCCTTATCCTGACCTGTAAACAGGGGGGCTAAGGGGGAGTAGTCGAACACCAGCATGAGCAGCTCCCTCCCAAGTGGTTATGGGACTCAGCTTCATGACCTATGAAATCCACGAAGAACCAAGGAAAGACTCAGTCCACAGAGAATTTCAGCTGATCCAGAAGCTGTTTATCAACTTTATTCATCCTCTTGGATTTACATAGTCACAGGAATGAAGGATGTCTCAAATAAGAAGGACTGCAAAAGAGTTATAATGTTATTGCACTGAGTTTTCCCTAAAATGAATAAATATTTAAATGTGACCAACCATATTGCAGCCACACAGATTAGATGTTTACTGTCCAGTGCTGACCTTGTTTTCACACCATTTTTCTTCTTTTATTGTCCTTTGCAGGCTGTTTGATGATGTTATTTTCAGTTCACTTTATATGGTTCTTTTTTGCTGTTCACAAATTGCCAGAGACTAATGGGACAATTCTTCAGGAATTACACTGAAATGAGTTCAACAATGCCCTGCTTATGTTTCACATTTTAGTACATGTAAGGACTGCACACCATCTTTTCCCTTGAATTTTCAATATATTAAACCTTAATAAAGATATTATTCAATGTTAGGTAAGACTACTGACACCAATGAATTATTTTTAAATTTTTCAGCTTATAGTCCAGATGTGGAATCCATGCATTATCTAGTCAGGTCAGATAAGATCTAAAGCACAGAGGGGTTAGGGTGCTGACAACTCAGTGTTCAAGCCATTCCTCCTGTATTTTTGATTCTGTGACTGTCTAGTGGCAAAGCTGTCAAGTAGAAACAACAACCCATGACTTGCACTCCTTGCTGAGTGCCCTGAAATGCAGTGAATGCCTGTCCCACTGGCATTTTTCTACAGCTATAATTTGCAGTGCATGGCACCCATCACTGTTTTTCTCAGGTGACAGAAGCAAATTTTGCAACTGTACTTTGCTTAAAAATCAGGTTTTTTTCTATATTCCTGTACATAAAGAATAAAGCCTTCTGGGCTTATATGTTTTAATTCTTGTAAGACCCTAGGCAAGTTATTGGGGTCTAGCAGCCAAAAACACACAAAAAAGTGTTTCTTATGGGTACGTAAGAGAACTGAGATGCAATCATTCCTTTAGAAATGAGAGGGGGTTGGATATCCAAATTTCCTTTCTAGTTTAGGAATCTTCCATGAAGCGTATGTTTTCTCCTCAGTACTCTCTCACTGTATATCCTGTGGAAAGAACTACTTAAATAAAGTAGTATCTTTTATTAAGAGACAAAACCTTGAAAATATCAGTCACATTGAGAGCAGTTCTGATTTCTTTTTCTTAAAATATTTGGTTCCATTCCTAGCTTTCAGAGATTGCCTGTCACAGAGCTAGAAGTGGAGGATGGAATCAAATGGGCAGAGGAAATAACTGAGTAGGAATGAATTTCTGCCAGTGTTGTATAAAATCCATTGATTTATAATTTCAACTGTTTGTGATAAGAACAGAATTCCCCCTTGTACAATCTCTCGTGTTAAACACTGAATAAACTGTTTGGAGGCATCTATAAATAAAGGTGCAATCACTTAGTGCAGCCTCACTGGCCTGACCTAAGTATTTCTATTTGTAGGCAATTATGTGGATTTTCCCAGGTAACTTACTGGGGATTCTGGAGTTCTTGTGAAGAGTTGTTGTGAGGAGTTGTCTCCTCAGAGAGACAAAGCATCTCGGTGACCACAGTTAATAATTTCTTTCATCTTCTGGTTTCACCCTTCTCAGAGTTGTTAAGGAATACTTGTACCTTTGACTTGAGTATGTGTAGATGCTGTTATTAGACGCAAAGGTCAAAATGCCTAGAAGGCTCCTGCTTTTGGATATGTCTTCTAACTCAATTAGATACTTATTTAAACTTTAGGATAAATTATTTAAAATTTCTTTTGGTCTGCACAATGGCATTTTGATGTCTTAGTCAATGAAATGATTTTAAGAAACACTATTATTTCTTCCTATTTCTTTTTTTTTTTCATTTCCATTTGGGATGTTTCTCTGTCATGCTGAAATCTCCAGGACGTTGTGTAGATACTGTATATTTAGGTGTCTAGGTATCAAATAACAAACTGAGGAAGCAGAGAGAAGGCCTACCCTTATGTTATCTGGGCATCTGAACTGCCTACTTCAAAAACTCTTGAACTGACAAGTCAGTAGAGAGCTTTTGAATTTACAGCTTCTACATATAAAACATTTAAGTGTAGACCTTTAATTTTTCAAAATGTCATTTATTATGTCATATTATTTAATGAATAATATTTAGTGAATAGTACATATGAATATATGTATTTCATAATTTAAGAGAACTGATGGGTTGATCTACTGGATAGGGCATTACATGTGGATCAAGAGAACTGTGTTCTGTTGGTCTCTTTGTGTCTTAGCCCTTCATTTTTTGGGGACACTGGAATGGGGAAATTCATAGAATCACAGAATGGTCTAGGTCAGAAAGGGCCTTTAAAGATCATCTAATTCAACCTCCCTGCAATGAGTGAGGGCATCTTCAAACAGGCCAGGTTGCTCAAAGCCCCATCTAACCTGGCCTTGAACACTTCCAGGGATGGGGGAACCACAACTTCTCTGCGAAACTTCTTCCAGGGCCTCATCACGAATTCCTTCCTTATATCTATTCTGAATCTGCCCTATTTCAGTTTAAAGTTCATGCCTTTCTCTTGAAATTGAGTGAAATTTCTGGACTGTAAATTCCTTGCTAAGTAGACTCTAATTTATTGTATAAGGTAGTGAATGCAAAGAGGCATTCAACTCAGAGGGGCCATTTAAATTTGATGTAAATGGGGAAAAAAGCACAACACTAAAATAACCCTGTAAAATGTGAAATGCCGATGTAGATACAGGTAATTCCCAAGTGTTTCTCCCTCACTTGATTTTACATGTTTTTCCCCAGTTAATCATGTTTGCTGTTGAAAAAATCAGATTGAAATAGGGAAAATATCCATGTTCTCCAGTGAGTTGTAAATTCTCCTTGTAATTAATCACAGCTGCTCTCCTGCATCCAGTTCTTCAATTGGTCTTTCCATTGATTCATATTATTTCAGACCAATTACTCATTAACAATATGGTCTTCCTGTTAAAAGGATATCTTGCTAGATAAGCATTCTGGAGGCTCCTGGTTTTTTTTATGGTTTTTTTTTTGGTTTTTTTTTTTTTTTTCCCCCAAAGAAACAACCTTTGTCATGGGTTGGATTTATTTTGCAGGGCAAACTTTTAAAACTCCTCAATATCCTCTGACTTGTCAAAGGAGAAAACTTCTCCTCAGCTGGGACAGATTTGCACTGATTAGATTTGTCATGTTATTTTCAGCTGAAGTTTGACTGTGTAGGAGTTAAATAAAAACCAGGGAAAGTCTCAGATGTGAATTCATAGACTATTCCCTTGAATGTAGCTGTTAAAAATCCCCATGGATACTGTTAGCCTTGCTTCTAGCACAGTACTTACACTGCCATTCCCTGTGTGTGCTTAGTGAGAGTGAGTCAAGCCATATAATAGCTGTAAAGAAGCCTGAGATTTAAAAAGATCCCTGGGTTATTTCATGCTATGAAGCACTCACTTTTTGAATCAGATTTGTCAGAACCAGAGGTACAGACGATCAGCAAATGCATCAGCATCACTGCAGAGCCATATTTTCTATGGACCACATTACTTTTTGAAGAGATCAAACTCTGATGGATACACTGAGCAGGGTCAAATCCTTCTCTCTGAGTTAGTGGAAACAGCGGGGACCACAAAGTAACAAGCCAATACTAAATGCCCCTGAAAACTAATCACTTCATGAACTTCATCTTAGCAAGCCAGTGTCCATGGAGACTGAGAATAGAGCAACAACAGATGGTCCTTGAAGACCTTGGTGTTTCTGCTAGCAAATGCATCTGTCGCCAACTCTGCCAGAATTACAGACTTCAAGGTACAATTGGTGTTTCCTTCCAGAAAGACCTGGCTTGTTAGATCTGCATTCTAGGCCACAGAAGGAAGGGAAAATGGTCTAAAATGTTGCAGGCAAAACAAGTGTTTGTATGTTTTTGACTATGGCAGATTCAGTTCCTAGCCAGTTTGCTGCTTGATTAAACTACATGAACATTATATGAGGCAATAAACTGAGACATCATAAAGGTGAGTTCATCCAGGTGTCCAATTTTAAAGCTGGAAGATTCAGAATTCACAGACAAACTTGTTGCCCTTCCTCCTCTCCCTCTCAAAAGTGTTAGCTCTCATAAAGCAGGACTCACAGATGGTATAACGCAATGCCTTAGCAATTTGTTTGGGACATTTGGACATTAATCCAATACTGGTTAAACTGAGTCTCTTCCCACTCCTGCAGTCCTCTCAGATCTTTCACCTGTCAACATTTTTGTTCGATATAAGGCCTGTCTCTTTGGCCAGTGTGAATAGTGCAGAGACCAAGGTTTTCTGAGGTGAGTCCCCTGAACTGACCCAGCTTCTATTTGCTCTGCCATAAATCAGTATCTGTTAGTAGGACTTATCACACTGGATCCAAACTGGTGAAGCATGAAGCAAGTCAGGCTCTGTATGTCCTGTTTCAGGCATTTACCCCACTATTTCTGGACCCTTTGTTGCTCGTATTTGACAATGTCTTAAGCTTGTGAATATGATGGTCCAATTTACTGTCATTTAAAATTGTCTCTACTAGACTAGAGAAAGAAGGGTGCTCAGTTTCTGGGCTTTCTTTCCTCTTTGTTTCTGTTTTTGTTATAGAGTAGCTTTCATAGGTCCTGGTCTCTTGAAAGTAAAGGAATTAGACTGTCAGCTAGACTTTGCTTTATTGGGTTGAGTTAGTGCTTTGGATCTGCAGCTTTTCTCTTTAGAAAATTCATCTTTCTGAAATGCTCTCTGATTTTTCTGGAAGCCCTTTGCAGCAAAGACTCTGGGCATGGAGAACTGTTTGGCATAGTATTTTTTGGTCTTTTTTTCCCCCACCCCCCCTCAGAAAAAATACCCTATGTGGATAAAGAAGCTGAAATAGTTGCTCCAGAATGAATAATGTCAAGTGCACTTTTAGCAGTTTCAGCAAAGCTCTGAAGCTGTGATCTTGACAGAAGGCACTTGAAAACACTGGACAGTTTTGAGAACATGACCCTAGGGTGCTTTTGCCATTGTCCATCATTAAAAGATAAATGAGGGGAGAAAAGCAAGTAAAAGTCTGGCCTCACAAGGATGTTACTGTGCCTTCCACACTATAGGTATTAGATGCAGTAAGGACTGCAGAGGATTAGCATCAAATGCTTGTTAAGCAGCTTCATGTACATGTAATACTAAATAAAAAGGGCAAGTACATGCAATGAGGAGATGCTGAAGCAGATGAAGCTGTGAATCTCCTGGAATTTTAATCTAACTTTATTTAGCTAATTTCTAAAATCTGCCCTAACCTAAGCTTTTAGACTCATAATTAAGTGAACATATGAGGATATTTCCTCTACTGAAAAGAAATTAGAATATCCCCTCTGTTCAGTGTAAAAGTTCCCTGATGCTAATAGCACAATATTTTTCACTTAAATTAGGATTCAGGACTGTTACGGATCCATGTGCAGGGTCCTGTCAAACACTTCATTCTCTCTGTCATCCACAGACTGCAGAACCACCATCTATTTAAAAGACCATTTCTTTTTCTTTTCCTTCTGTGTTAAATAAAGTTACTAAGGTGTTCAATTTCCCATGTGTTTGACCTACAGACACAAGTCATTGTCAGTATTGGCTGCCACAGGACAAGGGCAAAGAGAGAGGGAGGGAATCACTTTCCACTGCTGAAAAAGGAATGCTACCAGAATTCAGTAAAATTAATAAAGAAGAATGTAATGGAGCTGTGAAATTAGTTATCCAAACCAGTCAGAAAATCCATGTGTTAAGGTTGCCTGTGAACTTTTTAAAATATGGATATAGTTAATATATGACAATGTTTTTGCCTATTTTGCCAGCATTTTATGCTCTTCTATGAGCTCTGCGGTACCAACATTGATGACGACAGAATGCAAGGATTATTTCTGCATGTCATTCTGAAAGAAAGATTTTTTGGGTAATGATAGCCATTAACACACGGACAAGACATTTGTGGAAATTTTTTTACTTCGTGAGGGTTATAAAAATCCCTCATCACAAAAATGAGGGACATTCAACTCTTCTGATTCCTTAATGACCCAGGAGTGGTGAAAAAAAAGGATGTTCCAGTGGTATTGCATGCTGTGTCTGACCCTGAAAACTGCAGCTTTTTTCCAAAGTTGCTTTTCGAGTGGCATTATTTAATGCTGTGTTGCCATGAATTGTCAACTGAACTGTCAGTCTGTGGCTGTGAAATACCATGGTTAGCAGACTCTGTTATCTTAGAAATGCAAAATGTTTAAATCCTATTTGGAGCATCATCACTGAAGCACCATTCCAGAAACAGTAGCGACATTTCCCTCTAGCCAGTGGTAGGATGCTCAGGCAGAGCAGGAGATGCTCACAGCCAGTCTCCCTCTCTTCTCTGAGGCATTTCAGGACTCTACCTGCATCTCCTAACTGGGAAGGTCTGTGTGGATTGCTTCCACTGTCTTCTGCTGTTGGTTTCACTGGTGTAGACTGTCAGCTGAAATACATGCTCACAAAACAGGTAATGATTTTTTGATGAACTCTATGTTCCAAAATTAATCCCAAGCTTTTTTTATTTTTTAATTTTGGCTGATGAACAAACACACGTAGTTACATTTCTTGTTTTCAGTGTGAATCACTCTCCCTTTGTGTTTTACTCCCAACAGATTTTTCTGACGGGATCAGGTGGTAAGAAGCAGAGATATAGAAAGACTCAGGCCGTGCTTATTCCCCAATGCACTGCTACTTACTTTGTTTTTAACAATACATGTCAGGTACCTGCCCTTCTAGGAAAACGATGTGAAAAATTATAATTCTCCATATCAGTAGGGGAAACACTTTGCATCTTTTAGTAGTGTTGTTCTTCAGTTTTTTCAAAAATTAAAAGCTTGACCTTTAATAATGGCATCTTTTATTTGTGTCCCCCAGCTTGCCTTGAGTTTATTCTACTAACAGTGCACTCAACATTGAGATATCCTGTGTTAAATGAACATGGCAAACTCTCATTTGAACAGAAATACTGTAAAACAAACATTGTTAAGGACCATTTGGTATGGAAAAAAAAAGCTTATAGTAGGCACTCTGTGGCAGCTTAGCTTGTTTCCCCCCCTTTTCATGCTTTAATCTGAATTCTTTCCACTAAACTCTCTGGCTGAAACTGAAAAACTTGTATGGCACAGACAATCTCACTTAAATTATGCCTTGTCTATCTCAATATGCCTAGTCTATCTCAAATCTCCACTAAAATAGCTCTCAGGAGTTTCAAAAGTTAGTGTGATTGAAAGAGCATTACTGTATCTGCCTTGCCTTTTAAGGCAGGCAATGTAAATTACATGTCAGCTATCTTCCTTCTGAGTTCTTCCCCCTAAATACTCCAAGGATGCTGGTCCCTGACTGTTCTCTTGTGCTACTTAGTTATCTCAGGGTTTGTTCAGTGACAAATTCCTGCATGGAATTTGACCTTTCCATTAATGTCAACTCTGTCTTCATGGAAGCACTGGGATGGTACCATTGTGTTTAAGAGGGAGCAAGTAAGCCAGATACTGGCTCGGTGTCTATTTTTTGTCTATTTCCCATTTAAATTTCAATTTCTTAAATGAGATGAAGGGTAATTGTGCACTTTATATGTTTGTTCCTTAATACATGGTGTAGTAGTAGTAATTATGGAAAAAAAGTATTTCAGCTGAACTTTAGACCAAAGCTGAAACTAAATTTTCCTATTTGGTCTCATAACCTTGTAGTTGGGATCTTATCTTTGTCTTTTAAAAGTGAGATAGTAAGGAGGTGGTACAGTGAACTGCAAAAAGAGTGAATATTAGTGTGTATAAGAAGTATAGTTTCTGAAAGTGCAAGTGACTGCAAATACTGATGTTTCTGTACCTGTATTGAGTCAATTGTAGAATGAAAATCTGAAAGCAAAGGGGAGTGAGAAACACAAACTGATAGAGAATGTGTGCTTTTCACAAGTGCAAAGTCCCTGACAGTGGCAGAAGTTCTTAAGAAATAAGAAAACCTTTATGAAAACATCAATTTGCCTATTTAGGAAAATAAACGTGCACTTAGGAGCTGAAGTTTAGCCATCAGTTTTTGAAAAGTGTCCCCCATGGTCCATGCAGCTCTGTGTCAGATAACTATGGCCTTCAGCATGCAGTTCAAGGCATGGACAGCTTCTCTACTCTTCTGCAGACAGAACTTCAATTGCAGTGGTGCTCTGCCATTTCCCTCTGTGATATTTCCTTAAGCAACCCAGAATTCACAAGCACTCTGAGTCTCAATAGGATGAGCTTGACATACATTTTTGTGGATAATGCTAACTTTTGTATTCTCGGGGGTTAGAGGGAAAAACCAGTGGCTTATGATTCAGGGCTCAAACCACTGGAGAATTTGCCTCTCTCTCTTGCTCAGAGGTACCTTGCATTTTTGAAAGGCACTGGTTGCTGATCTGAACTGAAAACCCAGATTTTCTACAAAGCATAACTGCAGCATCTTACCCCAAAGGACTGCACAAATAAAAAGTGCTGGTATGCTGTGTGTCTTACACTGCTTCACCTCAAATTTTGTATATTTCTCAAGCTGGCAAAGAGGTGTGTGCTAGTTTGAAAAATAAACTAGTGGGAGACACCAAGTCAGAATAACAATTTAATAGGGAAATAAAAAGAGGGGGAAAGAAAAAAAAACAATAAAAGAGGATAACACTGGGTTAAACTGACAGAGTTAAGATACAACCTGGCACCCTGTTAGTCAGGGTGGTGGTGGTGGCAGTCTGGTAGAATGGTGGCTGCAGTCCTCCCAAAGTGGTGATCCTGTAGAAACAAAGGGTCTGCTCCGCCTCAGAAGGTCCAGTGGTGGCTGTGTAGCTCCTGTCCTCTGGAAATCCAGTGGAAAGGTATTACCTCTGGTGGTCAGAGTCCCAGATTATATCCACGATGGGATGCTTGGTTCCTCCCTCTGGGTGGAGCATCTCACAATGGGGTGATGAGTCATGAGGCCAAGTGTTGATGAGGCTCATTAACAGAAGATAGTCCGGAGGGAGTTATCTCTGAGTCATGCAGCAGGACAATGATGGGCCATTAACAGAAAGACAGTCTGGGGGGAGGAGGCAAGGAAACACTGCCCCACCTGATTTCAGCAGCTCCTGAGGGTGGTGATAGAATACACTGCAACCCAGGACAAGGTGGAACAATATTTTTAGTGGATCACATCTTTTTTACTATATTGGCTCTTTGGATTTTTATCCCATTATTTGCAACAGCTAAGAGCTCAGACATCTAATTGAACAAGACTTTAAATGTCTTACAATTCAGTTTTAATATCACATTAACAGACTTGATAAATATTCCAAACAAGGTTATTGCTTCCTTCATGACACTCATAGCCAAGTTGCCTTGTCCTGCATAACACCTACTGAGATCAGTGGTGGCGATGTAGCAGAAAATTAGCCTGGACAGGCTTATAGGAGATTGCTGCTTTTTGCAAAGTGACACCTATGTCCATTCCCTTCCTTATAGTGCTGAGGAAATAACAACCCCCCAGAACTATCAGGTCTACATGAGGAGGATTCTGAGTCTGGAAGAGGAGGAAAAGTCAGGCTAATGTTCCCCTTCCCGTTTGCAGCAGAACTCCTATCAATAGCAAAAGGCTCAGAAATCGCTTAGAATTTTTCATCCAGCAAGGAATCTGGAAAGTGTTTAGGGGCCCATTTGGAGATAGGCACCTGCCAAGTAAAGAGTGGAGCATTTGTCTTCTGGAAAAGAGTTTGAAAAGGTCACAGAAAAGCTCCAGTCTTCATCCCTACTCCCATTTATTTTTAAGTATATTTGATCCTGCTGTGCATGAAGCCTCAAATCTATAAACATGATTGAATGCACTTAGACTCTCACTTTTCTTAACAGTAAGCTTTGGGTGGATTGAATTGACAGAGAGGTTTATTCAGGATAGCTCAGTATGAGATTCAGTTCTCAGATTAATGATTTAATTTCACTGAGGGACATGGAAGTTCTTTTAAAATGTGTATTCAGGCTCACAGGTAGCAGTAGGTCAAAGTATACTCAGTTCCTAAACAACCCCTCCATGGTTTAAATTAAGCCATTTCATTTTGAATTGCAGGTACTATTACAAACCCTCATATTAAGGTAAGGAGCCTTCAGACTTGCTCCCTAGTGACAAAATTAACTTCACAAACCCCCAAGAATCATGAAAGGACATCAGAGTGGGAGCACTGGGTGGAGGCAGTGTCAAAGAGAAAGAAAAGTAAGAACAGGAGTTATACTTCAATTAAACTTTTCTTCCCCTGCAGTGTGGAGGGCATATTGTGAAAAGAACATCTCTGTAGGTGGGTTTTTTTTTGTCCTGCAAGCTCTCACAGCCTGTGTTTAAAAATACCAGCTTTTACTTTAGGCAAAAGAAGTATTTGTGCTATTAAAAAAGATGAGTAAAAATTGTTGTAAGCAGAACAGATCTGAGCTGTATCACAGCAATGCAGCATCTGGTTAAAGTATAATAGTTTATCTGCTGGCTGTGTTAGTGGAGCTGCCTTCTGTACTGAAATGCTTGAGAATTTGCTTTAAATCTCAGAGATCCCAGGGTGGTTTGAGCAGCAGCATCTTGCATAATTAATTGCATGTGTAATGCAGCCCATTTGAGAGGTCTGTGATTACCTGCCTGTATGTTCTTGAACACATTACAATACCAATAACTAATTTTAATTAAAACTTTGAAATGTCTGTTGGTTGAAATATTCAGTAATATCACTTGATTATGTTGTTTTGTAATCTTCTCACTCTCTTCATTACTGATTATCAAGACCATGCAAAAGTATGACACTTCAAAGCACATACCTCCCCTATAAGGGCAACAGTCTTCCAAGATGTATTTTAATTTTGTTTGTGTTAAGAGACAAAATAATCTCCTCCTCCTCAAAGTACTAAGAGTCTCTGTAACACACAGACAAACCCATCATCTGTCATGGCCTCAATCCTACAGTAGAAATGACCTTCAAAATGCTGACTGAAATGTAAGGCTTACTCATTTGTCCTTTATCTCTAGATTTTTTCATTTAGATCTACCTGATAGAGATGGGACTGAAATGCTCATATATCCCAAGCACTAAATGTAAATTTGTGTAATCTGAAATTCCACCTTCTCACTCTTAAAGAGTCTTTGGTTTTAAGACAGTACTTGGGCATCACTTTTTTTTTCTATCAGTGGCCCAAAGTCTCATTTCCTGAAAACTTTCCAACTCCTTCCCTTGGATTTCTTTCTTGTCTTGAAGAAACCTTCTCTCAAACTTTTGGGATGGACAAGGTAGTTTCAGTGAGTTCTGTCCAATCATCAGAAATTATTTGGAACACTAACCGCTCATTCAACTAGCCTATGACTACCCGCACTACAGCACTCCATGGGAAATATCTAACAGATCCTGGGTATCTAGAAAGCCACACAAAAGTAAAACTCCAACATAAATGGAGTGAGAAAACTATTTTGAATAACTGCTGCCAATAAATAGTAGCTCCTTTGGAAGGAAGAATGACCTCAAAGATAGAAATAAAATGTGCTGATGCTCTCACACCATAGAAGGTAAGAATCAGTTCGTCAGCACAACAGAAAATTCTGTAGCAGCTGATATTTTTATATACCATATAAAAATAACTGCCACAGTTTCTTTGTCTCATCAGTAATTTTATTGCTTTAATTGTGATCATCTTGATAGCAGTTATTTCCTTAGTGACCTGTGCAACAAAATGTTAGGAAAATGGTTTTGCAGACTATTAAAGAGGTAACTTAAAAAGAATCGTCCACTGCAATAGCTTTGATACATAATATTCATAGACTCAACAACTATCAGGTCTTAAGAGATGATACAGGATCATCTGCAGCACATCACGCTGCCCTCAGACTCCTCTGAAGGGAGGAATCTTCCTTGCAAGTAGTGTGGATATGCTCAGCCTGATGATATGCCTCATTTTTGGGCAATTCGGGATGAGTTGTAAGATGTACTGACTATTCCAGAAAGCCGAAAACCTATCCTGACTTGCCACAGTGCTCAAGGCTTCAGGATGGAAGCAGCAGCTCACTGAAAGCCTGTGACAGTCAGGACACTGGTGCCCCTCTGGAGGCAGTGCACACTCTGCCAGGCCCCTGCTTGAAACGAGGACAAAAGCAGGGCTGTGAATCTGAAGGCAATATCCTATAACAATCCCACTTAGACTTAAAATTGTCCAAAGTCAACATATTCACTGCAACAGTATATTTCTGAGTACAGCTCTGAAATTTTGCCATAATGTATTGTTAGCTTTAATTTCCAACTATTGCATCTTGTTTTATCATTGCCAGGTAGACAGGAAAACCAGGTATTGTCAAATTTCCCTTAGGCACTTACATCTTTCAGATTGCCAAGTAATTTCCATTTCAGATTGTCAAGTAATTTCCAAAGAGATGAATTCCAGGTTGTGAGATTTGGGTACTTAAACAGAGGTACCATTTTGAATGCTCTCATGTATCTTGCCAGGCCTCCAGCTGCTCACTCACAAAAGCACCATTCTCCTGTACGTACTGGGTCACATCTGCCATCTCCTTCCAGGTGTCTTGCCTGGTAACCTGGCCAGTAACACTTGTTTAGGACAGGTGTCACTGCATGGCTAAGATACTCCTCTCCATCCCAACCAGGCCTGTTGGGCCTCTTCCAGATTCAGCCAGTCAAAATAAGGTGCTCACAATAATTTCTCAGTTTTGAACACCAGCTGAGGAATGAGAAGAATTATAATTTATATAATAATGACTGTTACTGAAAATGGAAGTAGCCTGTTGAAAGGAGATTAAAAGCTACAGGCAAAAGGTCAAAATCCTCGCAGTTGGTATGGTGACTGCTAAAAGACAGTCAGACATAACAACTGTATTCTGTGTGTATCAAAGATTATTTGAAAAGGCCAAAAAAACCCCAAACACAGTTGAACAGTAGAGGTGGCTAGAAAATAGCAGGAATTTGACCAGATTAAAAGCAAAAGCAAAAAAAGCAAAAGTGGAATAAGGAAGATGATTTTGAATGAGCTATCAAGGGTAACATATACAGTTCTCTTTTTTCCCCCTTCAAGTTGATCAAAATGAAACTTACCAGAGCACGTGTAAGACGGACAGATTCTCAGGGCAGGGTAGCAGAAAAGCCAAATTAGTTACTTGCCTTTATGTTTTCTACAAGAGTACATGGGGAAGTTCTTGCAAAGAAAGAATATAAGAAACCTTCTTAAAATGAAGTGTCGAGTTGAATTTCTCAGACTGAAAAGGTTTTAGACAAATAGGTAAACTGATCAGGAATAAATAAAAAAACCCAGGTGACATTCTTTCAAGCATTTGAACAGAACTTTAAAATGAAATAGAGAATCAATCACAATAGTAAACAACAGTAGTGTCATAGGTTAGCAAGCATAGTCCCGGAAGGGACGTCCTTGCTAAGGGGTGCTTACAGTTTCCTCTGGGAACTGATAGAACCTATCAGCTGGCCAGTTTGAATATGGACAATTCTCTAAGCCACTTAAAGTTGTGATCACCTCTGTTATCCACATTTAAGAATAGGCAAACTCCCCCTCCAAGCTCTCTCTCGTTTCCGGCGCTGGGACAGGCGGCTGCAGGGCCCGAGCAGGGCCCAGTGGGCCCGGCCAGGCCCTGCTTGGGCCAGGGAGAAGTTTGGACAGGGGGAGATGAACCAGATGAGGACTTTTGCTCCAAACGGGAAAGGAGAAAACCTCAGTCCCTAGAGATGAACCAGATGAGGACTTTTGCTCCAAATGGGAAAGGAGAAAACCTCAGTCCGTAGAGATGAACCAGATGAGGACTTTTGCTCCAAACGGGAAAGGAGGAAACCTCAGTCCCTAGAGATGAACCAGATGAGGACTTTTGCTCCAAATGGGAAAGGAGAAAACCTCAGTCCCTAGAGATGAACCAGATGAGGACTTTTGCTCCAAACGGGAAAGGAGAAAACCTCAGTCCCTAGAGATGCTCCCAGAGATAGTCCTAACGATGAAGATGATGAAGACCCTTTGCTCCCAGGGAAGGAGAAGGGCCTCTGTTTTTGTTTCTGAACGGCTCAACCTTAAAATTGTACCCCAAAAAACTTCAAGAGTGGACCCTCGAAAGCAGTTGCGGGAAAAGCTGCAAGTCGGGGGAAAGGACTCACACGCAGGCAGAGAGACTCCTCTTCCTAAATGGACTGAACAATATTTGGAAGTGGGCGGCTGTCTCGTTGTGATAATGTTTTCATAGCATGAGCAAGAAGAGACTTCTCTTTCTAAATGGACTGAACAAGGTTATTATGGAAGTGGTAAACAGACTGAACATCTTAAGGGTTGTCTTTTCACATTGTCAGTGGGAGAAGGGAGGAAGGTGGGGGGAGGAGGAGAGTTCTGAAGGTGGTATAATTTTTTTCTTCTTTTAGGTCTGTTAATAAACTTCTTTATATTCTTTCAAGTTTGGTGCCTGCTTTGCATTTCTCCTAATTCTTATCTCACAGCAGATAAACAGTAATGAGTATTTTGGACCAAACCACTACACTAAATTGGTGTTTCCGCCCGGTTACAAACCGAACCCGCGACAAGTAGTATATTTGACTAAATAATTTCCTACCTTAAAGAACTATAAAGTAGCAAATGACAAAGGTAATGTAGAGGACTACAGACTACACTTTGATGTAAAAGCCATAATAAACAGCAGACCTAAGTAAATAGAATTCAAGAATGCAGCCTTTCTTGTATAGATACAAGAATATGACACATGGCAAAGAATTAGCAAAGTTTCATGTAGGGAAGTCATGCCTCACAAATAACCCAGAGCTCTTTGAAGGAGTCAGTGATATATGAATATAATTACCAAGCTGGTCTACTTGGATTTCCAAATAGCTTTGACATGATCCTTCATCAAAAAGGTTTAAGAAAACTAAGCTGTCTTGAGATTAAAGATAATTTTTTCTTGTGGCTTAATAAAAGCAAAATTGATAGAAAATGCAGAGATGGGAAAATGTGGTTATATGATTACGTGAAAGGAAACAAAAGGTACAGATAAGGAGAGGAATTACAATGGATGCTCCATTTCAGGAAGCATAGCTATTGCATATATTCATAAATGACCTAGAAAAGAAAGTAAATACAGGGTGACAAAATTTGCTGCTGAGGAGGTATTACTCAAGGCATTCAACTCTCAAATTGACTGCAAAGAATTACAGGAGGATTTCATGATAATGAGTGACTGGACAGTAAAACAGCAGATGAAATTCAAGGTCAATATATGCAAAGAGATGCACATGGAGAAACACATCCTTAATTGTACATACAGAATGATGGTTTCTAAATTAGCTATTGCCTCGCAGGAGAGAGATCTTGAAATGACTGTAGCCGGTGCTATAAAAACATCAGTTAAATGCTCAACAGTGGTCAAAAGGAGCATAAAGTTTGATAAGAATGGTTAGAAAATGAAATAAGAGCAAAATACAAAATATGATTAAGCCATTTGATAAATGTGTGGTGTACTGCATCTTGAGCACTGTGTATAGTTTGTGTTTATCTTTCTTGAAAAAAGGAAAGTATAACAAAAAAGGTCAAGGGAATGTTATCACAGAGGCGGAATGGTTTCTTTCCAGGAAGAATTTGAACAGGTTGGGAAGGAGATGACTCAGGATAAATGAAATATATATATGTTAATGTTAAATAATAATTGTAATGGACAAGAATGAAGAAAGTTTATTTCTTTGCCTTCATAGTGCAAACTGCATAGTTTGCCCTCATATAGAGGGCATGAATAGGAGCTAGAGACTGAAAATAAGCAAATGGAAGTACCTTTTTACTCTGTGTGTAATTAAATTGCAGCACTCTTTACAAGGGAAGTTGTGGTGACCACATGTAAAGTTGGGTTCAAAACTTGCTAAGAATGTGAGCTATTAAACAGCAGGATGCATCTCATGAATTCCATCAACTGCTCCTTGTTGGGGTGAGGCAGAGAGACCACACAGTCTTTGCCTGGTCTTTTCATACTTCCTTAACCAGCTGTCCTTGAAAGATAGTGAGGAAGGTGTAGCTTACTTCTTTTGCTCCCTAACTCTTATTATCTTCTGACAGTACCAAGAAAATCTCTTTTTACTAAGCACTATGCATGTAAAGAGTGAATGCCTCTCCTTGCCCCTAATTTCTTACTTGAAAACCTTGTTAAAAAAAAAGATAAGGAAGTTTGCCTCAGCAAGATTATATACCTTGTCCAAGGTCACACAGAGAGCCTGTTGCAGTGTGTGGCTGGAAAGATCATCCTTGTGCTCCCAATGTGGTTAGGAAATATGTCACAGATTTTACTCATGAGAGTTTTTAATTATCTGGGCCTTGCTTGGATTCATTATTCTAAGTCATTTAGGACCATGGTCTTATTAATTATATGGCAGCTTTCTGCATTCAGTGATTTAATTATAGAATATTACCTCATTAAAGACAACAAAACTGACCAAAATAAAGAATTATTTAATAAACATAATTGAATCCTTAAGCTTTTAATCAAATTAAACATTGATTATTAATTAAGTGAAATGGAAAGCACTGTCACCTTAACTAGAAAAAGTGGAGGCAAATGAGCTAAGGCTTTTCATAGGCTGTCTGAATGTGGCTGTCTGAATATGAAATCTCATAGGTGTACACTAGTGGGAATAGAGTTCTGATGCTGTTGGCACAGGCACATGTCCAAAATGGACATGACATGCATGGCAACTCTTTCCAGGTTCTGCTCTGCACAACCTAGTCCCAAACTGAAAAGCAGGATCATAATTTCCAGTTGTTTCATCTGTGTAGTGTGATGGCACTTCAACTCTTAGAGAAATTATTTCATGAATATCAGCATTTTAATTTTAAATCATTCAGTAGGCAGGCTGTGCTGTTAAAAATGTGTCTTCAGTCTCTTTTACGTGTCTTTTTTTTTCTACTTTAGTTAGAACAGCATGGTTGGGATCCTATAATATCCCACAGTTTCCTCAATAAACAAATAAATTGTGTGAGTTTTTGACATTTTCTTTTCTACAGTTTCTAAGGCTTTTCTAGGATAGTGTTATATTCTTGAAATTTCCTGAAGATGTTTCTCTTGCTGGAACAACATAAA
This sequence comes from Corvus brachyrhynchos, assembly GCF_000691975.1. Taxonomy (NCBI): domain Eukaryota; kingdom Metazoa; phylum Chordata; class Aves; order Passeriformes; family Corvidae; genus Corvus; species Corvus brachyrhynchos. The sequence goes on along the minus strand of NW_008236965.1, from coordinate 1,917,205 downwards.
ACTTTTTTCCTGCCTTTTTCTCCTTTCTAGTCCCTTTCCTTGAATATGCCATTGTCACAATCAGTCTAACTTAGATTTTTTTTTCTTCCTTCTTCTTGCCTTTTTCCTTTTTCTGTAGCGCACACACTGTGAGGTTCTTTCTCATCCCTGCTGTCTCCTATCATTTTTACCTTTGTCCTGATGCTATGGGAGCAGAGTGTTCAGTCATTCCATGCTGCCACAGTCTTTTTTTCTCTCCTCTCAACTTTATTGCCTTTGAGTGATGCAGCAACCGCTGCATGGTACCTTTGCCACATGAACCTCAGGGACCCAAAACAGGTCAGAAGTTGACTAAAGGAAGCAGGTAGCATTGTATACCCTTTTATTAAACAATTGATGTGTATGATACAACTGCACATACAGTTCCCCTGAAAATAATGTTGCAGATCAACAATATGTTGAAACACTCCTGAGGCAGGTTTTGAACTCAAATGTTTCACTTCCCCAAAAAATCCTGACAGAAGCCTTGCATGCAATTTTAGTAATTCCAATCACAAACTATATTTTACTTCCTTTGGTTCCTGAATATGGAGTGTTGCTGCCAAAGCTGCTCTATTACTCCCTTCCTCAGCTGGACGCAGGAGAGAAAATAAAATTAAAGGCTTGTGGCTTGAAATAAGATGGAGAGAGATCAGTCACCACTTACCATCATGGGCAGAGCAGACTTGACTTGGGGAAATTAATTTAATTTATTGTCAATTAAATAAGAGTAGGATAATGAGAAGTAAAACCAAATCTTAAAAACACCTTCCCTCACCTCTTTACTTCTTCCCAGACTTCACATCTGATTTTGTGTACCTCATCCTTCCCAGTGGCCTTGGGGGATGGGGAATGGGGGCTGTGGTCAGTTCATTACCTCTTGTTTCTGCTGCTGCTTCCTCCTCAGGAGGAGGACTCCTCACACTCTTCTCCTGCTTCAGTGTGGAGCCTCCTTGAGGAAATGCTTCATGACTGTGGGCTGCACACCAGGTTCGGATCTAAGGAGTGAACTTTTCCTGTGGTCCATTCGTTGTAAGGGGTCCCACTGTAAGAGGTGTCTTTGTTGCACTTATTAATGCTCATAAAGAATGGACTCAAGTTTTGGTCCTGGTTCAGGATTCAACAGCAATGCCAAACTCATCTATTTTCATGTTTAGAAAAGCGCTACCCCATTTCAAATCAGCTATAACTTAGGGCTGAGTTTTGATTTGTAACTATGATGTATTACAGTAATCAAGTTGAAAAGTCAGAAGCTAGCTACTAATATGATGATACAGGTGTAAAATAGTAGTTGGAGGATGACATTTTACCCTTTTTTTTTAATGGGTTATGGAAAATGAGAGAAGTGTATATTGAAATGCACTAAGAAATATAGGAGAGCAGCCAAAGACTGACTCAAAAAAAATCACAAAAGATCTGGCTGTAATCCAACCCATATTCACTCAATGGACAATAAGGGGTTGTGACAAATCCCATGCTCCAGAGGTAAGCGGTTCTCTCTGAAACAGTCATCTCACATCCTTCATTATTCACCAATTTTTTTTGCTAATGTCACTTTTGAGCTTTGGCTGCAAAACTCTGCAGGCTCATCTTGTTTCTTACAGGTTCTGTTGTGATTTGAAGCAGTTCTGCTGGCAGCCCACCAGCACAATCAAAAGGGTTTGCTGAGCTCCAAGGGCAACCTCCTTGGTCAGGCTTCATTGACAAGGTGGCAGGTTTGAGGGAGATAAGGCAAAGAAAACTCTGGAAGCTGTTCCAGAATTTAATTAGTCCCAGGTCTGGTTCTTAGACTGATCCCTGTAAATTGCCTGGTAAGAGTTAATTTTAGTGCTCTAAGCGCACATACTGAAGTTTTAGGTGAACAGACTTCTGTCTTTCAAAAAGATGAATTTGCAGAAACAAGTCAGAGATTCTCTTCACTGCAAGTCAGTCAAACTGTAAATAGGAATACTCTTCTTTTCATCAACCCCAATTCAGGAAAAACAACCCTCCCCTTGCTTGAGAATCCATGGAAGGGCACAACTGCACAGGAAAGGGGGAGTTATTCCCATACTACAGTCTGCTCTGTCAGTGCAGCTAAACCGTGGTCCAGTCATATGGCACTGAGTGCATGTGAGGGCTGAAATGCTGCACCTCTTCTGGGTAATGAGAACTCTCCCATTGCCTCTGGTGAAGCCAAGATTTATTTTAGGCATTAAACTTTAAGCACAGATACCTCTTTTCCCATGGAATAATTGTTAATAACAATGAAAATGTGAAATTGACACTTTCTACAGGAGTTCTGAACAACATAAATTTGAAATATGCATCTAAATCAAATACGTTGTATTAATTTGATTACATTAATATAACATTATCTTGTGAATTATGCTATTATTCTAGTATGATTTTAATTACACATTTTTTATACATACATATAAGATGCTGCTTTCCCAGCATAAATCACATTTTTGCATGCAATTTGTTCCATCCTTGTCTCTTATTTGTATGGATCCTTAAAATTTTGATGTGATCATTTCTCAAGTTTAGAGGTCAGCTAATGTACCTACACAATGAACTAAATTAGAAATAAATTAAATCCTCTACTGCTTGTCCTTCTCGCCACTTCCTGCTATATTGTAGTGGCAGCATGAAACTTATTTATCACTGAAAGAAAACATAAGCAGCTATTCAGAATAAATGAGACACCCTCCTTACCTTTGTGCAAACACAGTTTTTATGCAGTGTAGAACTGAGCTTTCAGCTCTGCAGAGAAGTGAGTGAAATGATAATCCTTTGAAGGCTTCTGCAGAAAAGCAACTGAGGCACAAAGAAAAGGAACATATGCACATTATTTACTTAGTTAATTTTGAATGTTTTGTGGTAAACTATTTTCTCTTTATGAGTACTAGAGATGTTGTAGTATTAGCACTGCTGGAGCTGTCTTTCACTAAAACCATCTAGCCCAGCTCCTGGTTGTTTATTCAGACGAGAATTTAAAGGGCAACTGTACTTTTTTGGAAAGAATTACATCCCAGTTTGAAAAAATTCAAGCCATGAAAAGATAAAGTCTAAACATTTTCTGATACTGTCTTGTTGTGTCATATCATGTAAGAGAATTACCAGGTTTTTGTGGCTGGTGACAATGGAGGAAAAGCAAGCATGTCCTCCTTGAGGTAGCCTCTACGACTGAGATCTAGATTTAAAGATGTTAGCATCTCTTCTTCAAGTTGCTCCAAAAATTTAAAATTAGGAAACATTTCTGAAAGTTATATTCACTATCTCTTGCTTAATTCCAGTAGGTACTTTTAAAAATTGTTTGTTGTGAAAAAAACCTCTGAAAACATTTGAGTTGAAAATGTTAGTGGATTGATCTTTATTTCTGTGAATGTCAATTATTTATTTACCTGTCTTCACAAAATAACTTTCATGCTGCAAGTTGTTTAGAGTCCACTCTGTAATCTGAATCTGGCTGTACTGGTTTTGCTCCTTGCTGTGTGAAGAAATGACAAGTGACAACATAACTCCCCTATCCCCTAAGCACACCCAAGCAGCCTTTCCTCATATATGTATCAATATGAAGTTTTACACATTCTCAGTGCACTATATAAATTAAGAAAAAATACCAGGGAATAAACAATATGTAAACACAAGGCTGAACAAAGAATTCATCATCTGAAAGAGTCAAAACTGATGTGATGCTATTTAGCCCATTGTAATGCACTGTAATGCAACAAGGATGCAATTTCTTTTACTGCATTCTTGGTATGTTTGCAGATATTTTGCAATGTCATTGAAACATCTGTTTGTAAAATGGTTTCTAGACTACCTATACTAAATGGAAAACAAAACTATGATCCCAACCCATCAAATTTTATGAACTGAAATACAGAAGAGCAGTTCTCAGGAACAGCTAGGAAATGTATTGTACCTTGCTGAAGGCCATATGCAAAAATAGCAAATGGAATGATGAAAAGAAGAGCAGGATTATCAAAACATGTTTTCTTGCCTGAAGATCCTGAGCTGTGCAAAACTATTTCAAAAGGATGCTTAATCTGTTGAGTGGAAAACCAAAATTTTGAGTAAAGCAGTGTTGGATCATTGCTCTCAGAGCCAGCCATGTGAGACACAGGGTATCCTTAGCAGAGGAGTGTGGGGTGGGGGATCTGTGCCCATGGGACCAGGCAGGCATGGCTGGGAGTGAGCAACAGGTGTGAGCCAGAAGGACAAATGGGGCAGGTGGGTGGAGGGGACAGTGCTGGGTACATGACTGGAGACACACCACTGGAAGGAGGAGAGTCCCTTGGGAAACCCTTGCTGGGGCTGGGACACCCTGGGGGACTGTGGCTGCGAGCCACCCACATAGGGTCAGGGTCATTCCTGAGGGACTGCATCCCGATGGGACCCGTCCTGGAGCAGAAGAGCAGTGAGAAACCAGAGCAGCGGAGTTGGGTTTGTTCAGTCTGGAGAAGAGAGGGCTCAGGGGAGATGTTATTGAGGCCTTTCAGAAGCTGAAGGGGGTTACGAAAAGGCTGGGGAGTGACGTTTTACAAGGATATGTAGGGATAGGACAAGGAGAAATGTCTTTAAACTGAAAGAGGGCAGGCTTAGATGAGATATTGGGAGGAAATACTTTGCTGTGAGGGTGGTGAGACGCTGGCACATGTTGCCCAGAGCACTTGTGGATACCCCATCCCTGGGTATTCAAGGCCAGGCTGGATGGGGCTCTGAGCAACCTGATCCAGTGGAAGCTGTTCCTGCCCATGACGAGGAGGTTGGAACTACATGATCTTTAAGGTCCCTTCTAACCCAAGCCATTCTGTGATTCTACAACAATTCTAGGAGGAGAGAGAAAGGAGGAGCAGCAGGAAACGGCTGCATAGGGACAGCATTTTCCTGGGCAGCCCACTGTCTCTCCAAAGGCAGCAATGGGGCCAACACCATGGGCTGTGAGAACAAGGGAAGGCAGGAAAAGAGCCCCTGGTCTGAAACTGAAAGCAGAGAAGGGAATGAGAGGCTTTTTCCTCAGTGTTTGTTTAACTGTTTTTCTTAATACTTGAATCAGTAATTAAAAATTTATGTTAATTGGCAATAAATTACATTAAATGCAATTCCCCAAGCTCAAACTGCTTTGCCCACAGCAGGTCCTTATTCCGGAACATTTATTTCTGATGGTGCTACTGAGGAGAGGTTTCCGTGCTGCACAGAGCAGACGTGCAAGAAGGAGGAAGCTTCTTCAGAAATGATATGGTGGAAGTTCTCAAAGTGTTGGAGGACCATGTCCTTGAAACTATTACAGTACATGGGATAACCTTTGAGGATGGCTGCCTACTGCCAGTGCTGTTTAGATTTTTACATCTTTATTTAAACTACATTATCAAAATGAATGTAAAATAAACTACCATAATGCCATGTCCTTTTCTGCACTGAGTACGTTTGAGAGGAGAAAAGGAATGCACTTATTATGTCTGATGAATAAATGCAAAAATAAATCCTTATTATGAAGCTTGCTTATGTTGGTCTGTTTCAGATATTAAGCCACTATATCTTGCCTCTAAACTGCATTATTCCCCAATGCAAACTGAAATTTTCACGAGGTGGCATTTCCTGCTACACATTTGAATTTATATATATAGTAAGGCATACAGTGTTCAACATATATCTGTAAAAGTCTTTGATTTATTTTTCCTAGAACTAGGTCACATAAAGCATTCGTTTTAGGATGAGGATATATATGTGCCTACTTTTACTGGCATTTTTGGCTCTGAATGAGAATACAGAGCTGTGTTGAAGAGGTATTTGTCAAGCAAAATAATGGCTTATTGTTTTTCTCTGAATTAAAGATGATAATTACTCATGGTTTATATGAAGCCATCAGCAATACAGAGCTTCTCTGATACTGCTATTCACCCTGTAGGCACCCCTGTAAATTTACCCCCAATGCCTGTTAATACCTTGGAATTGGTTGATCATCCAGAGAAAAAAATGAGTTATGGTGGGAAATGGCCTCCTGTGTCTCAGAGTTCAGAATTCTGCTACTGCACATAGCCACACTAGGTAACATCTTTCCTCCATCTCCTCATTCCCCAGGTGAAAACTCCAGTTTTGCTTTGCTGAAGAATAGAGCCTTATTTTCATGGAGTAGCTGGATAAATGTTAATGCTCAGTTTATACTCATTAATTAATGCACCTCCAGAGACCTTTATTGTAAAGAGCTTCACTTATGGTTTACCTTAAATCATATACTTAAATAGCACGAAACAAATATGCTTGCAAACTTTATAAAATTATCTAAACCACCACATTTTTTTTTTCAAATTCTCATCTAATAAAGTAGGCTTTTAATTCCCTCAAAAAAACTTTATAGCCCTTATACTAGTAATTCGTAGCCTGTGTTCATCTTCTTTGAATACTAATATTCACAGTATTGCAAATGAAGCCAAGGCAGAGCCCTGTTGCTGAAGTGTTTCACCTGAACCTCATCAGAGGATCGCTTTTGCCTTTTTTCTTGCATGTTTTACAGAAGTAGTAATTCTACAACTGATTAAATCAGCAAATGCAAATGTTAGTAAAATTGCAACATTGAGGAAGTAATGGATTTTTAAGTGGCTAGATTTAATAAAGAGTTAATCCAGCTGTTCTGATTTTTTTAATGTCCTTTTGGTGCTAGATAAAGATGGGACAATGTGCAGAAAATGCTTGGTAGCAAAGCTTACACCGATTATAACTGACTGGGTATAACTCTTTGTAAGTTAAAATCTGGAGCTTTGCTCTTCATGTTGCTGTGAGGCACAGAGAAAATAATGAGTGGAAGGTAGAGAAGGTGCAAGAGAGGGAATTCATAGGTTTACCTACACCGCATGCTCCAGAAGAGGCACTTTCTCTGAGAAATGCTAACTCAATCACTTTCCTTAATTGACCATTCAGCCATGAAATAACTTATTTCCACTTTGTTTCTAGCTGTGTTTGGGTTCCTGTCTTGCACTGAGGGGTGGAGCCAGGCCTGTTCCTAAGGGCTGTTAGCTTTTGCTGGACTCGCTGGCTTTGGGCTCAGCAGATGGGAATGTGGCAATGAGATGTGGTAGGTATGAGTAGATAATGCAGTGAGGCAGGGCTCCCTTTAAATTGGGACTGAACTGAATAAATTAGAGGGAATACTGTTAAAATTGTGGACTGTGACCTGTTTTTCTCTTGCATTTCACCAAGCAAGGGAGTCTTCTTCAAGATTTAATGAGACCCTACTTTCCACTAGTTAAAGTCTGGGAGGAAAGAAACATCTCAGTGAATAAATGCCAGGAACCAAGCTTAACTAGACGGTGTGAATGTCAAACTCTTTTTTTCTAGCAGGATTGATTTTAAAGCTCTATCGGGCTGTAAGTCTATTCACACTGGCACAGAGAAGTCCAAGCAATTTCTTTCATCCCAGAAGAGGCTGCAGTACCTTACAGGCATTGATCTCACAGGAATGTGTTTGGGGTCTGCCCCATACAGGCCTGGGTAGATACAAATAGCCTGAAGGACATCTGTAAAGCAGAGGTGGAGCTTGGGTGTCTCATTGGCAAGGGCAGCCAAAACCTTCCATATTTGAAGACTTTCAAGATGGACCTCTTGCCATCAAGTGCTATAGTGCAGACCGCTTCAGTGACAGCAAGCCATGAACACAATAAACAGTGGTTTTTAAAAGAAATTTACCGCCATATAGGCATGTGATTTTTGGAGGGGGATTGGGAGAGAGAGCAGTTTGGAGATGATCTGAAAATCATGTGTCCCTTGTGGATGACGTACCAGAGCTTGGAGCAGAGAGTTCAGAACAGAAGACATAGGTTTTTCCTTGTGACCACAGAGGTCTGGCTGTTTTGGCTTCCTTGTTCTCTTCAGTGAAAGGCAAAAGTGAGACTGAACACACACCAACTAGTGAGCAACACAATCCAGAAGGAACGAGCCCAAGGGTCCTTTCCAGTGCTCACCAGTTCACATCCAGCATCATTGCTTGATCTCAGATGTACAGCTACAGAAGAATGATACACAGGGAATGAGACTTCCCAGCAACTGGCTGAATGTGTCTTCTCTTAAAATTTAAAAGTTTATATTTTTCCTTGTTTAGTTTTTGTGTTGTGTTCTCCTGCTGACATCACAGCTGAGCAAACACCCTCCTGTCAATAAGCACATTCTTTCCTTTTCCTTGCAAGGTCTGAGCTGGGAAAAGTAGATCCATCTAGTTCAGGGACCCAAGGAAAACTAAGAGAGCAGACAGCCAGCTTGCTGAGCTGCTCTATCTATGTCTTGGCTGCAACAAAGAGCCTTTCCTTTGCAAATGAACACAAAAATTTTTACAGGGGAGGTATTATAGTTGGAGATGGGTCAGTTTAGTGAGGGGACTACAAGCTACAAACACAAGATGCAGTGATTATAGGTGGGCAGCTCAGTACTGGTTGTATGTTTTGACAGTGGATTTTCACATTTTGCTTGGCTCAAATAACAACAATAAAACTTTGCTGTGTTTTTTGTTATTTTTGCATTTTATTTATGGCTTAATTTCCCTTTGTGTCAAAAATAAGATAGGGAAGCTGACAACAGAAAAGTTTGAAGTTCTAGAAAGATTTGGGTGTAGTTTGATTTGAATTAAAAATTATGATTGTTCTGAGAAAATGGTGCTGTTCTGGGTTGAGATCTTTCCCAGTCACAGTCAGTCCCATGGCAGCATCAAAAATTTCCTTTCATAGTTTTTCTGGCCTGCAATATATGACTTAAACAAGCTCTTGAGACCTACCAGAAGGGTGCTCATTATGAAACTCCACTAATGTAATACCTCCTTTTAAAAGGTCCTTAAATTTGGAGCTTTGTCTGCAATCACTCTATTAAAACATCAAGCCTGTGATTAATCCAAATGACACTAAGCAAATGATTGTTTGTGTCTCTTCCTTTGGTGCCCACAATTTTGCCTGTACTGCTCAAAATTAGGATATTTATTTCTTCCTTCCCTTTGTAAAGGTAATTCCTTTGCCGGAGAATGTGTTTCTCAATTACGGACAAACAAAAATCTGAACTAGCGCTGAGTACATTTAAAATTTACACAGACAAAATCCCCCAAATCTCACTTTTGAAAGACTTTCCATATCAAAAAAGTACAAATCACAAGATTTTGAGAGGTGGAATAGGTCAGAGCAATTGCAGATGAAATTCAAAGCATTGCAGAGGACTTTTGAAAGAAGTCAGGAGTTGTAACATAGAAATAATCTTCTACCTATTCCTTTCCTGTCACATAATTGTGTTCCTTGAATCACATGCTCCTTGAATTGTTATATATCCTCACATTGTTGTCTCCTTCACTAGACTTTTAAAGCTTACATTTCATGGGCACCTAGTGCCCATGCTCTCTCCTCTGACATTTTTACTGTAGCTGTTATGGTGTCAGCTGTGCTGATCACTTCAGAGGGCTGAGATCTTAAAAGTGTGGGTACACACATTCAATATTTATATAGGTTTTTATCAGGATATTGAATTTTTTCATTCACTTGCTGTATCAGTTTAGAAAGGAAAGGAATATTATTGCAGGAGCCTTGGCTTTCCTCTTGTGTTGAGATTTTTCAAATGGGAAATCGAGTTACCTTTTAAAACATACCCTTGATAAGAAATGAACTCCAAATCTGTGTCACTTGAATTATTTAGCCTGACATGTAACAAATAGAGCAGCTTAAGTTCTCCATGGAAGCAGTTTACTTAAGAAAGATGACACAAATCAAACCAGTTGCATATTTAAGTGTGCCTGCACCAGTGTGTAAACCTCACCACACCATCATGTTAACTTTTGATAGCCATTAATGGAAGATGATGTATTTTCTTTCAGCTTTGGTCATTTAGAAGGTGTGTAGAAGATTTCCTTTCCCCTGCAAGCCCACATTATGCAGTCTTGTTTTTTTTCTTAATCCAATCTGTCTGTGTCAGAAGCCCAGCAGTAAGTCTGCTTCTCTGTATGAGGGAAATTGTTTTCTACTAACTGATGACCTCAGCATAGCAGTTTCTTTTCCAGCACATCAAAGCTCACAGCCAGACTTGCTGCAGCAAGTGCACTTTTGAGTGGCTTTATGACATATAAAGACCCTCTTTGGCATTCATACTGTGCTTTTCTATTGTTTACAAGCTAGCAGTGAATTATTTATGGCAGTTGCTGGAGATATGACTCTCCTCTTGCCCAAAAGCTGTATTTTATCTTATGGTGAGATTTTATGTGAAAGCTATTTTTGGGGTTTATGTCCTTTTTACATTTAGTTGACAGGTTTTATGGTCCCAATCCCTTGATTCAATTTTTTGTTACTGATAAAATCATTCTCTGAAAATCATTATTAAAAGCAGCATAGCTTTAACTCAGCTGATGATATTTTTCTTTGCTTTTCTGTTTTTGAGTGACTTCAGATACGATCATACTGGACAAGCTAACAGGAATATTCTTAGCAAAGGAACAGCCATTTTGTTTCTTCAGGTAAACTTTAGATCTTGGATCCCTTTATAATCTATGGTGAAAAGTAGCCACTGAAATTAATCTGACTCCAAGATATGCTGTTCTCAGCAGCCCTGGAATGATCTTAGTGAAATAGGGAAAAAAGTGGCATGATCATGTGGTTATGATCATGGCTGATTGGACCAACTTTTTTTGGGGCTGACGTGGTTTTTCAGCTTATAGAAGTAAAATTTTGTGTGGGAGGTGTTTTGAATATATGTAACATGGGATTTTCAGAAGTGGGTAGGACCATTAAAAATCTGTTTAATTTCATTATAAGAGAGCTGGATTGACACTGAATGCTTTAGGATACACTTTTTTCCTGTGAGCTGTTCCTCTTGAGGGTAAAGTATTTATGTTGGCTGCTTCTCATTTCTCTTCTTTGAGGAAATATGTGATCTTTCGAAATATATAATGGCTGCCAAATTTTAATGTGAAGGACTCAGCTGAGTCACCTAAACACTGGCATTTAGTTTTATCTGACATGCCACAGGGCATCCCTGACATCTGAACACGGCTGACAGATTACTTGAGAAAGAAGGGAAATGTACTGCTGGTTTAGCAGCTGAAGGCTAGACAGAATACCCTAGAACATCTCCAATGGCATTAGCAGTCTGTGCTTAGGATGTGAATCATGCCTTAATTTCCTTTGTGGTTTCCTTCAAGTGTCCAGGTGTGGTACTGAGGCAAAAGAAATTGGAATCAGCTCTGCTAATTACGTTTGCTGTGACACAGCCTTAGTGGAGACAGGACAGTTCCCATTTCTTGTCACAATAGTTGCAGTTTCCTGTTTGACTAATGTCTTGTCTTGTATTTACAAGTAGCTTTAAAGATCTCCATATGCAGGGACCTGTTTTTATGGAAGGGCATTGGTACGGGTCTTGGCAACAATACAGATATTCCAAAGCCAGAACATGCTCAATTGTACAGCACTGTGTATGCATTTGTCTGCAGAAGTGGGGACCCTTGCTCCTGTTTGTTTATTTCTTTTCTACTCACATAGCCCAGCAAATAGAATTTGGTCTTTATCTCAGTAGCTGGGGCCTGGCATTTCATAAAGACCTAGTGCCTACTTGACTGACATTTTAAAATTTGCTTCTAAATCAAGGCCTCCCCACTCAGTCAACCACCCACAGAATGACATTTCAGAAATAAAAGTGTAGCATCTCTGAAGATCTGTCCCTGGTTACTGAAGCATCTCTCAGTCTCCAAGATAATTAAAGCCTTACCTGTGAGCTATGGTCCTATATGTGAAGCAGGACCTTGTCTCTCAAAATACCAAAGGCTTTGGAACTTGAAAAAAGCAGATAAATTTTAGTCAGTGACTTTGACCTATTTTCTGCCTGAGTTAGGAGTCAATGTAGAAACATGATAGAGTTAAAACTAGTAAGGGATAAGGCTTACTGGCCCTCAAGGAAAGTTTTCATGCTTGTTTATACCAAAATTCTGCATACAGAACTTACATTGAACTACACTCAGCTGTAGCTATACATGAGGCAGGTATTGAACAGGAATTGATCCAGTCAAATATTGAACCAAAATTGATGCCTTAAGAGGCCTCCTAGAAACAGAGACTAGACAGGAGTAAAGGATTAAAAGAGGTATTTATTTGAAAGGCCTTCAAAGGTACACCCTGGGGAGTCTGAAGCTGTTCTTAAAATGGACCCCAAGATGGACCCCAGTTCTTCCCTCTTTTATAGGTTTGGTTCATTTGCATAGCAGGGTTAATTCTCCAATTAAATCTTCAGTTTTCCTCTCAGCTTGCCCCCCTTAGCGGCTCTTTGGTTTATGCTTTTGGCCTAGGACAGTCTTGGTGTCCTTGGAAAGCAGGGCTGGAGAGGCTTTGCACGAGAGAGCAGAAGTTAACAGGCTACAAGAAACTTCAGAGTTACACACCAAGCAGTACAGAATTTGAAAAATATAAAGGTTAAAACCTAAGGCATCGAAATTAAAAAATGACCAACCAGTAAAAAAAAGCTCAAAGTGAAGAAAAAAATGCTGGGTAGCTAATTATTTCAAAGGAATTTTGAAATTTCAAAAGAATTTAAAAATTTCCTTAGGAAAGCTATGCTGACTATGCTATAGGCAAAATTATTCTTTAATTTCAGCCAGTATTTGTCCTATCAGTACTACTTCTACTATTACTATATCCTAGCACAAGTACTACAACAGCATACTAGCTAGAAGTATACCTGGTTTAACTCACTTGATTTTGAGTACCTGTATTTTTTTCTTAAACACAGAAGGGCACAGTCAGGCCTGTTGTCTTAGAAAATCCCCTTAAAGTTTATCAGTAAAACGTAGCCCTGTCTCCTTCACTGGAAAGCTGATTGTTTTGTTCAAACCACAGTCTATTGCTTTCCCCTTCCAGATTTCCACTGAAGAGCAGTGATGGTTTATTCTTGGTTCTTTAAATTCAGCAGACAAGCTTCTCACATCTGGTCAATTACCTGTGTCCTACTTGCCCTTTCTGTCTAATCCCTCTCTTATATAGAAGTCCTTTATGATGTGACAGTTGAACATTAAAAACAATGTGAGGTTAGATCAGAGGCAAGCTGAAAGTAACCCCTGTCTGAATGACAGATGCTTGTGCTGTACTTACATTTTGCTTCTCCAGCACAAATGCCCATGAAGATAATTTTTCATATATGACTTTACAGAAATTTAAGTTAGAACAAAATTTATTAAGAGACCTTTTCAAAATTAAAAACATTGAAAAAATGAATTCTGCATAAATGAGTTTGGTATTTATTGGCAATGCTTGTTTAAAGCTATAAGATCTTGTAAAATTCTTGTTAGAAATGACTGAACAAACCCTGGATTTGATGCTTGGGCAGTGAAGTAAAAATAAAGCACTTAAAGGCCTCACGCTGATGGATGACACCTTTGTGTTCTGTTTATGAGTGACTTTAGTGCTATAGTTTTGTGACATTTCAAAGTGGGGCATTTTTTAACCCCATCTGGACATAACTTAATTTCTCTTTTTTCCATTGGTCTTTGCTTTGTCTTATACCTCAGCCTTTCATACTCACAGTAAAAGCAACTAGACTGTATTCTAATATTTTAGTTATGACCAATATGTGCTTGGACTGGGCATAACAGAAGTGACCAAGAACACTTGTCTATGGAATAAATATTTCTGAATAACTATAAGTTTTTCTGGGGGCCACAGGATAGACTAAGCCAGTGTCCTGGTTCTGGCCAGGACAGGGTTAATTTTTGCAGTAGTGGGAGAGGCATAGCCAGAATATGGAGGTTATTCTTTACCACCTCACTCATTGCCTGTGCCAGGGGGAAGGGGGTCTCTTCTGGGGAGAGATTATGTCTCATATGTCCCATAAATATGTCTCATATTTGTATATATTTACATTGTATTTACTCAGGAACTGTACTTCTGTGCTTAAGTCACAGGTCTCCAGAGATTTGTCTTATTATTCTCTTTAATATTTAGTTAATCACAAATGGTTTCAATAAGATTTTTCCGAATTGTGGTCTGAGGATGACTAGTGGATTTCAAAGCTGTGGAAATTGTTTTCTGGGTTTATCAAACTGTGTTTTCAGTAACAGAATTTGAAGCATAAAGAGTGCATGACTATCTACAAAAAATGAAGAGAGCAAACAATGGCCTGCTCCTCATTACAACTTTGGAGCATTACATACTCTGTCCTTAGTGCAGACAGTGTGAATGAAGACTGCAGGTACTGATTCCAAGCCCCAACTAAATTTCATTCTGGGCATTCCAGTTTGCTTGGCTTTCTCATTCTTTCAAAAGCAGCAGTTTTTCAGGCACACAGCATAATACTCAAGACCAATCTAGCATAGCATTAACGGAAAATGTTAAAAATATATATTAATTTTTTGCCAACACTAAGTATAAACCTTATGACAAATGAAGAAAGAATATTTATATCTGTGTTTTCAGAGTTCTCAGAGAACACAGGAAATCTATGCATTCACTCAACGGTCCCCAACCCACTGCCATTTCCATGCCCTTAACATGATATTTATTCATTGCAAATTAAAGTCTTATCATTTCTGCCTTCAACTCCTCTGTAATAACGGAAGCCGTAATCTAAACAGGCTGCTAGATTCCAATGACATATTCATTAGGAGGGAATTATTAGTTTAGCACATCCTGAAAATAGGGACTGCTTAGTACATTTGTGCAGATGTCATTTTGCTGCAGGCACAAACCAGGGAAGGAATGACTACAAAACAGACTGCTGTAGTTCTGTGCATACCAGTTGTTTTGGTAACCGTACCCTTCTTTCCTCCTCCAAACAGTATTCCTCTGACAGGGTGTGACTGGCACAGCAAAGGCATAAGTTGATATTTGGAAATCAAACTAAGAGAAAGAAGGGGGTTCAGAAGAATCCCCTTCTAAGAAACTCTGAACCTAAGATACACCAGAGAATAAAACCCACTTTCTGCAATATAATTGCTGTTTTAAAATGGTAAAAAAGCACATAAGTTCACATCGCACCATATGGTGTTGAGTTAAATCTGCTTCATAGTTTTGAGTCAAGAACATATGCACCCAATGAAGTGGCAGTTGCTAGAGAAAATATGACTGTTTTTTTAGTAAATAACATTAGAAAGCTACAAACAGTCCCTAATTTTTTTTCTTCTGCAGTAGATTATTATGCAGAACAGCTACTACCATGAATGAGCATTTAAAGTCTATCGACTCTTAATCACTTTAGAGGGTGAAGGAGCTGTCTTGGTGTGCATGAAAGTCTGAACAAACTTGCTTGTCAGAGGAGATCACATAAATACATTTGTTATACTGCAGGTGGCATTTTAATGTTTCAGTTCCACATTTTTGAACGAGGAGTGATCAGGCTGTCAATCAGAGTGGAGCAAGAGAAACAGCCCCCTTTTCGTAAGATGCATTTTCCCATTTCATCCTATATATCTCATGTGCGTAAATCAAGACATGAATCGTGCTAAGTGCAGGCTGAGTCAGGCTACTCAGCCTTTCATGTTTACTTATTCCACTGGGGGAAAACTGTAGCTGTTTTAGCACAGTGCTCTGAACCTGGTGGACAGGTGTTGGTGCTCTGTACTGGGTGCTGGTGAACCAGTGTGCCAGGCACCTGGCAAACTGGCGACTTTGTACTCTGTGTCAATTCTGGGTGACAGCTCTGTGGAGGAGTGGGAGAGGGACAGAGAACTGTAGAGGAAAAGACATAGAAAGAGATTACAGGGGATGTAGCAAGGACTCAGACAAGTCTCTGCCTTCTTGTTAACTGGCTTTTACTGTGACTAGTCCCATTCTGAGTTTGGGAGCAGTAAGAAGGTATTTTGGGTCCCTGCCATGATTCACAGAAGGAACTGTCCACACTCAAATACTTCATTGGCTTCAGTGCTACTGCTATCTAAAAAAACAGCTGCAGTTTCTGAAGAGTAGCATGTCTGTGTGCTGTCAGGGATATGATAAAGGTTTAAAGAGAAAATCAGTATGGGGAGCCCAAATAGCACCCTGCCCAGCTGCTGCCAGGCTCAGCCCAGGAGTCATCAGCCCAACTAAGGCTCACTTGCACAAACCCAGAGGAGCACGGGGGCAAAATGGCAGGTAGGGGTGGACCTGAAAGAGGATTCCTTAGGAACCACCACCTGTCTGGGCCTCTCCCAGGGCTGCCCCAGCAAAGCTCAGCCCCAGTGTCCAGGTGTGAAATACCTTACCATGGGAGCAGCACTCTGAATCACCTTTTGGACTAAAAGGGCTACAGCCTGGGGGCAGGACCCATTGTGTGATGCAGGGGAAAGGACGTGGGGGGAGGAATCAAAGGTAGAAAAAGGGAAATGTTTAGATGATTTGGGGAGGAAAAAGAATGGGAAATTTGAGGGGTATGCAACACAAAAGGGCTTGTTGTATGTAAATTGTGGGCTGGTCAGCCTGTATGTCTGGCCATGCCCCGTGCCTGGTCAGCAGTCTGTCCTGTCTTCTAATTAAATTCCTTTCTAACTGTTTCCTGGGCCAGTGACTCTTCATTCTGTGTACATACATGTGTGCATGGAGGTGTGAGTGCAGCGACTGGAGTCAGACCATGGGCTGGAGCAGCTGTGTGTCCATGGTGCCCATGGCTGCAGCGAGTGTGGGTGTGTCACCAATAGTGGAGACTAAGCCAGCGAGCAGGTGAAGAAGCCTGGGAGCAAAGGGGTTTCTAATGACCACCTATGACTGCAAGAGTGCCTGTGTATCTCTAAAAGCTGAGGCTTAGGGCACAGAAGGATGGTTATTGGGACCTAGGAAGTGCCAGCTCTGTGTGTGTGTATTTATATATGTGCATGACGATCTCTACTAGGAACTGGAGTGGGATCACAGCTTTGGGGTTTCAAATGTCCAGGTTCCAGTAGCTGAGGAAGCTGAGATCAAGGGAGAGCTACTTGGCAGACTAAGACCAGCCACTGACACACAGAAACACACAGTTATGTATATATGTGTGTGTGTGTGTGTGTGTGTGTGTATATAATTGTGCATGTAGGTACATATGTGGTGTGTGTTTGCTCAGTGTGTGCATGTCCCTGGTGGGAATACTTCTTTAGCCTCACTTTCAACTGGGCCATGGGACATGGAGCAGCCTTACTTCTGTCAGGGCTCTAGATCCAACATGATATATTTTACTCTAACATATTCATGATGTATTATGTTTATTCAACCTTTATTTTCTTTCCTCACTCATCCTTCATGTTAAACGCCCAGTGTCAAGGACAGCTTTCAAGTGCAGCAAATGTCTTACAGTAGTGCTAGACCTGTGTTTTGGTCTCTTTCTGAACCCATGCCATTAGAAGCAATTATTTAAAGCCCATCCTGCTGTGTGCTGAGGGGATCTGCTGGAGCACATGGATGCTGGGATAGACCCATATGGTACCAAGAAAATTAAACTTTTTCTTACCTCACGAGCCACTGACCAGGAACAGAGTGCATGGAAATAAGCTCATGACAGCTGTGAGTCTCCACAGCTCATGCTCAGCTCTCCATGGGGAGGAATGACTGCTTTTTCTCAATTAATCCTGACAGCAGAAATATTGGACATGTGACAGCTGCCTTGACAAATATCTTGATCATAGTGCTTAATCTTTCCTTGACAGTCTTCACAACCAATGAAACATAACTCCTATCTTTAAGCTAGACAAGATCCTAGAGAGCTCAAACTAATTGGTAATGTTGAAGTCTAAAACCTTTGAAAAAGTGTTTACATGTTATAGTGGCATATCTCTAAGTACAAAATTCTTTAACACCTCTAAGACACTGTAAGTGTTATTCTGTTCTCTGCTGAGGGCAGTTGCTTTACCTCTGCTTTTGCTGATCTTTCTTTCTCTCATTTTTGCAGTGCTTGCTCAGGTCTTGTTTTTATAATTCCCCTCCTGTACTGTAGCATGACTGTGTTTGAATCTACAAGATGATATCTGGTTAGTAGCTGATCTCTAACTAACTGGGGTGTTCATCCTACTCAGCATTTTAGCTTTTAGATGAATAAAGCATGAATTTGCCTTCAAGGTCCTGTGAAATTGTGACTGCAATATTTAAGAAAATATCTTTGGGTTCTTTCACGTCCTTGCTCCCTTCTGCCCAAAAGAGGGCACTCTATACCTGATTTTCTTTCAATTCTTTTTACTCTTTTTTTTTTTTCTTACATTCCATCATTAATTGCACAAAAGACGGTGCCACTTTTTATTTACAGTTCAAAATACGTGGATCTCCCTTGTTCATCTCTAATGAGAATAATTCACAAAGTAAGGAAAAACATTCACTGCAATGCAGTAAATAATGAAGTACTTGTTCCTTTTCTGTTTTTCTCCACAAGTGAAAACCAGGAATTGGCTCACGGTCTGACCTATAGTGTTAACCTTCAAGCAGTTTCATTGGGGAAGCAGAATTTGGCCTTTCCCATGGTGGGAGCATAAAATAATCCAGTCTTATGCTTTTGTGTGGCACCATGTTGGGCTTCCCTCTCTTGATCTGACTGCTTCTTGGGGCAAATGTATCATAGAATCTTGGAACCACAGAACACCAAGTTGGAAAATACCTCAAGGATCCTCTGGTCCAGCATTTCTTGGCAAAAGAATGGTCTAGAAAGATGGGTAGGCACCCTATCCAGATGGATTTTAAAAGAATCCAGTGTTGGGGAATCCTCCACTTCCTTGGGGAGATTATTTCAATGGCTTGTTTTCATTAGAAAAATTTTTCCTCTTGTGTTTAGTAAAAATCACCCCAGGAGTGACTTGCACCCATTACCCTTTGCCTTTTCCCTGGGACTCCATGTAAAAGAGCACATTTCCACCTTTGTAGCCACTCTGTGAGTACTGGAACATGGTGGCAAGGTCTCCCCTAAGCCTTCTTTTCTCAGGGTTGAGAAAACCCAGGTCTCTCAGCCTCTGCTCATATGATAGGCTTGCCTGTCCTTTGGTCATCTTTGTGGCCCTTCTCTGGACTGTCTTTGGTGTGTCCACATCTTTTTGTATAGCAGGGACCAAAACTGAACACATTATTAAGGCCGTGATCTGATCATTAGGGTGGGATAAGAATTTCTTTGTCTCTGCTGGTGATGCCCTTTTATATTAGGGCTTTAACCTCTATCTATCCCTACACCTCTCTCTCTCTTTCTAACACATTGTCTACATCTGCCACATTATCTGTACCTTTATCCATATTCATGTCAATGTATTTTTTCTTTGATTCAGTTTGAAGACTTGCAGATTAAAGTCTTAGAAAGTCAATTAAATTAACAAAAAAGAGGACAAATATTTTTATACACAAAAAAAGGAAAGTTATTTTTACTTAATGCTTAAAAAAAATCAGACCAGAAGTTTAATTCCACATATTTTATCTGCTGACTTTGCTGCTTCTGAGCACCAATGCTGTCTTAACAGCTACTATTGCTCAGTTCTCAGGGTCAGGCTTAACCCACCTCTACATCTCTTCAAGCCTTCTTGATTTCCATTTAGTTTTATGTATTTAAAATCAGCTCTGAACAGGTTTGCCTGTTTTGCTATTTGATATTCTGTTAGTCAAATCTCTCCTCTGGCAAGTGCAGGTGAAGCAAACCCACTTAATATCTTCATGAAAAAACTTTTGACTTCAGAAGTAATATTTGTCAGTAAGAGACTCCCACATATTTATATATGAAGTTATACAAACTTTTAAAGAATATTTCAAGACTCCTAATTTTGGCTGCTCAGCTACCTTTAAAAATTAACTGCTGATGCTTCAATTAAAGCATCTTTACTTGGGTCTCAGTTGAAGCACTCGAGGCTTGGCAATCTCATCAAGGAGTCTTTGTTTATGCCAAAAGGATGTTACTTCCTCAGCCCAACATGATTTCAGCTAAATGGAATAATATGCAAATTCATCACACAGCATTACCACTCACCATATGTGCAGAGGGTCTGTCTTTCTCTGTGGTCATTGGCCTCTCCAGATTGTCTCATGGACTGTCAATGTTGGGACAGGATTTCTTTTTTTATCTAAACTTTCTATCCCAAAGTTATACATCCTGAGGGTGGTTGGGCACTGGAACAGGCTCCCCAGGAAAGTGGTCACAGCACCAAGCCTGACAGAGATCAAGAAGTGTTTGGACAATGCTCTTGGGGCACACGGGGATGCTCCTGTGCATGGCTGGGATTTGGACTTGATGATCCTGATGGGTCCTTTTCAACTCAGCTTATTCTGTGATCATATTTACCTGAATAGTCCTGAAACAAAGTACCTTACCTTAGGAAAAGTTTAGAGACTGATTGAGTTGAGGCATTTTATGTGCACATGCATACACACACACACATATACACACAGAGATAAACACACAGAGATAAATACATACATATATAAGTATATATGTACATATATATACATGTCCCTAGAAATAAAAATAATCCCAGAAATTTTTCAAGTTTGATGGATTTTTTTTCAAGAAAGGACATTTTCTATGAGATGTAAGGGCTGGATGATTAGATAAGAAAGCAATTGTTTAAAAGGGAAGACAAGAAACCCACAAAATCTGCTCCATGGTGCAGCATAGGACTTTTAAATTCTTTATGGTGAACAAAGCTTTATAAAGCATGGAGAAAATGAGTTAGTGATTGTTACAGCGGGGATTACTGTAACACGCATATATCAAACCAGGAGTCCCGTGGAAAGGAAATATATATGGATGGATTCTTGGCTGATGTTTCAGAGATGTTTATTTCTCCAGCCGCATGGCCGGGGCTCTGCTCAGGAACTCGCCCAGTCACAGGACCCCAGCGTCCTTCCCACACCGGGGAACACAAACCAACCAGTCTGGAATGAGGCTGACCAGGGGCAGGGACACCCCGTGTCTCCCCACCAGGGCCCATCTCCCAGGGCTCCATGGTGGGGGGAGACCCCAACAAGTGATCAAACAAGGTTGTTTTCTCCATTGAAAAAGTTTTGAGAAAGAATGAATTTATTACATTCAAATATACTAAAACGGTGAATGAAAATATATTCTTAACATAGTTGAGGATAAGGAAAGATATACCAGTGAAAGTGACAACAGTTTAAGTAAATACTGTCATTAATTTCTAAAAAATACACTGGTTTATATCCATTTAAATATATATGGACTGTCACGTTGATGTTGGAAAAAGAGACAGAACCAAACAGATAAAGGAATCATCTTGACACAGCTGTGTATAACATTCAGGAGGCCTGGAGTTACAGTATTTAATTAAAAAAAAAAAATCAATTCAAATCTTCTCTACAGAAGTTTTCAGAAGTTACAAAGGGGATTGTATCAGGCTTTTTGTGATAAAGAATACTAAATTTGTTCACCTTGGAGAATGATTCAAACCATAAGAATGAGGCCTCAATAGAGCACATTTTGCTCAAAATTAGTCACATGATAATTGTGACTGGTTTTCTGAACTGGAACCCTGTAGGAAAATCAGCTAGAATTACAAACTGTTAGTGATATTAACCCTGTGGGATATATTATTGGGAAAAGTGGTTTTAATAAATACATTTTTGTTCAAGGGACACAACGCTGAAGATAAATGTTCTGAAACAGGGTATTGTGCAAGTGAAAATCTTGGAAACTGGGATACTGCTAGAATAATGCAAAAAAATTTCCATAACCTTTGATCCAGCTGTCTTTTCCCAGCTCTTAACACAGCTTATGGTTTAATACCATCTTACTACCACTGCCATTAGAAAAAAGTTGCCTTTATCTAGATATGCCATTGCATGCAGTGCTCAAACATAGTCATCTCACAAGTTTTCAGTTCAAATATAATAAATAGAAATAGATGTGCCTCTATTTTGTTCATTCTAATTATATATTGTGACTAAATGTGTAAGAAACAAGAAATCAGGAATACTGTATATTATTTTCACAGTGGGTGATCAAAACATTATTTAGTGGTTCTATAATTATGATATATTAGGAAAATTCACATTCAAACTAGCAACATCCACCTGAATTGTTAGACTAGTTAGAGTACGCAGAGCTATAATAGAAACCATAAAAGAGAACAGTTTAAAGCATGCTAGCAGACTTTTCACTGAATGTATTCAACTAAGTTTGTTGTTAAAAACCCACAGGTGTAAAGCACATTAAAGTGTAATTGCTCTGACAGTTCAAGGCAATTGTTACATATTACATATTAGGGCATATTTTTACTATTTACTTTTAAGATATTTATGCACCTGAGAAACCACATCTAAAACATCATAAAAGAGGAAATGGTAAAAAAGGAGCCATAAACTCAAATGACAAAGAGAACAAGAGTTATGAGCACAGTTGGTGAGAATTGTAGTAAGTGTATAAATGGACAAGGAACTGCTGAATGTACTCACATACACATTTTCTACCATAGAAAGAAATCAAAATGCACTTACCCACAGACTGCTGAACACTATTGAGCATTCATAATCTCCTGGAACATTAATCACTTGCAAACTTTAAATTGTTAATGTGAATAGAAATGAAAGAAACAATCTCTTTCTCATAAAAAAATTTATTTACTTTTCTCAGAAATTATTCATCAGTTTGCAATTGTTTGTCTAGTTCTTAAGAAACCTTCACTCAGCCTTAATGACATCTCCATCTCCAAACTGAGTTGAATGAATTAGAGATTTAAAAAAAAAACCTGGACTGTAAAACTAACAAGCCACTACCATACAATTACAGAGGAAAAAAATCCCCATGCTTGTACCCTCAAAAAGGGAAGAAGTAGAGACTTCAGAAAGCCTATTACGGATTAGATTGTGGTTATTGATTTTACATAGAAAGCAATCAAATTCACTGGTAAATCCCCTTCAGAGATAATTCTGTTTGAAGAGAAGACAAGTCTAATTGTTAAAACACACTTCTCTTGTCTACCTTTAGCATGTAGCACAACCACATTAGCTGCTTAATTACGGAAGGCTAGCTTAGAGCAAATTCCAAGGAATTCAGAGTCTTCAGTTTTGGCGTGAATCACAAACTGCACACAGGTTCAGGGAAAAAACACAAGCAGTGATACAATCATTCATAAATATGTTGAAAGAATTCAGCCCACTAAATTGGGATTTACACATTTAAAACACACAGAAGTTCCCAGAGAAACCTGTCTGTCTTCCCATCAGGCAGACAGGTTCTCTTCTTGAAAACCTTGTGGTTGGCAATCACGGATTGCCAATGCACATGCAGAAATGCACATGCTGGGGGAGAGCATACCTGAAATATGGACTTCTTCTGCAACTGAATCTCAGAAGGTGGAATGGTGTAAATGGACATTTTTCCTTCTGAGGACAAGTGAACTGGAATACAATTCTGCCACAATACATGCAAATGCCCCAAAGACTCAGGTGAAGAGCAGTGGGAGTAAAAGCCACCTCTACATCTAGCAGCTGGAACTGGGCCTTCTTTGCATAAGCTGAAAATGAGAGAAGAAAAAGTTAAAGGAGGCTGGCTGTTGCCCAGAGGAAGGATACCCAAGTGTGGTCCCACAAAACAGGCTGTCCTTACCTATTTCCCACAGCTGGTGTCACAAAAAAAGCCTACACACTCCGGGCAGCAAGACTGAAAATCCCAGTTCTCATCACTTCTTGATATAAGTGAGACCCACTCTTATTTACTTCGGGCAGGACTTACTCCCAGCCATGACTTACCTAATTGGGAATCCTGGTCTTTTGTGGATGTATTAGTGTGTTACCTCTCCTCATACTTCTGTACCTGAGAATACCTAAACCCCGTGTCTTAAAACTGGCTGGCTGAATAGCAGTTTCTGTAGCCTGTCACTTTCTCACAGTTCACAAGAGTATATGTGGTTCTGGAGATTAAAGGGTACACTGGACAAATTGCAAATGTAATTTAAGTATAAACATTTTCTGCTAGCCCTGCTCTAATGATGCCGGTTAGTTTTCTGTTCAGTGCCCTTTGGTATAGCCGTACACCAAGTGCTTCACTGTATGAAGCACTGAAATGAAAAAATCTGTCTTGTAATACCAGCAACAGAGACATGACCAATATCGGAGGAAATGAAGTATTGTTTCTGGAGCACAGCAATTTTTGAAAACTGTTCTTGGCCTGCTGATTACTAATTGCTTGCTGACTTCAGAAGTGCTGCAGCAAACTCGTACATCCTATCGGGAAACTTTTTTCTTCTTTAAAAAGTATCTTCTTGATTTTACTTTGGCATTTATTGTGAATCAGAATCTCATTGATCTGCTCATGACTTGCATCAGTTTACTAACTGGCTCATTACACAACTGGGTTCAGAGATGCAACCTCATCTTTGTCAGAGGAAAAGGGAACTTGTTTGAATTGATCCAAATAGTAGTAAAAAGCAAGACAGGAAAATAGGATTTCTTTTGTTTTATTAGGAAAGTGTAATGTTCCCTTACTGTTAATAAAAATTTAATGAAAAGCAATTAGCAAAAGAAATAATTTTCAATAAAGGCAGTAATGTTCTCTTAAGTCATACTTGATAGCTCAACAGAACTGTGTTTTATATTCAGTATTAAACTCTATGACAAAGAAATTACAGAAGTTCTGCCAGGCATAATATGATTTATTCACCATGAACATGCAACAGTGACTGATAGTATCTTTTCTGTGACAGGATTAAAATTAAACTCCAGGCTTTCAGCAGATAAAAATACCAAAGCACTACCAGCCATGAAGATCTCTGTTGGATCTTAACTCTGATGGTGATTAACATCCTTTGATGGAAGTCATGCTTTATTTTGAGGTTTCATTTGTAAGTGCTGTACAAATTAATAATAAATAGACCTTTAAATTAGTGGTTTATCAGTTTCTAATGCCTTCTGGGCTGATAGACTGTCTATAATCATGTTTTATAGGCCTCTATTGATGTGCAGTCACTATCCATGAAATATTACTGTCTGAAATAAGGAAATAATACCTATTAATCACATATTACCCACTGAAAATACATCCAATACAGAGACATTTGAGGTGATAACTCCTGCTGCATGGTGCTCTCCTTCAGCAAAATGCCTTTGCCAAAGCTGGCAGCCCTATTTCCCTAAATCTCCTGCTGCAGGCACCCTCAATGCAGTGGTAATCCCTTCTCATTTCAAACAGTTCATGAAGGGATGAAATAACAAATTAGTGTCTGTCTGATTGAAAGGGCTTATATATGTAATTATGATATTAACTGTCTTAGCAAACAAAACCCAGCCCCTCTATATGCTTCATCCCCCCTCTTAGTGATAAAGATTGAGGGGAGTAGGAGTACTAGGATAACAAATGTCTTTCATTTCACTCACCAACTACCAAGAGTTTTGTTAATTGAACTCTAGGAATGATCAGAGAAATGCAGGAATGTTGCCTTTTTGTTGCTGATTTCCACTGTTTGAGTAGTGCAAGTTTGCAGGGAAGATTTTACTTATAAACAGCTGATGTAATCTAGGCTTGTCCTCTGAAGTTTTTATACATCAAGGGATAAAATAAAATACAAACAACTATCCTTCTGTTTCCAGAATGGTTTTAAGTTATGGAGCAGTAAATCACTTAGTGTTTATGTGATTTTAAG
Organism: Corvus brachyrhynchos; assembly: GCF_000691975.1. Lineage (NCBI taxonomy): Eukaryota > Metazoa > Chordata > Aves > Passeriformes > Corvidae > Corvus > Corvus brachyrhynchos. Next base: position 1,891,707 of record NW_008236965.1, on the reverse strand, counting down.
TATCTTTATTTTCTTAGAAATTCTGAGCATAGTCTTATCCCACTTCCAAAGTTCTAATTCCTCTCCTGTTTGGGAATTACTTCAAGTGTTATTTGGACTTGCTAATTCTATGTTTAATGTCTTGGAGAAGGAAAGAAGAATGTTAAATGTTAGCCGGCATGAAAGATAACAGTTATTTATCTTGTGATACTTTGTAAAGATAGGTTAGGAAAATAGGTACTGGTTGGAAAGGTCAGAGAGAGCTGGGAAAGAAGTGCCCAGGCTGGCAGAGGAGCAGTGGCAGTGCTGGGAAGGCAGGAGCATGTCACTGAGAGTGGTGGCATTGTGGCAGTGGAAGAGATGCTGGTGATGAAGATGCTGGTGAAAACTGGGGTGAGGAGGAGCCCGTGGTGTTAACTGCATCAGGCTGTGTCACAGTCACCGTGTGCTCCTGCTCAGCCAGAGGGAGCCAATGACCACTTTGTGGGAGACTCAGAGTGTAGCTGCAAACAGCAAATTTTCCATGGCTTTTAATATGATATAGCAAGTATCTGCTCCTGGTATCTGAGGAAGCGTTAATTACTATCCTATGTCTTCACTTAAAGCCTGGGCTCTGAAAAAAAGAGTAAGGAGCTGCTGGCTGTGGTTTGAGAAGGAGGCAACAGATTCTGATGGGAGCTTGGTGAGTGCCAGGGAGTACTGGAGGCCTTGACAGCCCTAAGAAGGATTCTGCTTTTCACCAATAGCAGGTGCTTATGTCACTTGGTTCTTCTACTGATTAGAAAAATTGGAGCCAAAATTCCCAGGACAACCCACATTTTCTTAGGTCTTCTTGGATATATTGTCTCATTTTAAAGTGTCCTTGTGGGTGAGGGAATGCCTTATCTAATGGAGTGGGACTGTCAGTAAATAAAAATCTAAATTAAATGAGGATCCATGACAGGAAAGGTGAAATGAGAGCTTCTCTAATTGCAAAATAATTTCATTTTGCCACAATAATTATTGAAGTATGAGCTTCATGTAATTATACATGACTGGAAACAGCCCCAGCTAACACTCACTACATTTGCCCAATTAAATTTTACTTCATTGTGTTTGAATACAGCCAGGTACATTCATTAATAAAACTGCAGGCGACAATAGACATGAAGGACTTCTGAAAGGAAGGTTAACATTTACTCTTTTTCTCTTCGTTTTGGTGCCGTGTCCTGCACATCCATGCAGAGGAAGGACTTTACAGCGCAGTCCTGTACAAGACTTGCATCCTCATGTACACACAGCCCTTGTGTGTGTTTTCCACTGGGAAGGCCTTGCTGTCAGACAATTAAGTTTAAGTTTGTAACAAAAGAGAAGGGGACAGAGACTTTTGGAAAGAGAAAAACCCCAACAAAAAAGCAACAGCCCATAAGACAAACAGAACAAAATAGTAAGCAGAATGACCTGAGAAAATCTCCTCAGATTGAATCATTCCTAAATCCTTTTCTCTCTTTCTCTGCTCCTCCATCACTTTTCCACTGATTTCAGAAGTCTGGAATAACTCCTTTCTACTTCTAAAACTTTGTCAAATTAATTTGATGCTAACCTGTTTTGACATTATCCTATTTTTCTTCAGTATTTATCCGTTCTCCCAGGTAATTTATGTCTGTTTATGGCTCATGTCCCAGTCCCCTTGGATAGTTTTAATGCAATTTTTTTTTTTTTTTGTATTTTACCCTTTTGTCTCCTCTGTCACCGAATTCATCCCATGGTCTCAAAAGTGTCAGTGGCTTCCCCACAAGTCTTTTGGTAGATATGCACGCACACAGAGACACACAGAGGTTGCAAAAAAGAAGGAAAAGTCTGTTACTCTTTTAACCTTGTTCTTTTCAGAGTTATGAACTCCTTTTTTTTCACCCACCTTTCTCTTTTAATATAGTTCTTTTTGATATTTAGCAAGAAAGTTACTTTCTTGACCTTCAGTCTTTATCATTGAGGCTGACTGCATAGCATACATGGCCCTCAAAAGTACTGTGTTAAATATTAAAGTGATTTAAATGATTTTACAAAGAGAAAGCCTGTATTGCACATTTCTTTAGCCCTCAGACCAAAGACTCAGTGTATGCTTGCTATTCACTTAATTAGTCAAAAACTCAATGAAAGAAACTAATAGATTCTGATTCTATGAATTCTTTGACTGGATTTTTTTTATTTCCTATGATGTGAAATCTTCATATTAAGGACCAGTTTTCACAGGTTTAATTCACCAACATGTATTTACACAATTTGTCATCTGTTTGACATTACTTGAGGAACCTGTAACTACAGGAAATTTTGTCTTGGAAAAGAAGCTGGAGGTGGTTGAGTCAAGTTAATAAGAGGTATAATAAAAGCAATCTGTTCTGTATCATCTTGTCCTTTCAGTGAGGTCTGTGCCTACTGTACTGACCCTGCACCTCTTCAACCACACAGCATTTTAGGTGGTGATTAGAGGCTAAGGCTGTGTCAGAACCTGTAATCATGATCCTTCAGTACTGCAACAAAAAGCTTAAGGCTAGAAGAGAGAACTTGAGAGGGACAGAGTAAAAGGGTCCTCTGGCTGCTAACCCCAACAAATAAACTAGTTTTAAATTTGATATTCTAGAAATTCGTATATTTCAGCCCCAGCCTCTTAAAATTCTCACTCACTGCACTCTGTGCTGGAGACATGGGACACAGTGTTGCTCAGCACCTCTAATCATTTGCACTTACCATCCACATAGGTAATATGTGCTCTCTAATTCTGGTTACCAGTGGGATAGTGTGCACAGAGATATCTGTGCTGGCAAGAACTGTAGGAATTCAGCTATGATTAGGAGAGCTGGGAAGGTGTGGGGGTCACCCAGGTGATAGGACATAAGCCAGTGCTGCTCCCAAAAAGCCTCACTGTGTTCACAGGGAGATGAGCTCCAAGAAAGGAGCTCTGCTTCAAGCACAACACCCTGCAAAGAGCATCTTTTGCCTTGACAGGCAAGTGCCAGTGCCATGCTGCACTGCCTGATCCCAGACCTGCATTCGCAGGACCTTGCACTGGGCCTTGTTGAACTTCTGTAGGTTGGCACAGGGCCACCTCTCCAGGCTGTCAAGGTCCTTCTGGCTGGCATCCCTACCCTCCAGCACGTCAACCAAACCACATAGCTTGGTGTCATTGGCAAACTTGCTGAGAGTGCCCTCTGTCCCACTCTCCACGTCACTGACAAAAATGTTAAAAATTGCTGGTCCTAATACTGACCTCTGGGGAGCACCACTTGTCATTGGTCTCTACTTGGACATCAAACCATTGTCACAACTCTTTGAGTGTGACCATCCATCCATTCTTCATGCACCGAGTGCTCCACCCAGTGCTCCATCAGATGCATGTCTCTCCAGTTTAGAGACAAGGATGATGTGTGGGACAGTGTCAAATGCTTTGCACAAGTCCAGGTAGATGATGTCAGTTGCTCTTCCCTCACCCACCACTGCTGTAACCCTGTCATACAGGGCGACCAACTTCTTCAGGCAAGATTTGCCCTTACTGAAGCTGTGTTTGCTCATTTCCATGTGCCTCAGCATAACTTCCAGTAGAATCTGCTCCATGATCTCGCCAGGCCCTGAGGTGGGTTATGATTTCATACTTGACATGAAAACAAGGAAGCATGTTTTAATTACTACTTATGTAGCTGACTAATAAAATAAAGATATCAATGCTGTAGGTGGATAATAATTAAAAAAACCAAAAAAGTTTGGCTGTCAATGTGCTCACATGCACAGAACTTCTGTGACAGCATTTAAAGTAGGTCCAGAACCTAAACTTAGCCCCACCAATTTAATGGTATGCTTGCAGAGTACTGCTTATCTATGCTTGCAGAGAACCAAATATATGTATAAATAAATACATATTACAATAAAAATTCATATCAGCCTTGTTTTTTTTTAAACTTGGCTCATATATTATCTATAAATTGAAAAAAATATTTATTAAGCAAAAAAGGCCATACTTAAAGAAGTCTGAGTTACTTCTATGATATCTGAAGTCCCAAGACAGGCTTGCTCAAAATGTCCTTTAACTGCTCATTTATGTGATGTCTGTGACAGTAAATGGAGAAGAGGAGGACCAGAGTCTTTCATCATGCCTGAGTAAAGCAATATTTTACTGAGCTTGTCTTGTGCCACGTACAGTTGACAAAACACCGAGATTACTTTTGTAACATTTGGTAGAAATAAATTGAGAGCCTAAAAGATATCTTACCCCAGAAAGTTCTCACAGAAATGTGAGTTTGTATCCAAAACTTAAGTGAGGACCAAGAGTACTAGTTAGATTTCTGTTCTAGAAGGACAGAAACAAGGGGCCAACAAAATTGTAGGTGACCTCAAGGATCAGATCTCCCTGGCTCTCACCTGGAGTGCATGTGGAAGAAGTGGCAAGCACAGAAAGATTCAGGGAAGAGCTCTGCTGTTAAGCAGAGAGCAGGACTGCATTTAGCAGTTACTGCTTTTGTTTTTTCCACTCTGTTTGCCAGATATTTGCACAGTAAGTTTCCTAAACAAACTTTCACTTTTAGGACTAGGGATCAGTTTCCTTAAAGAAAACAGACACTGAGAATGTTGAGGTTCTGAGCCAAGAACCAAGTACTTAAAAAATGGGCCAAAACCTTACAGGTTAGATTTCAAGCACAGTGGCTGGATAAATTGGGAAATGTATCTATGCTACTGTGGTACAAATAAAAGCAGAGGAAAAATGTTAAAATTCTGACTGTGTTGTTTCACGCTGCTTTTTACTTGAAATTTCCTGAAAATGAAAGCAGTCATCTGAATATATTAGACCACCAGAGGAAGCAGGTGTTCCCTTTACTTTGGTTCTTGGTGTGCCCTGCTTTGGACATAGCTGATAGTGGCTTTGGAGAGGATTTCACAGGTCCCAGCTGACTCATCCTCTGTTTGACTGAGGCTGATCAGCCTTTTCTGCCATTGTTTTTTATTTCTTTTTGTGCTAGTTCCTTCTTTAAATGTTCAAAGAACATGGCCCATTACACTTGATTACTAAGAACATCTTGCAGTCTCTTTTCAGAAGAAAGCAATGAAAATTTTACCTTACAAGGCAAGAGCAGGAAATAAAAGGCTGTTAAAAATTAGAGAAAGAAAAAAAGACAGGAAAAACTGACTCAGTAACATAAGTACTGCATAAAATAGCAAGAACACTGCAATGTCATTTGAAGTTATGATTTAGAAAAATATGAACCATTTGCATTTTCAGCCTCAAACATGTAATTTCTTAATCACAGTTTTTTATGTGATTACAGCTGCAAAACCCCCAGAGGCTCTTTTTTAATTTTTTTTTTTTGTTGTTTTCATTTTTTTTCAGCTAGCTGCAAATAGATTTGGGGGGAATTTTAAATATGAGAATTTGTGTTTGGCTTTGATCACCACAATTTTTATTTTGATGCTTTTCAGGGGTGTGTTAGATAAGAATGCAAAGTTTCCTGATGAAGTGTATTTTCAGTCAGATTTTTTTACTTGGAAGAAATGAATCAGTTTTATCATGAGGGGAGTTGTTTGTGATTTCTTGTTCGGCAATGGATTCTGTCTACGTAAATATTACACATTTTCGTTTTCTCTGTATGCTCCTAACTGTGCTTTCTGTTACTAGTTTCTTTGCATCTCATCCCTCCTGATAAAGTACTAGATTGGTACCAGTATGCTTTTGCTTCCAAGACAAATGGTGAAGTCCTTCAGCAATTAAATATTTCACTCATTTCAGAGTGCAGACTGTGCTGCATGGAGGACTGATAAATAAGTGGAGCAGAGATGGAGTATGTATGACTGACTGCTGGCTAGAAAACAAGAGGGACAGCACTTAAATTCTGCCCAGCTCCCCAAACCCAACCACATTTTGATTGCAAAGTCTGCATCTACATTATTATTTTAACCTGGATCTGGAGTGCGCTTTTGAAACAACCCTGATCATGTCCATTTAGTGTGTTTTTGTTCACACATTTAAGAGCAGGTTCAGATAAATGGGTTCCTTTCTGACAGAACAGGCCAGATGGTGCACTTGTGTGCTCTTACTACTAACACACAGCCAGCCTGTGGGCATTGGTTACAGATATTCTGAAGAAGAACGAGTCCCAGAACAAGTGTGGTGTGAATGTTGGATCCTCAGTACCTTGTCTCTTACTGTGGTTGTTTCCTCCATCTTACTACTGCAGATTCAGCCAAAGTCAATACTCACTGTTCAAAAACTTGGAGGAAATCAGAAAGAAAGAAATCTTCAATTATATAAATATATATATATAAATAAAAATAGTTTTTATTATGAAACTAGGCTTATATTTTAAAGTAATTTTTAATTTGGCTAATGGGTGGGATTTTGCCACAGAAGTGAAGCCAGCTGAATGAGAGGGAGTCACAGGAGTTCCACCTGAAAGACTGGTGCTGTAGAAACTGAGGAATATAATCCAGAAGAAGGATAATTTGAGTTCTTATTAATTTATAGGCTGTGATTGTGAATGCTGTCCAAAGCTTGTACAAAGTCAACACATTGTACAAGCACAATTTCACCTTCCTGAGAAAATCTTATTCTATATGAATGTTTTCTAACCTTCTACAGTTGATATTTCTCTGGTATTACACTGTTAGAAACCTTGCTCCAAAGGTTAATTCTAGCTTCACAACACTTTCCAGCTTTACATCTCATGTTCAAATGAATTATAATTCAAGTTCCTTTTTAAACAAATCCTTTCAGTAGCTCTTCACCTCCTGAAACAGATTCTTCCTGTAGGAGAACAGACATAGTGTTGCAATTTCCAGGAGAGTGCTGGGATACTTGTACCCAGAGTAAAGTTTGGACAGCTTCCCATGGTTTATCCATGAAAGCATCCAAGGTGTTTACTGGGCTACCCTGCCACAACCAAAGACAGAAGCCCCACCACTGGGGTTGCTGATGGGTTGAACTGTAAAAAAAGGATGTCAGCATTTTATTCAGGATGAAGCAAATGTGCTAAAAGCTTGCACTAATAAACAGGAAGCATATGTTTGCCTAAAGCAACTTTTTGCTCATGCAAAAGTCATGAGTATGTGCAAGGAGTCTCCAAGGTTTTTGAACAGTTTTTAATACGAGATGAAGCAGCTAGGTAATAGGCTTTGGCAATGCTGAGAAGAGGAAATGAGAAGAGAGTCCATAATCTTTAGAACTATCACTCTTCAAGTATCTTAAAAGAGAAGAAATGGGAATTGGCTATAACCTGGCCTTGTGTGTTAGCATAGGTACAATTGCAAGCAATATTATTAGCATACAAATTGATATTGTGCAAAGGCAGTCTTTTGTTTGAAGGTAATGGCCACAACACTGCAAAAAAAGAGAAGCTTATGTTCTAATGTAGCAGAGGAAGCAAATAAGCCATTTACACTGTAAAAACTTGCTGTTGCAGAAATGTGACTGGAAAAATGATCAATTTACAAGCAATCTTTATGTTGATTTGGGAAATTTTGGAATACAATTGCTTTGTTCATCAGTTCAACACTGTTTTCTGTTAAGGCACTTCTTCCTCTTGAAGGGTCAGATTTTGACACACCGGCAGAAAGGAGAGTATGAGAGGATCAGGATCTAAATGCTGCAATTAAGTTTTTTTTTTTTTTTTTTTCCAATGGCAAGACATTAAGATGTATAACCATGGCATAAGGAACATCTGCAGGTTCTCATTTCACTGATGCATAGCCAGAGAAGCACCCTCACCCAACAACATGTAACATTACTCAGACAAAAGGCAGAACCTTAAGAAAACAAAGTCCTAATTCAGCAGCTGAGAGCTCTGAGTGTATCTTTGAAGCACTGAATTAATCTTTATTAATCCACTAGGGGAGGATCTGTAGGACTTTTCAAAGTCTTGAACACTGGGTATGAGTCTAAATATCTTGCTGAATACAACCTAAATGAGTAGTTAGGCAGTGCTTCTTGATCAAAGCCATTTTGGTGTGAGATAGATGTTTCCACAGCTAAGCAAAGCATGGCACTGTGCCTCTGCTGGAACTTTACAGTGCAAAGAGAGTGCTGCTTTGGGGTGTTTGTGAAAAACAGTAGTGCAAGCTCTATTAGGCATCCAGATAGAGGTGAAAACATAAACTCTGTGTGAAGATTATCTGGATAATTAAATTACTAAGTAAGCATTATTTCAGGTGGGGGAAAGGTATTGTTATTAATGGTTATATTAAATTTTGACAGCAGAAGGCAGACAGGTGTCTTTATTCCCCTCCAGGAGATGATTGTCTCTTGATAAATCAAATTCCCCTCAGCAGCCTTATTGCAATTTCAGAACAGTCATATTATTAACAACACTGTGTTGTTCTATATTGGAAAAGACAGACTTCAGCAGGCTGAACAGGACTGCCAGCAGAGCTGCATAAATCCCATGGATTAGTGTTACCATTTGGACTGTTAACCAGGACTTTCCCATTGCCTATTTGCCTCTGGAATGTGAATTTCCAGTGTTCATTTTCAATGTATATTCTGGTGGGTAAACCCTCCTGAAAATTTAGTTAAGTTTAGGAAACTAAAATGGCCATGAAGCTAAGAATAGTCACCTTCTCCTCATCATCACCCACCCCTGCTGGCCCACACTGGTCTCTCTTCAAAATTGGGCTCCCCAGGACAACCAGGAGGTCCATGAAGCAAAGTGTGCAGCTGTGTAGGGTAGAGATTCCAGGTGAAAGAGACTGCCCCATTAGCCTACATCTGAGGAGGCAGAACAGACTTTTCTAGCCTGACAAGCAGCACACCTCCAGAGCCCTCTGCTCTTGTTGGACACCTGACCTTGTAGCTGGGAAGATCCTGGTGATTGAAGAAATATTGCAGGGGCCAGAGACAGGAGGAGGTTTCTTGCAGGACACATGAGTGTTTAGAGAAAGATGCCTGCTTCCCTCAGGGTTATGATGGTTCTATGGCACAACCAGTTCTCACTCCCCATCCTGGCTGCAGGGAGCTGCTCTGGGAAGTCCCCTTTCTTACTGAGCACTGGGACTGCTGAGTTGTCTCAGGTACAGATGCCAACAGGTACATCTGGCAGTGCAAAGAGAGTGTGCTCTGCTGGGCATTTAATCCTGATACAAAATACACACTGTTTGTTTGTTTGTTTGTAAGAATACTGGAGGCATCAGTTTTTCTCTCGTCTCACCGAACAGAGAAAAGCAAACCTTAAAACATTTTAATGACATAGGTTAATCTGCTCTTGTGTACTGGCATGATGTATTTATAGAGGGATATGGACTACTTTCTTCCATATTTAGTTAGTATGGGTATGCAGCTTTGCACATATACAAAAAATAAATCTGAAAAAAATGGTTACTATTTTAGTTTTAATATATACTCAAAGACAAGAGGTATGGTTTCTCTGCAATAGTTACATTTCAGCTATTTGAAGCCAGCTGAGCGCCAGCTGTGTGCCCACAGCCTCTCAAGGGTGTGATTATTTAATGATAAAACTAATTTTCCTCAGTGCTCATGATTACCATTGCAAAAATTATTTTAATGTAAACTCAAGTGGTGAATTTTTGAGCTGTCAGAAGGCAGGGTTGGTTACTCAGAATATGGAGCAGCCTTTTCAGCAGAACTGTGGAAATTCCCATAAAATAACACTACCTGTCAAAATCTAGGCTGAAGTCTAGAGTCCAATTTATCTTAGAGTGGGAAATCATCTGCCCAGCTGAAAAAGAAAAAATTCTACCATGCCACTAACATCATAGCTTTCAGTTGTATTTTCTTTAAAGACAACAACCATTTCAGGTCAAATGGGCTTTACAAGCAGTGTATTTGGCATCCTCTGAGGCCATGACACTGCACTGGGGAAAACTTTCTTTTCACTCATGTTCAGAATGAGTCAGATCACAGAATCATAGAATCATTTCTGTTGGAAAAGACCTTTAAGTTCATGGAGTCCAACCATGCATGAAAGTGAAGGCTGAGGGATGTGGTGGACTCTGAATAGGACCTTAGAAAATGGGATGAAATTTTGAGGCACATGAAAAAGCCATTATGATGATTCTTATGAGATATAAGCCACCCTCATTTTAAGGAAAGCATTTGCATAAATCACTAACTTTATACTTCTCCTTCTTTTCCAAGTGGATGCATTCCCACCATGGAAGGGGCTACCAAAGACCATCCTGTCTTCAGTTTTTGGAAAGGCAAAGGAATGAATGATATCTAATTTCTTATTATTCTCCTGCCAAACTAGATGTTATACACTAAAACAAAGAAAAAAAAGCATTTTCAACTTCGTGAGATAAATTGTTTTTAAGGTAGACCCAAAAAATATTTTTATGGGGGACCTTTTGGCAAAAATGGAAAACTATTAAAAAAAGCTTTGATTTTTAGTTGCTTCTAGAACTTATAGATCTCGATACATTATTGTTTTTTAAATTTCTCTAAATTTCAAAAATTATTTTAAATTTCTCTTTCATTTTTCATTTCTCCTTTGACACCTGATACAGTTGACAAATTTAAAAAGAGAAAATCTAGTTTAAAACACATTTTGGTTTACAAAAAAATATTTTTTGTCTTACTAAAGTAAAACATTTGATTTTGAAGCATTTACATTTTTAATATTAAAAAATGGTTTTCATTTATGCCTCTCTAAAAATTTAGTATTCGGATAAGATTATTAATAGTTAGAAAAAAACCCCAAACTCTAATTTTTATGTTCATTAGCAGAATCCACCACAAACCAATGGTTCCAATTGATGAAGCCAACATAAGCCTAGAAAACCACCATTAGTCACAAGCATGGGTTTTCTCTGGAGATTTCCAACCACCCTCTGTTTGGGAGACCATTCCACATGGCAGCTGTACAAAGTACAAATTTCTAAGGCCAAAGTAGTGTCAGCATTTGCTGTCTGATAGTTGCCCAAAAAATGCAGGATTAAAATTTTTATATTTTTAGGTGTAGTGCACTGAAAGAAGCAGCCATCTTAAAATTAAAACCAAGGGATAGAGTATGGGATATAAAGACTGTATCTGAGGGTTATTATTACCATCAGTTATTATGTAAATGATTCCTCCCGCTCACAAATACAAACATGCTTTTTTTCATCCTGATTTAAAACATAATTGCCGTCCTTGACAGATTGCCATTGAATTTTTTCTCATAGAATGAATTAAAATATTGAAAGTAGAAAAGGATAGAATGGAACATTATGTCCTATTATACTAATAAAATGTACTAAAACTAACCCCTCCACCCCAAAACCACCTCCTGCTGCCATCTACTGCATCAAGATGGGTTATGAATGAATAAATCCACTTGGCACTTTACAAAATGAGGTCATGATAAGTGCATGAAAAAAATAAAATCAAAGCCCTTTATAGCTGGCAGGATTCTGTCTTTGTAGCAATGAGTTTAAATCAGGGCAGCAAGATCATCAAAGTGCTTCCAATTCCTTACAAGAGCAAATTACAATTTTCTGTTTCCCGACTGTCCTTTGTAGCTGTTGTGCAAGTTTGTTAAAAATACTTCACCACAGGATATTGCAGAGCCAATAGCAGGAGCTGACTGAAAAAAGAGACCTATCATTTGTCAGGAGAGTAGGTCTAAGGAAAGCTGTAGAACAGGATGCACTGCACGTCACTTCAGGGGCAGGAAATCCCTCTGTGCCTGATATTCAAAGGAGAGGGCAGCAGGAGGAGGCAAAATGGAGCAGCATCCATCCCTGACTTGGAGCACTCATGCTCAGGACTGTTGGAACCCTGGGTTCTGAAAATTTCAGCCTTTCAGTGCTGAGAGGCAGTGATTCTCAGAAACACACTGTATTCGATCCAAAACCCTGGGAAAAGCTTCCTAAATTGTGTGATAACATGGAGGTTGTTGCTGTGTAATTAAAAGGACCTCTGTAAGATTTGCTTCCCCTCCACACCCTTCCTTATGGGATCCCTTCTGCAGTTATATGTAACACAGGCTGTAACAAAAGGATGCTGGCAAGGATCCTTTACTACTGAGAAATAACAGAGAGTGGGAATATAATTCACCATCTTCAGGGGGGCCGTTTTTATGTACTGTAGCAATTTAATTACTGTGACAGTTGGTCAATGCAATAGAGCCCTTGTGTAAATGAGGAGGAGCTCTTTTTCCATTATAAATCAACATTGAAGTATTTCTCTTCATTTAGGGATGAATGAACTTGAAGCAACCTCAAGCTCTCCATGCACTGAGTTTTTGTGGAGGTGAGTTCCAATCCAGTTCTGAGTACTGTCTTGGTTTAGCAGACATATTAAACCAACAAATCTAAATAAATTAATAATTGACTTTGGTTTTGCATTGGTTGGAAAAGATTCCCCTACACACACCTAGGTATGCCTCATATTTTTATTGTTTGTGATATACACTACTCAATAACATTTGATACATTTTGTAGACAGTGGCTTCCTGTAATAATTCCCCTCCTGAACACTTAGGCTTTAAACAGTTCCCAGGAAGTCATCTCTATTTCCTCTCACTTTCCTTTACACACCAATGGAAGGACATATTCAGCACGCTGATCTTCGCATCATACAGCATTTGCTTAGGTCAGTGGTTTCTTATGGTATCCCATCCTGGAGCTGCTCCTCTGTGCTCAGTACAGTTTAATACTCTGCCAACTTTCAAACTATTTGAAAGTGCACGTCAGATGTGATAACTAATTTTGCATGAAGAAAAGACATGATCTAATGTACCAACCTGAAAGGATCTTGTGAAGAGTAATTTCAGGTGTTTGCATATATTGAAGCGCTAAGAAAGGTGTACTTCAGTCATTTAATGTGCATACACATTTTCAAGACTGGTTTCTAAAAATGAGGCTACTCAACACATACCCTTTCAACGTGTAGTCTAAGTAATTCAGGTATGATTCTATTTCAGGTAGCAATGAAAGGAAGAAAAAAGTTAATAGAGGTAAAGAGGACAGAGGTAACACTCTCCTCATAATGATGCATTTTTGACTGTGGCTAGAAGTGCTGGCCTAGTTTTAGATATTAATATTAGAATTTAACTTTGAATTTAGAATTTGCCAAGAGAATTTTGCCACACAGAGAGGAACATTAGTAGTATAGAGAATTTTAATTATTAATATTAGAATTTAACTTTGAATTTAGAATTTGCCAAGAGAATTTTAATTATGGTAAAGATTGATTTTTTTCTCACTAATGATTTGATAAACTGGCATTTTTTTTGCCACTGCATGTCATCTAAGATGATGAGATGGCATTCAGTTGCCTTAACACGGACCATTTTTACTAATTTAGACCTTCAAGGGGTGTTCCCACCTGCCTCCACCAAAAGGGTGTAAGTTTCCCCTGGGTCCCAGGTTATACCTGCCAAAAAATCGTGGGAGTCTCAGATACCTGGGGGAATCCAGAATGGCACTCGCTGTTTGTGCTGAGGCAGCTGAAACCAATTTTAGCTGCCTTTAAAATTCTAATTTGAAGTAACTTTTACATATTTGCAAAAGCTATTGATTTTTCCTGAGTGGTTTAATATGAACATTTAATTTATTGCTTTATGTCTGGAAACAGTTACTTGTGCCTTGTATCTGACCTCTTATATTAGTATTTTCCCTGCTTAATAATTTGACATTAAACATTATTAAATTCATTGTAACCCAGAAGTGACCTGCAGTTTTGGGGTGTTGGTTAAAGTGAGAATTATACAGCCAGGACTCAAACACTACACATGGTGTCATTGGTGGTTTGTTATATAATTCCTGTTTTTTCAGCTATGTAAATGGTTCTATTGATTACTTCCTAATAACCCTACAAGTATATAATTTTTAAAAAGCATAAACAATAAACATGATTTAGATTAATATTCATGTTCCACTGTGCTGGCCTTCTGGGAAACATGACACTACTGCATGAACCATACAAATAATCAGCTCTGTGCTGACTGCAGAATTAGCAACTAATGTAAAATTACAAGTTTGCAGCTGACATGTTTTTTAGCTAGCTTAAGCTAAATACTGCCTTTTTGCAAGTTTTTGCATTAATGAAATTAAAGTGCCTCATCTGTATGGGAAACAAACTTGGGAAGAATTGCGAACACAGTAAAATGAAAATTCTCTTTTGAGAATTTTGTGCTCAGACAGTATGGAGATCGGTAGCAGCATAAAATCTTAAAACAAATTTGAACAAATGTTCAAATATTCCCCCAGCACACATTTACAATATTTGCAGCTAGTCATCCATTTCCTACCAAATGCTGTGTTCTGGAAACCAAGCAAAAAACAATAGTAGAGAGGCTAATTAATCATAAATGAGTCTCATACTAGAGGATTATTATTTTAGCCCTAAAAGACCACAGTAAGAGCTCCACCCTATGTACACAATAAGAATGTGAAATGTCTAAGGATTTGCTGGGCTTTTTTTTCTCATTTGCTGTTTTATTCTATGGGAGGACAGAGCGTGGCCTTCACAGAGGCCCCTTCCATACATTGACCAAACCTGCAAGCCTCTGAAGAGGTGTAGTAGAGGTGTAATTTTGGTAGACAACACCACTTTCATTTTGTTTCTTGTAAAATGAATACCATGCAGATACTCTGTATTTTATTAAAATACTAGGGAAACACAAAAATAGTTATTGATGGGCATAAAGGAATAATTTTGGAATTTCCATGTAATGGTCTTGGACAGTAGTTTGCCAGGCTATCACATGCAGATTGAGCTGCACAGAAACATGGTCTTGGTGCTTATTGTACTACTAATGTCTAATTATGAAATGATTTGTTTTTTTGAAGAGGTTATAAATGCACATGTCTAGAGCTACTAAGAATTCTGTACTGACTTGCAGTTTTTGTGTTCTTGAAGAATTGGTGTGTATGAATAACTGAAGTATCTGAACATTTAAAATCTTTATTATGGTATTTAGGTTATGAGAGGAGAGCAAAACAGACATGCAGATCATCTGTCTCCTGTGAGAGGAATTTATAGGACAATAAATAGGATGCAGAAGGAAGCCAGCTTGGAATTTCTGCTTGTTTGAGAACTGCTTCAAGAAATAACCTAATTCAGGAATATTTAGTAAGTAAATGTTACACTCTCTGAACCAGAATAGTTTAATGCTGGTCCATATTTCGATTATTAGGAAGGATCAGTTTGCACTGTTTTAGGCAATGCTGTGTACTTTCCACAGCACATTTGCTCCTGTTTCCCCTCTTTTGGGTGTGAAAGAAGAGCTAAACTATTAAGCTTGTGGAATGAGCCTATAAAGGATGAAAACCAGAGGATGAATCAGGAAAAGTTGAGCAAAAAAGGTGGCTGGGGAGTTAGTTCCATGTTTTATCTGCACTTTATTGGCTTACTTCTCTGTTGATTTGTTTTTAACCTGTTCAAACATTTTTTGATTTTAAATTTTCCAAACAATTTAAGAAGGAAAGTCTATGGCACAGTGTCAGTAGAAGGGTATTTCTGGGGAGGTTAAGTTAATTTACATGGAAAAATACTTCCATTTATAGTGCAAATTAGAAATAATGTAGCTGAAAAAAATTACTCCTGTTAAAAACCAATTATAAATGAGATTCAGTGGAAAATTTATGTGCTCATTTGAGAAGGATCTCTGTTTTTTGCCTGGGAGTGCTGAATGGTGATTAGAATAAAAGGTGTTCCTGCACTGGGGCCAAATACACTACAAAGGCTGTACTGCACAAGCCCCAGGTTTCCATGGTGTGGAACCCTTAAGCATCAACTCATATTTTCCAATTAGGAGTACTAATGTTCCTCTCTGTGTGGCAAAAATATAGTCAGTCATTTATTCCTCCTGGAAGCATAAGAGCAGAAGCCACCACTAAAGTAATATGTTTATGAGTACATATATAAACACTGTAGTTCTTTGCTGTGATTGAATATATATCATGCTATTTTTTTATTTAAACCCCTCTCCCCCAACTATTTAGGATTCATTATAGTATAACGTAAAGTTTAGCCTATGCAAAATGGTTTCCTGATGAGTAACAAAGCAGAGGTATGAA